>NW_020171981.1:4765585-4794588 GCF_003031525.2 Neophocaena asiaeorientalis asiaeorientalis
TCATTTAAAGCTTCTGTTTCCTTATTTATTTTCATTTTGGATGATCTGTCCATTGGTGTAAGTGAGGTGTTAAAGTCCCCCACTGTTATTGTGTTACTGTCGATTTCCTCTTTTAGAGCTGTTAGCAGTTGCCTTATGTATTGAGGTGCACCTATGTTGGGTGCATATATATTTATAATTGTTACGTCTTCTTCTTGGATTGATCCCTTGACCATTATGTAGTGTCCTTCCTTGTCTCTTGTAACATTCTTTATTTTAAAGTCTATTTTATCTGATAGAAGTATTGCTACTCCAGCTTTCTTTTGATTTCCATTTGCATGGAATATCTTTTTTCATCCCCTCACTTTCAGTCTGTATGTGTCCCTAGGTCTGAAGTGGGTCTCCTGTAGACAGCATATAGATGGGTCTTGTTTTTGTATCCATTCAGCAAGCCTGTGTCTTTTGGTTGGAGCATTTAATCCATTCACGTTTAAGGTAATTATCAGTATGTATGTTCCTATGACCATTTTCTTAAATGTTTTGCGTTTGTTTTTGTAGGTCCTTTTCTTCTCTTGTGTTTCCCACTTAGAGAAGTTCCTTTAGCATATGTTGTAGAGCTGGTTTGGTGGTGCTGAATTCTCTTAACTTTTGCGTGTCTGTAAAGCTTTTGATTTCTCCGTTGAATCTGAATGAGATCCTTGCCGGGTAGAGTAATCTTGGTTGTAGGTTCTTCCCTTTCATCACTTTAAATATGCCATGTCACTTCCTTCTGGCTTGTAGAGTTTCTGCTGAGAAATCAGCTGCTAACCTTATGGGAGTTCCCTTGTATGTTATTTGTCATTTTCCCCTTGCTGCTTTCAATAATTTTTCTTTGTTTTTAATTTTTGCCAGTTTGATTACTATGTGTCTCGGCGTGTTTCTCCCAGAGTTTATCCTGTATGGGACTCTCTGCGCTTCCTGGACTTGGGTGGCTATTTCCTTTCCCATGTTAGGGAAGTTTTCGACTATAATCTCTTCAAATATTTTCTCGGGTCCTTTCTCTCTCTCTTCTCCTTCTGGGACCCCTATAATGTGAATGTTGTTGCTTTTAATGTTGTCCCAGAGGTCTCTTAGGCTGTCTTCATTTCTTTTTATTCTTTTTTGTTTATTCTGTTTCACAGCACTGAATTCCACCATTTTGTCTTCCAGGTCACTTATCTGTTCTTCTGCCTCAGTTACTCTGCTATTGATTCCTTCTAGTGTATTTTTTATTTCAGTTATTGTATTGTTCATCTCTGTTTGTTTGTTCTTTAATTCTTCTAGGTCATTGTTAAACATTTTTGCATCTTCTCGATCTTTGCCTCCGTTCTTTTTCTGAGGTCCTGGAACACCTTCACTATCATTATTCTGAATTCTTTTTCTGGAAGGTTGCCTATCTCCACTTCATTTAGTTGTTTTTCTGGTGTTTTATCTTGTTCCTTCAGCTGGTACATAGCCCTTTGCCTTTTCATCTTGTCTATCATTGTGTGAATGTGGTTTTTGTTCCACAGGCTGCAGGACTGTAGTTCTTCTTGCTTCTGCTGTCTGCCCTCTGGTGGATGAGGCTATTGAGAGGCTTGTGCAAGCTTCCTGATGGGAGGGACTGGTGGTGGGTAGAGCTGACTGTTCCTCTGGTGGGCAGAGCTCAGTAAAACTTTAATCCGCTTGACTGTTGATGGCTCTGGCTGGGTTCCCTCCCTGTTGCTTGTTTGGGCTGAGGCAACCCAACACTGGAGCCTACCTGTGCTCTTTGGTGGGGCTAATGATAATGTTGGTTGTTTGGCCTGAGGCAACCCAACACTGGAGCCTACCTGGGATCTTTGGTGGGGCTAAATGGTGGACTAGGGGAGGGCTCACGCCAAGGAGTACTTCCCAGAACTTCTGCTGCCAGTGTCCTTGTCCCCATGGTGAGCCACAGCCACCCCCTGCCTCTGCAGGAGACCCTCCAACACTAGCAGGTAGGTCTGGTTCAGTCCCCTGTGGCGTCACTGCTCCTTCCCCTGGGTCCCGATGCGCACACTACTTTGTGTCCTCCCAGAGTGGAGTCTCTGTCCCCCCAGTCCTGTTGAAGTCCTGCAATCAAATCCCACTAGCCTTCAAAGTCTGATTCTCTAGGAATTCCTCCTACCATTGCTGGACCCCCTGGTTGGGAACTCTGACGTGGGGCTCAGAACCTTCACTCCAGTGGGTGGATGTCTGGGGTATAAGTGTTCTCCAGTCTGTGAGTCACCCACCCAGCAATTATGGGATTTGATTTAACTGTGATTGCACCCCTCCTGCCGTCTCACTGTGGCTTCTCCTTTGTCTTTGGATGTGGGGTATCTTTTTTGGTGAGTTCCAGTGTCTTCCTGTCAATGATTGTCCAGCAGCTAGTTGTGATTCCGGTGTTCTCGCGAGAGGGAGTGAGAGCACGTCCTTCTACTCCACCATCTCGGTTCCTAATCCCCTTCCCCTTGTATGTACTTTCATATTTCTAAACAATTTGATTGTATTTCCTTTTTTTTCTGGCCATGCCGCGTGGCACGTCGGATCTTAGTTCTCCGACCAGGGACTGAACCTGGGCCCTCAGCAGTGAAAGCACCGAGTCTTAGCCACTGGACCACCGTGGAAGTCCCTATGATTGTATTTCTATTTCTTGACTTTTTTTTTTTTTCAATTTTAGATAGTACCACTTGTCTCCCACTATTGTTTTCTTACCTTATTGCTCCCAACTCTTCCTTCATCCTCCCCATACAGTTGTATCACTTTTTTGTTAAGGGATTTATTGCTTACACTATCATGACTATAATATGTAATTCACAACTATTTCTATCATTCCTCTGCTATTGTCTCTCTTCCATTTTCTCTCCTTATGGATTTATTCTTTTAAAAAAATTATTTAGGGAATTCCTTGGCAGTCCGATGGTTAGGACTCTGTGCTTTCACCGCCGAGGGCCTAGCTTCAATCTCTGGTTGGGGAACTAAGATCACACAAGCCGTGTGGTGTGGCCAAATCAATCGATTAATTAATTATAAAAAATTATTTTACTTTCATTTTAGTAGAATTTCAGAAAGAAACAGTGATAAATGCCACCATGTTTTACTTGACATCTGAATAGATATATTTATACTTTTTTGCATTTATAAAAGAGGAAATTATGCCTCTGAGAGGTCAAATTATTTGTCTAAGATCACCTAACTATTAAATGACAGAAGCAATGTTTGACTCCAGGCCTGCCTGACTCTAAAGCTCATGGTCTATTTCTACTATGATAAATGACATTCCAAAATAATTAAAACTCAATTATTCCTGTAACCACATACCTTTTTGCATCAGTTTTGTACCTTGCATTTTAAGTAGGAAAATCATAGTAGCTTTATTTTGTATTGCCCAAACTTCTGACCCGTGGAAATAATGTAAACTACTACAAGTACAAGTAAATAAACTTAACCACATTAATTATCTCAAATTAAGCAAGGGAGGAGAGACAGTAAAATTCAATTAACCAGAAAAAGAGAGGAATAAAACAAAATCATGAAGACAAAGAAAAATAAATGAAAGGATATCCTCTGTGGTGGTGGCCAATTTGTTTTTCTGAAATACCCCTGACCCTCGGCCTTCTGGGCACATGACAGACCTGCACTTTCTCACCCTGCCCCCTCCCCTGTAGTTGGGTGGGGCTGTGTGACTATTTCCAGCCAGTACAGCTGAGTAGAAGTGATACATGGAAGAGCAATATGAGATCCTCCAGACCTCTCTTCCCTCTGAGACAGGGACCAGCAATCCTTAAGGTGATAACTGCTATCAACCAGGGACACCAAGTAACAAAATGACCCACAGGATATGCATAATGCTGTGGATCTTTAAATTTTTTTGTTTTTTATTTAATTTGAAGGAGAGCATGTTTTCAAAGCCACTGAGATTTTTTTTTTTTTTAAATACGTCTTTACTGGAGTATAATTGCTTCACAATGCTGTTAGGTGTTAGTTTCTGTTGTACAACAAAGTGAATCAGCCATATACATACGTATATCCCCACACCTCCTCCCTCTTGAGCCTCCCTCCCACCCTCCTCATCCCACCCCCTAGGTGGTCGAAAAGCACTGAGCTGATCTCCCTGTGCTACGCTGCTTCTTCCCACTACAAAGCCACTGAGATCTTGTGTTGTTTACTACTGCAGCATAACCTGGCCTCTCCTAGCTGATACAGGTGGAATCCAGAAGTGTGGTGCTGCCTCACCAAAAAACCTAAAGTATATGGTGAAGGCGTAGGAGCTGGGTAGAAGGAGGCAAGGAAAAAGCTATCAGAGGCTAAAAGGAGAGCAGCTCATATTGCACAGTGCTGACGAGGGCTAATATGCCATAAAAACTTACAGCTCTAGTGGGAAAACGGACTATTAAAAGAGTGTGTTGGTTACTCTTGGCTGTATTTGACAAATTATTATTTGAAAAGGATGAATTCAGAAAAGAATCAGTCAGTTTCCAATCATAAAAAAAGGAGTCCAGAAGGTCAGTGATTTGTAGGGTTAGAAGAAGCAGGTGCTTAACACACGACTGAGAAGGTCTCTGAGATACAAATGCTGATCAGAATTCAGTCTTGAGGCAAGGATCAAGTGAACGTTTTGGCCTTCACAACCACTGATGAAACCTCCCAACTGATTAAGGTAGTGCTGAATAAAATAGCTTTTCTAAAAAGAGACTAAAAAGAGGTTCTCTCGCCAAAGCAGTCTCTTAGTCTGTTTTGCTACAAAGCACGTTTCTTTGATGTGAATTAGTTCAAATGCTATTAGTAAATAGGGAAATGATGTCAATATAACACAGAAGTCATGTTGGTTTCTACGAAATTTTCCTGTTGGAAGTGATCAGGAGAAAGCTTTCCCAAATTAGAAAGAAAGCTTTAGCAATATATGAAAACACTAAGAAAAATGCTAAGCACCCCACTTCTGTACCTTCCTTTAATGCAAGTTGTGGCTGGTTCAGCTGCTTCATGAACCACTGCACTTTCCACTTTATATCTGGTAAAGTTGAGGGTATATGTTTTTCCTCCTGTGTTTAAAAAAGAAAGAAAGTTTTTGATTGCTGAAGCATACACCATACCATAGATCAAATTTTTACTGTGATGAAATTAGTCCTATTATACGTAAATGTCTTCAACACCCCAAAATCTCAGAGGAGGAAACAAGCACCCAGGGGACTGAGTCTGTAAAGCTCCAAGCAACTGATGCTGAGTGCATATGCCGCTGGAGATTTAATATGCTACTGTTTTTATTTTAATTAAGTTTGCTTTTATTAGTGCACTGGTTACAGTGTTCCACAGCTTTTGAGTGGTCTGCCCAATCCTGTTTTTCCCATAAGCCCTGTTTATTTTAGTGGGCAATTCTGCAGAATTCAGGAAAGCATATACGGCATTATGGCAGAAACACCTGTATTCAAAATTACGTCAAGGAAGAAGTATGAGACCAACAAGGCAGAGTTATGCAGCAAATCTATGAAGTATGGCTAGAAAAGACTGGTGGACGTGGCTAGGGCACATGGAGCTGACTGGAAACAAATAAGTAAAAATCCAACTAAGTTTTTGAGAGTTATACTGCCAAAACGACCACCAGCCTGGGCTTGAGAGCCTATGACTATTCAAACCTTCTTAAAATGATCTTTGGGTTCCCAGGCATCTATGGCGGGAAGTGGACTAAGAAAGCTGTTCGTCCCCTTAAAGGGGTATATTCCTCATTGTCCATTTGGGATACAGCCAAGGAACATAACAGGAAAAAAAGGAGGAGGAGGTCCAATAAGATGGAGCCAGGGGAGCAAAGAAAGAACAGACAAGTGAGCTAAGGAGCCAAGTCAGGGTCTCTTCAAGAACATTCCCCATCCCTGGAGGGGTCCTCTCAATGACTGCTCAGAGCAATTGCAGAATCTGCTGCAGTCCACTGGCTGCTATACGTCTCCTGTTCTTCCCCCTTTCAAATGGGGGTGTTTATTTTTATCATCCTGTCGCTACTCACCACTGTATATTGTATGTGACGGCAGCCAATCATTTGCCAATTTCTTTCACAAATCTATGGATCAAAAAGAGCAACATCTGGGCCTGATATAGAGACTACTATGTGCGTCATCTCCTCGCGAATAGACCACCAGTCATCACATCCTTGCATCACTCAGAGATCCTGGACTTCAAGCTTGATGCAATGATTTGATAGGACCTTGGGGTTCCCTACTTGGGGAGGAAGTGAGTGTATTTTGCCTGTGAGAGAGGGTAGATCGACTATCTGGTGACCAAAAGAACAGCGCTGTTTATTATATATTTTCAGCTGTCTCCCTGGTACCGGCAGTGTTGTGCTCCCTGGCCCTGACTAGTTACATGGGACTACATGACTAGATCTGGCCATCGTGTTGCGAAATAAGCAATGTGAATCACTTCTGAGCTGGTGAGAGACCCTCCAGACTTCACTTCCCTCTTAGCATGGTGACCAATAGTGTACAAGAAGGTGGTTCTTCCATCAGCCTGGATCACTGAGTGACACGAGCAGAGCTGCCCTGCTGATCTATCATGGCCATGTAGTGAGAAACAAATCCTTCATTGTTTAAGCCACCTAGATTGGGAGGTGGTTTGTTGCTGCAACATAACCTAGCTAATGCAGTTCTTTATGAATATGTATATGTATTACATATATCAATGGTCTCAGTCTTAAGCTAGACAGCAGAGACAGAATTGCTAGGTGAAAAGTTTAAAGATCAGACAGGTGAAGGGATCAATTCACATGGGGATTCTCTACTTAGTAAGTTAGAAAATAAGACTTTTCCTTATTTAAAAAATTACAATTAAAGTGCTGTATTCTATTTTTCTGGGGGGGGAGGGGCGCGCTGCCCTGCGTGGCTTGTGGGATCTTAGTTCCCCGACCAGGGACTGAACCCGGGCCCCGGCAGTGAGAGTGCTGAGTCCTAACCACTGGACCACTTGGAAATCTGCCCTTTTTTGCTTTATATGATTTTAAATGATGTACACATATATAGGATTACCATATGAACCTGCAGTGGAAGAGCTGAGTCTTAAGCACTGGACCACCAGGGAAGTCCCCCCACGTGAACCTGAAAGTGACATCTCACCACTATTAAAATCAGGAAGGCTCACAGAAACACCAATAAATCACCCTGTCACAATAGAAGACACAATCTAACTGTTCACTTTGAGACACACATGGGCATTCTGCCCACATTTTCTTCATTTGGTTTTGGCACCTTTTCCCTTGTCTGAGTTTTGGTGATAATCTTTCTTTAGTCTCTTTCCAGAAAACTTAAAATATCTCCTAAGGGCACAACACAGTAACCTTTAAAATACCAAAACCGCATTAGGGAAATTAGAACCTTCCATGTTCCATTATCCAGCTCTTCATGCGTATCCTCAGTTCTAACTTACTTATTACAAATCATCTTAGTTTTTTAGAAGCCTCTCTAAGTGCATGTATTGAGCTCTAAGAACCTGAAGGTAGACAGAAGAGGCAAAGAAGAAATAACCCTCAGTGATATTTAAAGCTGCTTAAATTCATCTCTCTATGGTATTAAAACAACACAAGTTCATCTGTCCTTAAAGATAATTGTCTGAAGTGTCATAAAATAAATTCCAAAATGAAGTGGGTCATTCCTTAGTGTCTTGCTATAATTAGTGTACACAACTTGGGGGAAAACGTGGTGTGTATGTCAGGGGTTCACCAGCTGAGAAGCAGTCAGTCCTAGTACTATAAAAGCTGGACCAGCTACTGGGAAGAAAATACAGTTTTTAAAAAAAAGTTAGAACATATGACAGCATATATACAGATAGTAAAGTACAGCTTCCAGAATGTGCTTTTTTCAATGCCATTTTTTCCCCACGTGGACCACAAAATAAGTTTATGCAGTCTTCAAGAGTGTTTATTAGTTTTAAAAGGAAAACAATTTTGTTCCCTGAGAAGTTTTAATAGTTACTTTCAACAAATTTAATTTTTTTCTATTAAAATATGTAGCTATGCATCCTCCTTGTATGTTAAAAAGACACTATTTTGGACAAGTCTTTGCAAGTTGAAAAGGCAGCCTGGTAAGGTATATCAGTCTGATACCTCTGCTTATTCCACTCCTTCAGAGCCATGGCCCCTGACCTGTTTCCAAAGCTCAAACCACCCATGTACTGCCAGACCCTGGTCCTGCTGAATGGAGAGGTTTCTAAAGCATACAACTACCTACGAGGATCAGGCCAAAACTAAAACCACCAAGAAATGGAAAGAATCAAGGAGGGAAAGATAAATGCCTATCAGCAAAGTTCTTTCAAAAAAAAGAAAAAAGATCCACTAGGAAGAACGGACAGGATGACATTTGGGTCTGTGATAGCAATGCAATGGTCTGATACTTTAGTCAAAGCTTTCCTGCTTTTGCCGAAGGCTACTCATTTTTTTCTCATTAGGAAACTATGTCAGTGATACATTTGTCAAATAACAACTGATCTCAAAGTCTTTGGATGGTCAGGTAATTATTTAACAACTACTAACTATGTGCTTACTATGAGTTAAAAAAAAAAAACTAGAAATCTGAAAGTTTGGAAGAGACACTGCATGCAGGTGGGAAAATCAGTAAAAGTTTTGTGAAGGATAGTACATTTCAGGAAAACTTCAAGGGCAGGCAGGTTTTAGACTGGCAGAAGTGAAGGCAGAAAAAGTCACTTCTAGTAAAGCGAAATTCGAATGGGGTAATAGTGAGGTATATTCTTAAACAAGAGACCGTGTAAGCTGTTTAGTTTTGCTAGAATATAGGGCTTGAGGAAGGGAGAGGTGGCAAGATAAGTGAGTTATTTTTAAAATAAATTTATCTATTTATTTATTTTTGGCTGTGTTGGGGATCTTCACTGCTGCGCACGGGCTTTCTCTAGTTGCAGCGAGCGGGGTGTACTCTTTGTTGTGGTGCGCGGGCTTCTCATTGTGGTGGAGACTCTCCTATCGCGAAGCATAGGTTCTAGGCGCGCGGGCTTCAGTAGATGCAGCACGCGAGCTCAGTAGCTGTGGCTCACGGGCTCTAGAGCGCAGGCTCAGCAGTTGTGGCGCACGGGCTTAGTTGCTCCGTGGCATGTGGGATCTTCCCAGACCAGGGCTCGAACCTGTGTCCCCTGCATTGGCAGGTGGACTCCCAACCACTGAGCCACCAGGGAAGTCCCAATAGGTGAGTTATTGCCATATCGTGGCCAACCTTGAAGGCTGGACTGAATTGTAGTTAATATGGATGACAAGATAGAGCATCAAAGGTTTTTAAGGAAGGAACTAATATAATTAGAGTTGTGTTTTAGGGGTCAAATTACATGACGGCAAACAACTGTAGACCTATATGTAAGTATATCTTTGAAACATATATATGATAAAACAGATATATAATTAAATAGAATAAACTTAAAATAAGTAAAGAAATTGAAGTAGAAAAGGAGTAGGAAAATAATACCAGGAATTAGGATAAAAACAAAATAAAAGCACAAACGATTTTACACTAAATCCTATATTAGTACTGACTAAAATAAAATTTAAAATATCCAAATTGTAATTCTAAAAAGTTCTCTACTCCTTATGAAATAATTAATTTCCCTACCTAGTAATTAAACTGAGTTTAAGACTCATGTCCACACTAAAACCTTAATTTTGTTTTTTTGATAATACAGTAGGTTCTACTTTCAGTAGGCCTAAAATAAATGAAATCTCACCATGTCCTGTCTTTTCCTTAAAAACAATCTGTAAGAGCAGCCACTATGGAAAACAATATGGAGATTCCTCAAATAATTAAACATAGAACTACCACTCGATCCAGCAATTCCACTCCTGGGTATATATCCAAAGAAAACTCCTATGTTCAATGTAGCATTATTTACAATAGCCAAGAAATGTAAGCAACCTAAGTGCCCATCAACAGTTGAATGGAGGAACTTCCCTGGCGGTCCACTGGTTAAGACTCTGCGCTTCCATGGCAGGGGGGCACAGGTCCAATCCCTTCTCAGGGAACTAAGATCCCGCCTGCCATGCGGTGCGGCCAAAAAAAAAAAGATGAATAGATAAAGAAGATACGGTGTGTATGCATACATATATATTTACACACACACGAATATTACTCAGCCGTGAAAAAGAATGAGATCTTGCCATTTGCGACCATATGGAGGGATCTAGAGGGTATTATGCTAAGTAAAATAAGTCAGATACTGTATGATTTCACTTATATGTGGAATCTAAAAAACAAAACAAGTAAGCAAACAACAAACCAGAAACAGAGCCACAGATAGAGAACAAACAGGTGGTTACCAGAGGGGTGGGGAGCCGGAGGGGGGTAGGGGGGAGGAGAGAAATAAGTGAGGGAGATTAAGATCTTGTTATTTTATATAAAACAAGCCATATTATTATGGTAAAGAATGTGTGACCATACAGGCTTAATGATGGGATCGATAATTAGGGTTCATTTTTTTTTTGGCTGTGTTGGGTCTTTGTTGTTGCGCGCGGGCTTTTTCTAGTTGCGGGAGCGGGGACTACTCTTCTTTGTGGTGCGCGGGCTTCTCATTGTGGTGGCTTCTCTTGTTGCGAAGCATGGGCTCTAGGCGTGCCAGCTTCAGTAGTTGTGGCACGCAGGCCCTAAAGTGCAGGCTTCAGTAGTTGTGGCGCACGGGCTTAGCGGCTCTGAGGCATGTGGGATCTTCCCAGACTAGGGATGGAACCCACGTCCCCTGCATTGGTAGGCGGATCCTTAACCACTGCACCAACAGCAAAGTCCCGGGGTTCATTCTTAACCTAAATTTTGGTACTGTCAACCCTTAAATTTTACCAACCTATGCCTCAGTCTGCCAACCTGAAAAGCGGGAGCCAAGAAAACAAACTGCAAAACTGAAAAACTTGGTAAATTCTACCCTCTGATCTACGAAACACATATGGTAGTGGTGACAGTTATATGCATTTATATGATACTTTAAATTACATAAAGCACATTTATCATACATTTGTTAAACATTTATTAAATGCTTACTTTCTAAAGGTGCTCACAAAATCGACCTGGGATGCACTAGAAAAGCTACCAACACCAACATGTAAAAGTCAACTTTACAATAAACAAAACCTCAAATGACATATATCATTGGACCATATTTTAGATAAACATCATAAAGTGTTCTCAGATGCCTATATTTAATACAGTTGAAAAATATAACTAGTTTTAATGCAATCTCATCTAACAAAATTTAATGTCAAATAATTATTTTTAAGCAGTCCATTTAATCCGTTATCTGTAAGAAATGAAACTGAGAAATACCTGTCACCTCCAACTTTGGACAAACCTTTTGTAAAAATAAAACTTCACTGCAGTGTTTCACATATGCATTTATTTATTATAAATTTATTTATCTTTGGCTGTGTTGGGTCTTCGTTGCTGTGCGCGGGCTTCCTCTAGTTGTGGAGAGCGGGTGCTACTCTTCTTCGCGGTGCGCGGGCTTCTCATTGCGGTGGCTTCTCTTGTTGCGGAGCAGGGGCTCTAGGTGCGTGGGATTCAGTAGTTGTGGCACACGGGCTTAGTTGCTCCGTGGCATGTGGGATCTTCCCAGACCAGGAATCAAACCCGTGTCCCCTGCATTGGCGGGGGGGATTCTTAACCACTGCGCCATCAGGGAAGCCCCACATATGCATTTAAATGGGACTGTCGTTGCGTTTCCTCAGTAATATGCAAGTAAAGCTAGTAGAAGAGTACAAAGGAGAGGTACTTTTCCTAAGCACTACCTAATTACCTCCAAGCATCAACAGTCTCCACATTTCCTTATAAGATAATAAAAACTAATGTGCATTACTCATCACACAGTGGCTTAAGCAACCTTAACTTTCACCAATAACCCCTAGGGCCAAAGACGAAATCTAATACTAAGTAGGTTACACTGCAGGACCTGGATGATTACAACATATTTTTACAACATCTTTCCATTATTCAATTCAATTCACAAAAGTCATCTACAGACAGGAGAATGTAATTTAAACAAAGGAGTTATTTTTAAAAGAAGAATAAGAGTTTTGTATTACTTAGAAAGTCTCAGTCTAGCTTTAACCAAAGGTTTTATGGAACGCAATTATCACATTTAATGCACTAGTCCATTTTCAAAATGGCTATCAATGTGAGTACCTTGATCATTAGTAGTTGATATCCTGCCTATTAGCTTTATTAAGAAAAATCAGAGGCTTAAAAGGCCTTGTGAATCTTACTTTTCTTAAACTCCTTAAAAGTAACACTTTAAGTTAGAACTGAGACCTGTTTAGCAGGTTCAGATGTTCACATTGTGGCTACCTATAATGTAAGCCATTGTGAGAGGCCTATGTATACATCAAGTTGACTAGATCATTGTGAACTTGAATTAAAAACTCATTTAGAAAATGAAAATAACTGAGAAATGCCCTCATTACACTCATACGTTATATTTTACAATGTGTGAACACCACCAGGAGATGTTGGAATTTAATTTATATATTTGCCTACCGAAAGACAAAGGATTGTTACCATTTTCTCATTAACAAAAAATTTTTGACACTTCAAAAATTAACATTTGGAAAAAAGTTTAACTGAACTAGGCTTAAACCAGGTATAAACAACTAATCTAAAACAAATTATTTGAAACCCTATGGGAAGGTTTAACCCAAACCATGACATACCCAAAACATGTCCAATGGAAAAAGATGAATTGCTAACATACAACTTGCCTTTTCCTTCCTAAGTCTGTATTTTCTTCTCCTTGGCTGTAATTCTTAAACTTTTAAGAATCTTTGGAAAACTACAAATCCTCTCTCCCCACAAAAATGAACACACAAACATTTACATGCAATTTCAAGGAGTCTGCCCATTTTGAGAAACCCATCCATGGATCCCCCTAAGGATCTCCAAACCCCCGTCGAAGAACTCCTGTCGTACAGCAGCTTTTACTTTTCTATATTTGTAATATACATTTAGATTAGGTTTGTAAGTTAAAATTTCCTCTACCTCCTTTGCTCTTCTTTCCTACATCTTTTTCTCTGAATCTCTCCAGCGTATCTATGGTCATAAAAGAATTAACAGTTGAATGAAAGAACTGTGCTGAGTAACATCATTAAATGTAGAATAAAAGATCTTAGTATAATCCCCAATATGCTAATTAACCGGATGTATAACCTCAGACAAGCCAATTAATTTCACCTGATCTCAGTGTGTTCCCTGGTAAAAGAAGAATAATAGTACCCACACCTATTTAATCTGATAACACAGGCAAAGTTCCCAGGACATAGGGGGCTTTCAGTGTTGGCTCCTTTCTCCTTCCTACTTGAGAGGATCATTCCTAAAGAAGTTATAGGTTATGGATAGCAGAGCAGAGATTTATGTAATTTTAGAGTTTGTTGCATGCATTTTTCCACAGTGAACATGATGCAGTGGAGATGAAAGAAAAGAAAAGATGGGGAATGGAAAGTTTAAAAACTGAAGTAGGCCATAAGCAACCAAAGAAAGAATATAAACTGAACTTTACCAAAATAGAAACCTTTGGGGTGTCAAAGGTCACTATCAGAAAAGTAAAGAGATAACCCAGAGAATGGGAAAAAATATTTGCAAATCATAGGTCTGATAAGGGTCTAGTATCCACAATATATAAAGAACTCTTACAACTCAACAATAAAAAGATAACCCAATTTTTAAATGGGCAAAACACTTGAATAGACATTTCTCCAAAGAAGATATACAAATGGTCAATTTGTACAGGGAAAGATGCTCAATATCTTTAGTCATTAAAAAAATGCAAATCAAAACCACAATAAGATACCACTTCATACCTCCTACGGTGGCTATGATAAAAAACTGGAAAGAAGCAAGGGTTGGCTAGGATGTGGAGAAATTGGAAGCTTCATACATTACTGATGGGAATATAAACTGGTACAGTCACTTTTGAAAACAGTTTGACAGTTCCTCAAAATGTCAAACATAGAGTTACCACATGACCTGTCATTCCACTCCTAGGTATGTACTCAAGAGAACTAAAAATATACTTTCATACAAAAACTTGTATGTAAATGTTCATAGCAGCATTGTTCATAATAGCCCCAAAGTGGAAACAATCCAATTATACACCAACTGATGATGAATGCATACATAAAACCTATATCCACACAATGGAATACTATCAGTCATAAAAAGGAATGAAGTACTGAGACGTTGTACAGCATGGATGAATCCTGAAAACATTATGCTAAGCAAAGAAGCCAGACACAAAAGACAACACATTGTATGATTGCATTTACATGAAATGGTCAGAATAAGCAAATCCATGAAGACAGAAAGTAAATTAGTGACTGAGAGGAGCTGGGGTTAGGGAGGAGCAGGGAGTGACTGCTATAATGGATTCCAGGTTTCCTTTTGGGGTGCTGAAAATATTTTGGAAATAGATATTCGTGATGGTTGCACAGCTTTCTGAATACACTAAAAAACACTGACTTTGTACACTTTAAAATGGTGAATTATATGGTATATAAATTATATCTCAGTATAAATAAATAAATGAAATGAGATGAAATAGGCTATCTGGATACTAGTACAAAAATGACATTATTGATTTACTGGATAGGTCATAAGTGATGAACTGGGCTCTAATAGCAGTGATGGCAGTGAGATTGAGTGGAAAATTCAAAACCACCCACAGTGCTGAGCGTCACAGAATTTGGACTGGCTCTATTTAGGGCTTTTCCATACTGCTCTGGGCAGGTGACTTTACTTTTCGAACCCTCAGTTTTCTCAGCTACACACTTAAGGGATTCCCTCCCACCAGTGACACTTAACTGTTTGTCCTGATTGTTTCTTTCCATTTTCTTGCCTAGCTCATCTGGTCACCTACTGCCACACAGTATTCCCAACCTTTTCAACATTAAGGGCTTTAATGTTGAGCCCTTTAATTAAGGGCTCGTCCCTCTTCCTACGCCCTTCCCATGTTCCCATGGAGCACTGTTTTTTTCGTTTTTTGTTTTTGTTTTTTTTCGGTACGCGGGCCTCTCATTGTTGTGGCCTCTCCCGTTGCGGAGCACAGGCTCCGGACGCGCAGACTCAGCGGCCATGGCTCACGGGCCCAGCCGCTCCGCGGCATGTGGGATCTTCCCGGACCGGGGCACGAACCCATGTCCCCTGCATCGGCAGGCGGACTCTCAACCACTGCGCCACCAGGGAAGCCCTGGAGCAGTGTTTTTAAAAGTTATGTCTCAGAGGGACTTCCCTAGTGGTCCAGCGGTTAACACTCCACACTTACAATGCAGGGGGTGCGGGTTTGATCCCTGGTCCGGGAACTAGGATCCCACATGCTGCATGGCACAGCCAAAAAAAAAAAAAAAGTTGCGTCTAAGAAATTGCATTTAGGTCATACTTTTTTATTTTTTGCTGACCAAATATAAAAAAAGTAGCCTAACTTTTTGGTTAGACTCTCCAGCTTTTACCATAACTTCCATTTGACTTTCTGAATACTAAAATTAGTTTATTAATCTCAGGCTGGGGATGCCTGAGTTAAGGGAATATGCTATCTACAATCTTGAAATAAGTATGACACTAAATGGGACTGGCCCATAGCCTTAACCATGGTATAGGTAACTTTTTCCAAAAACAACACTAGGTCTACCACACCTTCTCAGAGTAGAGAGAGGTATGACCACGTATAACACCATTCCTTGATGATTCTGTTCAATCCTCTGCCTTGATCAGAAGGCGTTTAAGGCAACATGCCAAATGGGATGTAGAAGCAACCTATGAAGCCTCAGATAACGTGCCATATCCATTGCTTCCTTACTGTTAATAGTCCTTTCTTTTTAAAACATAAGTTGTAGGCTGAGTAAAAACAAAGCCAGGTAGCAATGCCACAACTGTGTCAGAATTAAAGGCAAAAGTGCCCAATCACTCTGTAGGTGGTGTAGAGCACAACTCTACCCAACAGAGGTGTTCTATGCTGGATGGTGGCAAACTGAGCCAATGGATCCTCCCTCCCTTTTGGGAAGTACAGCTGAACATAGAGAAGACGTTGATTCTGGGGTCTGGGTTGTAACCCTAACCACACTGAGTTATGGCTAATGAATCCTCACGAGATATCCAGTGTGTCACAGTCTTGGAAGTGAGAGGACTCTTTACTAAAATTGCTACTTCTCAAACATAGGGTCTATTTGTGAATGCCCAGATCTCCTTTATTCCTCTAAAGAGAGATATAGCTTTTAACTTTTTTTTTTCTGATTATAAAGGCAAAGTTTATAGGTCAAACGGGTTTATGCACTGTGTTTTCTGTCCAATTACCGCACTCCACTCTTCATTCACAAGCTTTAACTATCATCTACACGCAAAGTACCAAGAGTCTAATATAAGAAGATATTTATTTATTTATTCCTTCAAATAATTATTGTATTGACCCCAACCTTCACAAGCTTAAATTTGTTTGGGGAGCAAGAACTATACACAAAAAATAAGTCACAACTGGGTCTTCCCTGGTGGCTCAGTGGTTAAGAATCCACCTGCCAATGCAGGGGACAGGGGTTTGAGCCCTGGTCTGGGAATATCCCACATGCCACGGAGCAACTAAGCCCGTGTGCCACAACTACTGAGCCTGTGCTCTAGAGCCCACGCGCCACAACTACCATAGCCCGTGTGCCTACAGCCTGTGCTCCGCAACTAGGGAAGCCACCGCAATGAGAAGCACGCGCACCGCAACGAAGAGTAGCCCCTGCTCGCTGCGACTAGAGAAAGCCTGCGTGCAGCAACGAAGACCCAATGCAGCCAAAAAAAAAAAAAATTAGAAATAAATGTATTTAAAAAGTCACAACTGCCAAATAAAACAAATGGTATTTTTTTAAAAGGTGCCATATAACTATTTAAAAGGGCAAGAAAGATGTACAATGGACAGGCTATGGAAAGCCTTGTGAAGAGCATGAGATCTGAGCTAGGTCCTGAATGATGGAGGGATCTGAAGAAGCAGAGAGGAAATGAGAAGACAGGATGAGGAGAGTAAGGCTGTTACCATGAAGAAGCACAGTATACTCAGGCCCAGTCAAAGGGACTTTACCAGGGGTTAGCTGGTGATAAGGTTATAAACGTAGTCAATGTAGGGACAGAAAATGGAAGGGTTTGACTGTAGAGCTGAGAGATGTGGGCATCACTAACAGTGGCAGAGAGAGTCAAAAAAAAAAGGGGGGGAATCAACAGAGCTTTCTCATTAGATGTGAAGGATAAAGAAAGATATCAAAGATGATTTAGACAATTTGAATTTCCATACCCATATCTAACAGGAAAATAGAGGTGGGAGAGCACATCTTTTTTATTACTGTTAAGACAATCAGCCTCAATCCAGAGATCTAGTTCTATCTTTTGCAGAGTGACTAGATAAGTTTTTTGCTAAATATTCCTAACATTCCTTTGCAATGAAAACCACTACAAAAAATTAAGTCCAAACCTCCTTCAAGATTAGACCCCACGCGCCACAACTATTGAAGCCTGCGTGCCCTAGAGCTCGTGCTCTACAAGAAGAGAAGCCACAATGAGAAGCAACGAAGAGCAGCCCCCACTCGCCACAACCAGAGAAAGCCTGCGTGCAGCAACGAAGACCCAACGCAGCCAAAAAAAGATTAGACCCCTCACTTTACCTTTCTAGCCTCATCTCCCTCCACATCCCTCCACAAACTCTATTAAGGTCTGTCTACTCAACGTTCCATGAGCATGCCATATGACTTCTCATGCCAGTCATTTGTGTATCCTGCCCCATCAGCCGAGAACGCCCTTATTTCTCTCCCTATCAACTGAATCTCACTAATCTCTCAATATTCAGTTCAAACACCACTAACTCTTTCTAAAAATCCCCAGCCCCTATCACTTTTCCTGTGTGTATTTCTACTCTACTACTCCTGGCTTTATTATACTTATTTCATCCCGTATTGTATAAAATTTGCTTATATGACCACATTCCCATTGCCAGCAATTGATTTAGAGGTGGGTCCATGATTAAGTTTTGGACAGAGAGATTTAAGGGAAATCAGCTGGAAGGCTTCTGAGAAAGATTTCCAAACTCTTAAAAAAGCATAAGAAAGCACTAACCACCACCCTCTGCTGGATGTCATCTTGTCTGGATATGATGCCTGGAACTGTGGTACCCATCTTGCATCCATGATGAGAACTGGCTAAAGGACAAAGCAGACAAGTCCAAGATGGCAGAGCAGAAAGGTGGAAAGAATGTGGGTCCTTGATGATGTCACTAAACCACAGATTTAAGCCAATCCTAGACTGAGGCATCTTGTTACTTGTTATGATACATTTTCCTTATTTTCAAATTATTTTGAATTGGATTTTCTATCATTTGAAGCCCAAGGCATCCTAATTTATAGAGTCATGTTTGAGATGCAAATTAGACATCTATGCAGAGACATCAAGTAGTCAATTGGATAGAAGATCAGGGGAGAAGTCAGGACTGGACCCATATATTTGGGAGACAGCAGCATACAGAAAGAATTTACATTTCAGGGCTGGGAAGACAGGATCGATAGAGAAAAGAAAGCTTTAGGGCACCCTATGGGCAGAGGAGAAAAAGCCAACAAGGAAGAGAGAAGAAATTAACACTGAGGTAAAATGAAAACACTAAACTGCAACGCGCAGAAGCCAAGAGATTCAGCTTCAAGAAAGAAGAACTGGGGCTTCCCTGGTGGCTTAGTGGTTGAGAGTCCGCCTGCCAATGCAGGGAACACGGGTTCGTGCCATGGTCCGGGAAGATCCCACGTGCCGCGGAGCGGCTGGGCCCATGAGCTACGGCTGCTGGGCCTGCGCGTCCGGAGCCTGTGCTCCGCAACGGGAGAGGCCACAACAGTGAGAGGCCCGCGTACCGCAAAAAAAAAAAAAAAAAAAAGAAAGAAGAACTGTTCAGCTGCAGCAAATGCTGCTAAAACACCGAGTAAGAGAAAAATGACCACTGATTGTAGTGGCTGAATAATTCCTTAACATAAGGGCCACCTTGTCCTTCCACAGCCTCCTTCTCCCTGGAGAAACGGCCGTCTTGAGTTAATTAGTGTAATGGTTAAGGGCTCAGACTTGGGCTGAGTTCTGGAGCTACCACTCCTAGCTGTGGGGCCTGCTCAATCAACCAGCCTACCCTGTGAGGAGGAGGGGATGGCAGCTGAGGAATGGCAGCCGGAACTGGACTCCAAATAGACAAAAAGTTCGCATTCGGTTTTTAAAGATCGGAGAGACTTAAGCGTGTTTAAATGCTGATGGGAAGGAACACCTTTTACCACAAGGAACCCATTACAAGAAAACATTTTGGAATTTATTAGAGTAGGTTAGTTTATTAAACTTTAAAAAATTATATACAGGGCTTCCCTGGTGGCGCGGTGGTTGAGAGTCCGCCTGCCGATGCAGGGGGACGCGGGTTCGTGCCCCGGTCCGGGAAGATCCCACATGCCGCGGAGCGGCTGAGCCCGTGAGCCATGGCCGCTGAGCCTGCGCGTCCGGAGCCTGTGCTCCACAACAGGAGAGGCCACAGCAGTGAGAGGCCCGCGTAAAAAAAAAAAAAAAAAAAAAAAATACAGATGAAAAAGTATAATAAAGCCACAAGCTTAATCTCTACCTCATTTCAGAACCTATCAACCAAAAGAAAAAAGATTATCTATCACAATAAGTAGTAATAGTAAATAGTTAATAAAAAGTGCCTAATCTTCTCTTGGTTATACTAAAGATGATTCCAATATTAAAACACAAAGTACTAAATCATAAAAGCTCAGATATTTTAAAAGCTAAGGAGATCTATAACATAGCTACCTAAAACTGTTTGGAATACCCTCCTAAAACACTTTGTCTTATATATATATATATATATACAGCAGGTCCTTATTAGTCATCAGTTTTATACACATCAGTGTATACCTATCAATCTCAGTCTCCCAATTCATCACATCACCCTCCCCACCACCACTTTCCCCCCTTGGTGTCCATACGTTTGTTCTCTATATCTGTGTCTCAATTTCTGCCCTGCAAACCAGTTCACCTCTACCATTTTTCTAGGTTCCACATATATGTGTTAATACATGATATTTGTTTTTCTCTTTCTGACTTACTTCACTCTGTATGAGTCTCTAGATCCATCCATGTCTCTACAAATGACCCAATTTCATTCCTTTCTATGGCTGAGTAATATCCCATTGTATACATGTACCACATCTTCTTTATCCATTTGTCTGTCGATGGGCATTTAGGTTGCTTCCACGACCTGGATATTGTAAATAGTGCTGCAATGAACACTGGGGTGCATGTGTCTTTTTGAATTATGGTTTTCTCTGGGTATATGCCCAGTAGTGGGATTCCTGGATCATATGTTAATTCTATTTTTAGTTTTTTAAGGAACCTCCATACTGCTCTCCATAGTGGCCGTATCAATTTACATTCCCACCAACAGTGCAAGAGGAAAGGTTCCCTTTTCTCCACACGCTCTCCAGCATGTGTTGTTTGTAGATTTTCTGATGATGCCCATTCCTACTGGTGTGAGGTGATACGTCATTGTATCAGTCTTTAATACATTCTCAAATCTGAAGTATTTTTTCCCTTTGGTCTTATTTAAGAAATACGCTGTCCGGAGATAAGACTTCTATAAGCTTGTGTACACAGCCACATAAGAAAATATTAAAACATTTTAATGTTCACTTCAGGAAATTCTAAAATTTAAAACCACTCCAAATTAAAATATGACCACTTCAAAGAAAAGGGAATAATTTCAAAGTTAAGACAAAAACAGCTTTTGATACAAACCACTGCATGTTGCAGAAGCAGTAACCTAGTTTCACTTTGAGTGTAGTGTTTGTTGCCCTCAAGGGATCTGCAACTTTCGAGCAAGATTTTTTCATTAAATGCCATATAACAGGTAAAGCAGAGGAGGAAAAAAAGTCAATACATCTTCATGCTACAACACATCTCAACTGTTCAGTTTAAGGGAAGAAAAGCACAGTACTTACGAACACATACATATACAAACACGCACACTTATACACGTATCACATTGATAAGCTTCTGTTAGCTACTGGTGAGATAACACTAAAATGTTAACTCAAGGCTAACCTATAGAACATGTGGCAATTTAACAATCCGCTTGTGAGGCACAAAAATCCCCAGCATCACACAAAATTACGCTTGACTATTTGCTCCCTGGTTCAATAATTGGTCAGTAATAACCTGAGCAGAGAAAGCTGGTGGAAGATGTTCAAATATACAAAAGTTTTTCCACATAGAATTCTTAATTACTTTTTCCCAAAACATGGTTCTCTATATTGAGCTGTGAATACTATGCATATTTCAGAAAGACAAAACTCCCAAACAGCCACATTTCTGAGTGAACAACCTGTTCCAAGACACTATCTCCCTATAAGCCCCAGAGGAATTACTTGGAGGGTATAACATAAATTAATTAGTAACAATACACACTTTAGACATTTATATTTTAACTGCACTGGAATGTCTAAAAAATGAGCCTATGAACAGCAAAGGCACTGAGCCCAAGAGGAAGTGAACAGACTCCTGGCTTGCAGACAAATGAGTGGGTGGAGGAAATATTTATGTGGGGAGGATGATTTTTACACGATGCTTTTCTTAATCTAAAGAAAACCACAGCTCTCCGCAATATATGTGCTATAAATAGATGTAATCAGTCAAAAATCTGAATAAATACTTGTTTGCCTACTTGTTTTTGTTTTTAAATAACTTTTGTCACAACCCAAATCCAATGGGTGATCAAGATAATCAAGCCAACGTGACCAAGCAGGTTGCCCAGTTAAAGGCTTGGGGACATAGGACCAAGACTAATTCCCCTGCACCTGTTTATGCTGAAGAAAATATTTTAATTAGTAATGTGGGTTTTTCTTGTAAGAGCTTTAAATATACTTCCCTCACCAAAATCAAAGAGTTTTCACACTGGTTCACATCAGTGTAAAATTTCTACCAACTACTTTTGGCAACACCTTTAAGAAATGTGGCTAGAGCAATCAGAGTTTTGATCACAGAACCATTGTTCTAGTAACTGCTCCCTCCTTCCCCAGCTCCTCCCCCCCAAAACCCCACATCTATCTATGATCACAAAGTTCCTGTCAAGTAAGTATTAGTCTCTTTCATAAATAGAGGAAATTCAGGCCTGCTGTCTAAAAGGTGAGAGGGGCTCTGAGAGAGTAAGAACTAGTTGAGTATATAACTGCTATGCTCTTTTCTCCCTTAAAATAAAACCCAATCGGAGGACAGATGACTTTTTTTGGAAGTGAAGTTGAGGGCTGCTGGTAAAGAGGTAATGTAATCTAGGTTTTCTAATATTTTTACAATGGACATGTTTTTTTTTTTTTAAATAAATTTACTTATTTATTTATTTTTGGCTGCGTTGAGTCTTCGTTGCCGTGCACAGGCTTTCTCTAGTTGCGGGAAGAGGAGGCTATTCTTTTGTTGTGGTGTGCGGGCTTCTCATTGTGGTGGCTGCTCTTGTGGAGCGTGGGCTCTAGGGGGGCGGGGTTCAGTAGTTGTGGTGCACGGGGTTCACTGCTCCATGGCATGTGGGATCTTGCCGGACCAGGACTCGAACCCGTGTCCCCTAAATTGGCAGGCTGATTCTTACCCACTGTGCCACCAGGGAAGTCCCTATTATTTCTATAATAAACCAAACAACTGATCCTAAACTTAAAAACTAAATGAATTCATCAAACCTATTCAGATTCAACATATAAGATCATTTAGATGCAAGTGTTGATGAAAGTGCAAACGTAAGTTAACTAAGCATAAAAAACACTTAAATCTACACCAAGCCTCAAAATACCAGCCGACTTTCAGTAACACTCAACAAATATTTATTGAGTACCTACCATGTATGAGGTGCCACAGACATGACTACGAACATGATACATATGACCCCTGGTTTCAGAAGCTTACAATATTGCCAATTAGACAGGGTGGCCCTATATCCTATTTTAATGAGCAAAGTCCTGGTTTATACCTGTTTCTCCCAGAAAAGAGGGACATATGACCAAGACTCCCTTCTCTCCCAGGGAAGCCCAGATTAATTGTTAATAATGCCCCTCTCACATATCTCTCCCAGTCTGGATAATAAATGGTTACCCATTTATGCAAAAAACAAATATACTACTGTTCCTATATGGCAATAGGTTTGTAAAATGTGTATCATTCCCAGATTTTATCTCTTTAAATTCATTTTATTCATTTTTATTACACATTAGATTTTCTTAAATTATACAAAGTAACTTATTTTAGACCTTCATCTCATTCTGATATATACCTGTCAGACAATAAAATCAAAGATTTGCTTTAATCAAATAAGAGAAAATCAAAATCGATTTTACCACATCAAAATGTATACAGAGGGACTTCCCTGGTGGCGCAGTGGTTAAGAATCTGCCTGCCAATGCAGGGGACACAGGTTCGAGCCCTGGTCCGGGAAGATTCCAAATGCCGCGGTGCAGATAAGCCCGTGAGCCACAACTACTGAGCCTGTGCTCTAGAGCCCACGAGCCACAGCTACTGAAGCCTGTGCGCCTAGAGCCCGTGCTCTGCAACAAGAGAAGCCACCGCAATGAGAAGCCCGCGCACAGCAACAAAGACCCAGTGCAGCCAAAAATAAATAAATTTATTTTAAAAAAATGTATACAGAGTAAATAAATCAAATGAATAAAAAAGAAACTTTAAAGACTATAAGCCCCTTGAGGAGAGACAGTTCTTTTAAAAATACTACTTCAACATTCTAGCCTGTGTCTAGCTCAGTACTGAGAACATAATGAGGTCCAGATTGAGGCCTGTGCTCTAGAGCCTGTGAGTCACAACTACTGAGCCCATGTACCACAACTACCGAAGCCTGTGCGCCTAGAGCCCGTGCTCCACAACAAGAGAAACCGCTGCAATGAGAAGCCCGCGCACTGCAACGAAGAGTAGCCCCCGCTCGCCACAACTAGAGAAAGCCCGCACACAGCAACGAAGACCCAACTCAGGCAAAAATAAATAAATAAAAATAAATCTATAAAAAAAATAAAAATAAAAAAAGACTCAGGGGGGACTTCTCTGTGGCGCAGTGGTGAAGAATCCGCCTGCCAATGCAGGGGACACGGGATTGAGCCCTGGTCCGGGAAGATCCCACATGCCCCAGAGCAACCAAGCCTGTGCGCCACAACTACTGAGCCGGTGCTCTAGAGCCTGTGAGCCACAATTACTGAGCCCATGTGCCACAACTACTGAAGCCCGCATGCCCAGAGCCTATGCTCCGCAACAAGAGAAGCCACCACAATAAGCCCGCGCACTGCAATGAAGAGTAGTCCCCACTCACCGCCACTAGACAAAGCTTGCACGCAGCAATGAAGACCCAACGCGGCCAAAAATAATAAATAAATAAATTTATATATTAAAAAAAAGACTCAGGAGCCAGCCTGATAAGCTCCTAATGGACAAAAACAGGACAACTGAGTATCGACAAGGATGAATAACAGTAATGCACTGCAACACTTCAAATATGCTTAAATCCATTGGTCACCTTTAGAGGATGCTAAGAGAACCAACTCATTCTTCTGAAAACTGGTAAGTGAAGGGCAAGAATCAAGCATTTAGTCTGCCATTCCTATCAGATCTGTACCTCAAGGAAACTACATCTTTGTTGAGGGGAAATTTTTTTTTTTTTTTTGCGGTACGCGGGCCTCTCACTGTTGTGGCCTCTCCCGTTGCGGAGCACAGGCTCCGGACGCGCAGACTCAGCGGCCATGGCTCACGGTCCCAGGCGCTCCGCGGCATGTGGATCTTCCCGGACCGGGGCACGAACCCGTGTCCCCTGCATCGGCAGGCGGACTCTCAACCACTGCGCCACCAGGGAAGCCCAAGGGGAAATTTCTTTTTATAGAAGCATTCCAGCTAATAATTGAAGAAGAAGTTATAGTGTTTGGTATTATTTTGCAACCCGTAATGATTTAATAGATATAGGCAAAGATCATCAGTGGCTGGTAACAGTACCAAAGAAGAAACAACCAGCACTGTACGTCTCCTGGTAGAATTACACACCACCAGCTATTAGTCTTGCCCCACACCCACAAGAAAAATTGAACCTTGATCTGATCAAGCCTGTAGATCTAAAAGCCAATTTACAGGAAGGCACCGAGGAACATGTTAAACGATATCACGTGGATACAAGCAGCACAATCCAGACTATGGGAGACTATACACCAAATGATAGGGATTCTTCAACAAAAATTCCAAGGAAAAAGAAAGAGAAAGAAAGGAAGGAGAACTTATAAAGAGACTTAACAGACATATTAACCAATCACTTCTTTTGAACGTAATTCAACATTCTAGCCTGTGTCTAAATGTTGAAAACACTAACTGAAAAAACAATTATGAGTCATTTGGGAAGTACAGACACTGACTGAACACTTAATGATGGTCAGGAAGTCTTTTAGTATAATCATAGTATTAAGTTGTCTTTTTTTTTTTTTTCACACACACACAGTGTATTTTATTTTTACAGGAGATAAACTGACACCAAGCATTGTAAATGGATGACCACAACAAAAGCAACAATGATTGCAATTACCAAACACGAAACACTCTCATACTACGTCATAATATTGACATTCAGTCCAATAATCCTCCACTGTGACAGCTCCTTTACTTTGCAGTGAAAATTGATTTGTATATTTTTTGCCTCTGAGTCGTTGTGGGATTTTTTTTTTATTCAAACAGAAAGTCACAAAAATTATAATCATCCTCATCAGTTCACTCATTCCCACGTAATTAATTTTTTTTTCATCTTGATCTTTTGTTAACACTTTTATGAAATCATCAGTTTTCCATTAGAGTTCTGAAAATGCTTATTCATTCAGTTCAGCAGTATAGTCAGTTACCAGAAACCTGTACTTGTCAGAGCCTTTTCCATGAATTCCTTGAAGATGAAACCCTTTTATAGGAACATTTTTGCAAAAACATCAGAGTACACCCAGAACTGTCTGTAAATGACAAAAGACTTAAAAAAAACACTGAACACTTAATGATGGTCAGGAAGTCTTTTAGTATAATCATGGTATTGTCTTTTTTTTTTTTTTTGCGGTACACGGGCCTCTCACTATCGTGGCCTCTCCCGTTACAGAGCACAGGCTTCGGACGCGCAGGCTCAGCGGCCATGGCTCACGGGCCTAGCCGCTCCGCGGCACGTGGGATCTTCCCGGACCGGGGCATGAACCCATTCCCCTGCATCGGCAGGCAGACTCTCAACCACTGCGCCACCAGGGAAGCCCTGTCTTTTTTTTAAAAAAGAATTTTTGTATATAAAAATAATATGATATGACATTTAGAATTGCTTCAAAGTAATTGGAGGGAGGGAATTATAGTGAGGGTGGATATATATGAAACAAGATTAGCCATGTACAATAATTGTTGAAGCTGGGATATGGGTATATTTCGGCTCATTATATTTTCCCTTTTTTTATATTTGAGAATTTCTATAATATAAAAAGGGTTTTGAAAGACCAAATATAATAATTTAGAAACATACAGGCCACTGTAACCTGACAACAATGGAGAAAAAATATTTTATGACAAGTACAATTAACTCTAAATTAATCTTTTGACTAAGGAATTACAGAAGTAAAATATAGTGTGAAAATCCCTCTGTATTATGACTACATTTAATATTCTTTTATACAACTTAAATTTTATATCTCTAAAAACTATAATGTAAGCAATATGGTATATTTCTTTTTTTTTTTTTTGCGGGAGAAAAAATATTTATTATTAAATAGAAATAAACCCAGCTATACATTATGGTGAGTGTAGAGTACTTTGTGTGTACTTTTTTAAAAATTTAATTTTATTTACTTTTTTAAACACCAGGTTCTTATTAGTTATCCATTTTACACATAGTAGTGTATATATGTCAATCCCAATCGCCCAATTCATCCCACCACCATCCTCAACCCACACCACTTTCCCCCCTTGGTGTCCATACGTTTGTTCTCTACATCTGTGTCTCAATTTCTGCCCTGCAAACCGGTTCATCTGTACCATTGTTCCAGGTTCCACATATATGCATTAATATACGATATTTGTTTTTCTCTTTCTGACTTACTTCACTCTGTATGACAGTCCATAGATCCACCCACGCCTCTACAAATGACTCAATTTTGTTCCTTTTTATGGCTGAGTAATATTGCATTGTATATATGTACCACATCTTCTTTATCTATTCGTCTGTCAATGGGCATTTAGGTTGCTTCCATGTCCTGGCTATTGTAAATAGTGCTGCAATGAACACTGGGGTACATGTGTCTTTTTTTTTTTTTTTTATTCATCTTGTTTGTAGTCTCCTTTGCTTTGCAAAAGCTTTGAAGTTTCATTAGGTCCCATTTGTTCATTTTTGTTTTTATTTCCATTACTCTAGGTGGATCAAAAAAGATCTTGTTGTGATTTATGTCAAAGAGTGTTCTTCCTATGTTTTCCTCTAAGAGTTTTATAGTGTCCGGTGTTACATTTAGGTCTCTAATCCTTTTTTTTTTAGCCGCTCTGCGGCACGTGGGATCCTCCCGGACTGGGGCGCGAACCCGTGTCCCCCACATCGGCAGCCGGACTCTCAATCACTGCGCCACCAGGGAAGCCCCTCTAATCCATTTTGAGTTTATTTTTGTGTATGGTGTTAGGGAGTGTTCTAATTTCATTCTTTTACATGTAGCTGTCCAGTTTTCCCAGCACCACTTACTGAAAAGACTGTCTTTTCTCCAGTGTATATCCTTGCCTACTTTGTCATAGATTAGTTGACCATAGGTGCGTGGGTTTATCTCTGGGCTTTCTATCCTGTTCCATTGATCTATATTTCTGTTCTTGTGCCAGTACCGTATTGTCTTGATTACTGTAGCTTTGTAGTATAGTCTGAAGTCAGGGAGTCTGATTCTTCCAGCTCTGTTTTTTCCCCTCAAGACCGCTTTGGCTATTCCGGGTCTCTTGTGTCTCTATACAAATTTTAAGATTTTTTGTTCTAGTTCTGTAAAAAATGCCATTGGTAATTTGATAGGGAGTGCATTGAATCTGTAGATTGCTTTGGGTAGTATAGTCATTTTCACAATATTGATTCTTCCAATCCAAGAACATGGTGTACCTCTCCATCTGTTTGTACCATCTTTAATTTCTTTCATCAGTGTCTTATACTTTTCTGCATACAGGTCTTATGGTATATTTCTGATTTAATAAAACTTTAATCCCAAATACGCTAACACAGAATGATCAAAAGTATAAAAGAAAAATTAAACATGTTAGAAGTAAAACAATTTGCCTAGTAAGGTCATCACTCAGTCAAGATCAGAATCCAGCCTTCAGAGAGTAGACATTACTGTATCCCAGATACTAAGTTAGCTTTTAATGTTTCAGTGACAGGACAATAAAACTGAACCACAAACTTCTGTCTTCATGTGGAACTTACTGTGTAGACCTGGCTACAGGTAAGGTTTTAGATCTATATTGCTTAAGTACATAGCCAATATTTCAGTAAGAACTGCCATTAAAGCTGCTTTATATTTGTTCTCCAGCTGATATACTACACAGTACATTCTGCCACCTTCATACTTACAGGTCGAACTAAGAAACCACTATCCAAAAAAATACATGTATGCTTATATAGAGAGACTTGTGGGTGTGCAGAAGACCATTTTAGATGATTTTCTACGTCTGCTGTACTATGAGGTGACCAGGATTCTCTTCTTATTCAGTCAGTGTTGTGGTGTTGCTATCACCGTAAGTGCAATGGCCGTAAGCATTTCACTGTATAAAAGTCAGATGTAAGCACAGGCCATAGCCACGGTTCTCACCACTCAATGAAAAACTACCTTCTTCCTTCCTTGGTTTTCTCCCTCCATCATGAGCCAGCAAATATCATGTATTCTCAGTTCTAAGCTCCATTTTATTGTTTCTAAAACAAGGATGCTACATACTTTTCCTTAGTTCTAGGATGCTATTGGTTTTTTGTTTTTTTTTTTTTTTTTTTTTTTTTTT
>NW_020171981.1:4794603-4807556 GCF_003031525.2 Neophocaena asiaeorientalis asiaeorientalis
TTTTTTGCGGTACGCGGGCCTCTCACTGCCGTGGCCTCTCCCGCTGCGGAGCACAGGCTCCGGACGCGCAGGCTCAGCGACCATGGCTCACGGGCCCAGCCGCTCCGCGGCATGTGGGATCTTCCCGGACCGGGGCACGAACCCGTGTCCCCTGCATCGGCAGGCGGACTCTCAACCACTGCGCCACCAGGGAAGCCCTAGGATGCTACTGATTTTAAGTTCTTATTTTATGGTCAAGTTTGTGGAAGATCCAAATGAAGCAGCTATAGTCTCTGACTGAGGATCCAAACCTCATATTCATTTGGGGCTTGTTCCTTCTACCTTACCACAATACCTAAGGAACCAACAAGTCCTGTTTTTAAAAACTGCCCTGTCCTCCCTGTTCCAATTGCTAACGTAACCTCTGAGTTCAGGCCCTCATCACCTCATACACAGATTACAACAGTCTTTCTGCCTCCCTCTTTCAAACCACCTTACATAGAGATTTTTTAAACTACATTTTCCTAAAGAATTTGGATCATGTCACTCCCTAGCTACAAACCTTTACTGGTCTCTAGAGCCTTGGAATAAAGTTCAGTTCCTTAGCAAAGCATTCAGAGGCCCTCCACCATCTGCGCCCAGCTGACTTTTTCAGTCTTGGCTCCCAAAGTCCTCCCCTCCCACCTAACGTCCTCATGCTAGTTTTCAAATGAACCTTGACTTTTTCCACTTCTAAACCTTTGACTATGTCATTCTTTCCTTCTACCTAGAACATCATTCCCCCTGCCATCCATAGAACCATAACATCCTAGCCGCCTTTCAAGACCCAGCTCAAATGTACCTTCTTCATGAAGCTTTTCTTGACCACCATTTTTGTTTCGTAGAATGCTTAGGAGGGTTTTAATTTTCTTTTAAAAGGACGTGTAAGCTAATGGAAAGAATACTCAACAGTTCTGTTTAAGCTGGGGGGAAAGTGATTTTTAAAAATCCCTATCCGTGTGATATGGTCAATTTCTTCCTCCTCTTCCATAAAATAAACTGTTTCAGGGAATGATTTATATTAATGTAGAGTTTGGAGGTCACGGTTTGCCTCAGGAGGGATTTTTCTGCATTAGCAAGTGCAGAGTGAAAGATACTCAAGCAGTGCCCCATCTGTAATGGTAGTCTGCCTCAAGACCAGCACCTTTTTCTCCTTCAGGAACTGCTTAATACTTATATGCTCTCAGAGCCAGACACTGCAGACAGTGTAACCATCTGGCACAAGTTAATCTTCTAGTAAACAAAAGGTGGCTATTTTCCATGTGCTCCTGGAGACAGGGACCTGTGACTGGACTGAAAAGGGTTATCACTATGCAAGAGCTATACTCATCCGTGTTATAAACCATTTTTCTGCATGGACACAAGAAGGGTGGGGGAAAAGACCTTCAAACTTACCCTAAAATAGCCTTGGAGAGAATGACTGTGAACGTCAAAAGATAACTTTCAAAGATAATAATGTCAAAGAAACCTTAAATTTGTCTAAACAAATATAGACATCCAGATACATTATATATGGTATATACATAGGTACATTGTATGACTAAAATTAATCTATGAACAAATATTCAAGCTTATTCAAGTATAGAGTTTAAAAGCTTGATTTAGGATGTTTCCAAATAGAAAACTGATGTTAGTTGAAAAACTAGAGAAATCTGAATTAAGTTTGGAGTTAAGTTGATAGTAATGTACCGGTGTTGGTTTCTTAGTGTATGTAAGACCGTAAACAATGACAGAACTAGATGAGGGGAACTACACTCAATATTTTGTAATAACTTATAAGGGAAAGAATCTGAAAAAGAAAAATATATATTATCTGAATCACTTTGCTGTACACCTAAAACTAAGATGACATTGTAAATCAACTATACTTCAATAAAAAATTAAATTAAATGAAAAAGTTTTAAAAAAGAGTAATATATGTGAAAAAGATCTCAAAATCCTATACAAACGTTATACTCATTATTATGCTTTGTGTTTATATGGTTTTCTACTTTATTCATAAGATATAACCAACTGCAATATTTTCATATTTCTACTTTTATAACTAAACAACAAAATGTCAACACAGTGAAGTAATTTTCAAATGTTAGTTTTCATAGTTTGCCAAACATACAATAAAAATGTTCCAACTTTAATGTTCCTACCATTTTATTTTACCTGTTCTAACAATTATAACAATGAATTTAGCTAAGAATGATTTTAGATTAACTTCTCTAATATAAAGCACTCAACTTTTATAATATATGTGGAGCAAGTAATAAGCACAGAAATATGTAATTGCTTTTAAAGAAATATATGTTTTCAATTTAGGTTTCAGAGTAATGTGGAAGACTAAATTATTTTATCTTAAATGGCTGTTAGGTAAAACTCTAAGTATCAGTAATAGGTTAGGAAATGGAAGCATAGGTATAGAAAAAAGGAAAATAAACTTTTAAGAGCACTGGACCTTAAACTCTACCATTATTCCATAAACCACAAAAAGACCACACAGTTATTAAAGATTATAAATCACAATTTATAATATTTCTATATACAGTTAGTTGTACTCTGTTATTATAATATTTTTAAGTGTAGATTTTAATCCAAGGTTTTCTTTTTATAACCAAGAAATAAATGCCTATGTGTTCATTTTGAGGAAGAAAAAAGAAGAGAACTGGATGAGGTGGTATATAGGTACTCTCTTTGTAACTTTTCTGTAAATCTAAAAGTATTCCAAAATTTAAAATTCTTTATTTTAAAAAAGAGAACTTGGGCTTCCCTGGTGGCGCAGTGGTTGAGAGTCCGCCTGCCGATGCAGGGGACACGGGTTCGTGCCCCGGTCTGGGAAGATCCCACATGCCGCGGAGCGACTAGGCCCGTGAGCCATGGCCGCTGAGCCTGCGCGTCCGGAGCCTGTGCTCCGCAACGGGAGAGGCCACAACAGTGAGAGGTCCGCGTACCGCAAAAAAAAAAAAAAAGATAACTTACTGGGATAACACAAATTGACATAATCACATTAATTAAAAGATTTTCTTTGAATTAAAAAAGCAAGTTGGTTTATTAGTTTTTCTCAAAAGTGAGTTTTTTAAAAACTTTTTTTTGGGGGGGGCGAGCTGTGCCGCTAGGCCTGCAGGATTTCAGTTCCCCCACCAAGGACTGAACTGGGGCCTTCAGAGTCTTAACCACTGGACAACCAGGGAATTCTCTAAAAAACTTTTTTTTAACTTTGATGTTTTTAAACTTTTTCAGGTTTACTTGGTAAAGACTATCAATTATGAAACGGGCTGGGTTTTTTCAGCCGGATTCACCTACAAACATGTATAGGTATGTTTTATGGCTTAAATCCCAAACTGGCTAATGCCAAGATAACCTGACTGACTTCTGACATCGGCTGGTATGGCCGACTATAGATCAGAATGCTATGTGAATATGGAATAACCTTCCTTAGAACAGCTTAGCACTATTTTCCTAAGTGTGAAGTGTGCATATTTTTGGACCCAGCCATCGAGAATTCCTCATTAGTAGATAATACCACAGGTATACAAAGATGTGTACACAAGGGCATTCGTTATAGCACTATTTAATATAACAAAAATTTGAAACATAAATAATGATATACACAGACACTGGCATACTACATAACCGAATTATGACATAGGTTTATATTAACAGACACAGAAATATGTCCACATGAAAAAAAAAGCCACTAAAGAACATGTGGGAATGGAATCATGCAATCTCACTATGTAAAACTATGCATATACAATCATGCATATATATGCTCATATTGAGAGATATCTCAGGACAGGGGTAAAGATGGGGAAGGAGATATTTTATTTCTTTCTTTATATTTTCTGTAATCCTTAGGAGCAACGGCTCCGGACGTGCAGTCCCAGCGGCCATGGCTCATGGGCCCAGACGCTCCGCGGCATTTGGGATCCTCCCGGACCAGGGCACGAACCCCCGTCCCCTGCATCGGCAGGCGGACTCTCAACCACTGCGCCACCAGGGAAGCCCCTTAAATAATTTTGGATAAGCCTGTACAATTTTTTTAGAAAAATCATAAAGCTGTTCTTCATAATGCTATAGAAGCAATTTGTTTCACACTCAAATAAGACATTAAGTACCCAAATATGTAATTTTAAAAAAGTGATCCCCTGTTCACAACTGAAAACGGCAAAATATTTGTCATTAAACTTACTGTAAACTATAAACGTAGAAAGCTGAGAAATAGTTCTACTATAAAAACATCAGACATTAGCCAAAGACTCTAGGTTGTCAGTGTTAACTGCAACATTAGCTATATAATAGCTAATAGACATGACACACCACAGTATCCTTATGCTTAGCTAGAGCTACACTACAGTTATAAATATCACGTTATTTCACATAGATTCTATTTATAAATATGTACCTTAGCTGAGATCAGTCAATAGATTTTTTTTGCACAAGCAACAGAAATCTGTCCTCTTGCCAAGGATTTATCTTTCCGTACCAATGAATTGGGGAGCTGCAAGAGAACTTATAACACATTCAGTATTCTCCATTATATGAGAGATGAGGGAAGATGAGGCTTTAAAATGCTAGATGGTTCCTGTAAGGTCAACAGCTAGTTGATGGCAGAGCTGGGCCTATTACCCAGATTCTGGTCATAAGGCTCAAAATGAATTATTCCTACATACCCATTAGGATGGCTAAAATTAAAAATACTGACAATTTCAAGGTCGCCAAGATGCAGAACAAATGGGACTGTCATGTGTTACTGGTGGAGATGCAAAAGGGCACACTCTCTCTGGAAAAGAGTTTGGCAGTCTCTTATAAAGTGAAACATACACACACCATAGCATCAAGCAGCCCCACTCCTAGGTATTTACTCTAGAGGAATGAGAACTTACATTCACCCCACACTAGAAACAATCCAAATGTCCTTCAACTGGTTAATGAATAAACAACCGGTGGTACATCCATACAGTGGAACATTACTTGGCGATAAAAAGGAACACACTGTTGATCCACACAAAAACTTGGATGAATCTCATAGGCACCATGCTGAGTGAAAGAAGCCGGTCTCAAAAGGTTACATACTTAATGATCCCACTTACATAGCATTCTCCAAAAGACAAAGCTATAGAGACGGACAACAGATCAATGGTTGCCAGAGTGGAGGGTGGGGGAGAGTATGAATGAAAAGGGATTACAGAAGGAGTCTTTGGGTGATGGACTTGTTATGTATCCTGATTGTGGTGGTGGTTACACGAATCTATATAGGTATTGATACTCACAGAACTGTACACATGTCAAAATGTCAATTTTACTGTACATTAATTTAAAAATTAAAATAGGGACTTCCTTCCACGCACTGCAACTACTGAAGCCCGTGCACTCTAGGGGTCTGTGTGCTGCAACTACTGAGCCCATGTGCTGCAACTACTGAAGCCTGCATGCCTAGAGCCTGCGATCTGCAACAAGAGAAGCCACTGCAATGAGAGGCCCGTGCACCACAACAAAGAGTAGCCGCCACTTGCTGCAACTAGAGAAACCCTGCGTGCAGCAACGAAGACCCAATGCAGCCAAAAAACCCCCCAAAACAACAAAAACCCCAGGGACTTCCCTGGTGGTCCGGTGGTTAGGACTCTGCGCTTCCACTGCAGGGGGCATGGGTTCCATCCCTGGTCGGGGAACTAGGATACTGTATGCTGTATGGTGTGGCCAAAAAAAAAAAATACATAAAATAAAAAATAAAAAAATTAAAACAAATTACTTACTCAGTCTCTGGCTTCTAAAAGCCAGAAATATTTATGGATTTTTAAATTCAATTTTAAAATTAATTTTTCAATTAGCAAAAGAAAATAATTTGATGGGTCTTTTCCTATAAAATCTCAATGCCAAGAAAAGAATACATTCAACTTGGCAAGTTACACAGCCTCATTTTGTCTTAATTTCTCCGTTGGCAAAATGGGGATAATAATACCTACCTCAAAGGGTTATATGAGAATTAAATGGTAGATAAATAAATAAATAAATAAATAATAGACATATTCACAGTATACACAACTTTGGGTATGGAAATGGAAGACAACTCCAACCAAGTAACTTTTAAGTTTTGTCCTTCCAGAGAACCAGGTTCTGATGTTTGCTTTTCTGATAGAGCTGTCTCTGAAATACAGTCCAAGCCCGGCGTCTGATTTTCACATAGAAGTAAAAATTCACTACTGAGTCCTTGATGTATTTTTATTCTCTAACCACTCTACACAAATAAATTGTTGTTTAAACCAGACTCTGTGTTAAAGAAGATTACACTGTATATATTTGTATATATTTGTTTGTATTTCTTAGTCCTTTTAATTCTACCTAACTTAATGAATAAACAGGTAGCCAGTGCTCTCGTGTGTGTGTGTGTGTGTGTGTGTGTGTGTGTATGAATAGTAGGTTTCCTACCTCTCAGAAGAACACAGTTTAAATGCTAGGCAAAATGAGAATCTAACCTTAACCTTTCCAGAGTTTCAGGTCTTTAAGAATTACCCCTCTATATGGAGTAAGGTCATAAACATGATGATTTTCTTCATGCCACATTTCATAGCTTTCTACTTTCAAACTCATACCTTTAAGCCCAGCTTTTTGTTTTATCACTCCCCCACCCCCATTTAATCCAGTAAGCATTTGCTTAGCACCTACTTCAAGAAAATACTTTTTGTTAAGCTCTATTTTGGGCAGTGATTTTCAAACTGCCTGTCCCAACCCAATTTTTACAAATGAAATAGAATAAAATACCAGACTGCCTCACAGATGGTAAGGGTAAATACTGTTTCATGAAGCTTTTGTTTCAGTTGTGGGTGGGGACATGTATGTGAGTGAATAACGTAGGCATGCATATACTGCTCTTACTGTGGATCATGGTCCAAAAGTTCGAGAAACAGTGTTACAGGGATTAAATAAACATCAGCTCTAGATTTAGAACAGTACAACCCTGCAACAGTTGGCTTCTCTGGACGTGTTTTTTGGTACTCACTGCACCACCTGACCTTAGAGACACAAGTCATCTTTAAAGAAAAAAAATCTAACTTTCCATTTGAGGTGATGAAAAGGTTGAGGAGATACTGAAAGGCAGAACAAACTGTCCTTTGGTTATTGTTACAATCCCTGACAAGTTGGAATGGATGCAGAAGTGTATACTTTCTTTACCGCAACCTGACAGGAGGAAACTAGCCATTTGAAATGAGATAATTTTTAAATTAAAAAAAAATTATGTAGTATACACTTGCATGGATCAAAAATTCTAAATACAGAAGAGAATACAGTGAATAGAGCATTACTCATGACAGCTATACCAGAAACAATCCAAATGTCCATTAATGGTAGAATGGAGAAATAAATTATAATATACGCATACAATGGAATATTATATGAGAATAAACTAATTATTCTTACATATAATGATATGGGTGCATCTTATAAGCCATACTCAAACGAGTACATACTGTATTATACTTACATATGGCTTAGAGATTTTCCACAGTAATATACAGTTTCTTCATTCGTTTTTGTAGCCATATAAAATTTATTCAATTGCATGAATATATGTTAATTTATTTATCCAATTCTTACTGATGGGCATTTAGGTTTTTTCCAAACGTTTGATGAGTTAATTTAAATGACTCTGCATGCTTGGTATGCTAAAAAGAAAACTGAAGGGCTCAGGATCTTTCAGGCGAGGTAACTTCAAACTCTAGCTCCTAGTATATTAATACAGGAAAAGTCCCTGGGCATCTGGGTCACAGTTTTAAGAGGAACTGGGAAAAAATACATATTTATTTATGCACAAAATTGAGATCATAAACACTCTCCTTGCCACCCCCTCAAAAAATGAAACACTTCCCATGTATTTCAATGTTTCTAGGCCACTGATACTACTCTAGATCTATTAAAATGATACATTCAGAAGGGTGAAAACAATTCATAAGGACCTAGTTATAGAACTCATTTTATAGCTCACGCAGTGTAATTAAGAAGTTATATTCCATTGAATTCCCCAAACTGAATCAAAATTCCAAAGTTGAAAAGTATAAATGTGTAAAAGACTATATTCTACACTAGCATTAAAGACAAAAGGAATCACCTACCACTGCATGTCTTGGTGAAATCCAGGTAGAGTCACAACCCTCTGATGCCACATGCATAGTAAAGACCAAAAAATCAGGCTAAGGAGCCATTCTTTGCATCATTTCCATTCTTATTCTCTTCCAACAAACCCTTCTCACCACACACTGATTCATCTATCAAGAAACTGACAAATGCAACTAGCTATCTGCTAAGCCATTTGACTCTAGTAAACTAGAAAAAATAATAATTAAAAAAATAGCACCCCTTTCCAAGAAAAATTTTACTTAGCAAAATGTATTATAGTTGAGAAAAAAATATGTTACTCAATCATCTAAATTTTATTTGTTTAGTCAGCCTGGGCTCACATAGCATTAATGATGGTGTTATTAATATTATACATTCTGGCCGAGGTTAAGTTCTTTCAAGTGTTCTGCAAAGTCTAAGGAGAGTCTAAGACCATTATTTGCCAATCCCTCTTTATCAGCAACCCAATACTAGTGACTGATGGGCAATCCCCTAGGTGGCTCAATAATAAAAGAAAATAAGGCTTAGCAGATTCCCTTGAGGTAAATTCTAATGCATTACTGATGTGTCTACCTTATGTGAAAAGTCTCTAGCTAACTTTGGTGGGTTCATAGACTTAACACAGTGATATTCTGCAAAAATGACAGAATAATTTAATTCTATAGAACCCAAGAAATCCTATTTTAAAAGCTCTATGCACTGAATAAAACTGTATACATGCTCTTGAATCTACTTTTCAGAGTAACCAGTCTCTTAAACTATATTTTAAAAAGGAAACAGATAATGTCATATTTTACCATAAAACTGCCTTTCTGACGAAAAACCTCAGAAGAGCAATGGGGATTCTTTAAGAAAAAAATGTTCATAAGTGTCTTCAAAAATCAAAGGTAACTGCTATATAAACAAACAGATTAACTAAAGCATCTGATGTCTTCACTGATTCTACCAAGCACTTTATGGCTTGCATTAACCATGAAAATTTACACAAGGCTTTGCACGCGATTCAACTCTGGACACAGAACTTATTGAGCTACGTTAATGTCCTAAAACACCCCTTTCACCGCATAAGCTCTGTAAAGGCTTAAAACAAGCACAGCCTGTGGGTAACACTGCAGAATTTGGAGCCAAGATTTATTGTCTCCACGAAGTTCAGCCAGCCATAGAGCAACAAATCAAAGTTCCAGTAAGCACAGTGCACCTGCAAGTCTCAGGTATGCTCCAAGTCAAATATTTGCAATTTTTTCATCCCAAATCAGCACAGATGAAAGTATGCAGATCGCAGAACCAGCCCTCTAAATCCTGTAAGCCAAAATGATCTGTAGTTTCACTCCCACATCACTTGTGTCCTACCATTTATTGAGTCCTTAATGTGCATATGTGCCAGGAACTGTTCTAGAAGTTTGCATACATTATCTCTAATACCTATAACAAATCCTGTTCTGATGGGGAAACTGAGGCTAGAGAGGTCAAGGTGACTTGTCTAATGCCATAAAGCCAGTGGCGCTTTATTCAAACTTCGTTCTCCCTGGCTCCAAAGAGCCACCTCTGTGATCCTCCCTCAGCTAAAGTCACTAACTCCAACAGCAGCTCTCCTTTATCAAAGTAAATTCAAGGGCCAACTGTCTGAAATGATGACAAAGATGAGAAAAATATCATACCTAAAACCATGGCACAAGACCCAGGAATTCCCAGCGAGGAAACTCAGTCACCTCCTTCAGAATAACTAGTTCCAAAGGCTATGATTCAAAATCAACTGACTTTTTGGAACAAGGGAAATGAAACTCAAGAGTGTATTCACATTTTTGGTGAAATTTTCTAAAACTCTTGAGAAAAAGGTGATTTCTTGAAGCAATTCACTTTTACAGTTTACTTCTTTGATAGGCTTCAGACATTCCAAAACAAAATCACATCCACAGCATTACTAATCAACTTTTTTCTACAGACTTGAAAAGTATCTTCTTACCACACTACAAGATTACTTCCCATACTTAGAGCAGAAATGGAAACAGCTCTGGGTGTCACGAATCAGATCTTGAGGCCACAGTTGCAGAAAGTAGGTGCTGTTTCCCTTGAGTAGGAGCTGCTGATCTGAAACCTCCCAAGGGAAGGGTGTCTGAAGAAGGGTGTCTGACAAAGAGCATTGAAAAAACTAAAGCAAGCTGTTTGTATTAATGAGAGTGAGCTGCTGGCACCACTACTCCGTAAGTGTTTCACTGCTATGCAATTGTTTTCCAGCTTCCAAGCTCTGAATCTGGCAGAGAGAATGCTGTTCTCACAGCCATATGAGTTACATGATCAGCTGCTTTGTGGTGTGTGGGTGTTTAACTAGGTAAGTGACTGGTTAGAAGAGGTTCTGCAATATTAAATCAAGGAAGCACACACTGTCCCCGGAGATTTTAATGATTTGTCACTATACTACACTGACAAAGAAAAGCAACATATTTGCAACTTTGAAATACTTTTGAGTTTAGGATAGGCAAATAATTTCTGACAGTAAAACTTTAGGCATGACGTGAAAAAAACATATAACCTGTAATATAAGCCACTTCAATCACATTTATTGAAAATCCTTCCATTAAAACATTTAAAAATGGATGATTCTGATGGCAACATCACCCTGAAAAAAGACATGAAATCATATTTAATAAAGTTGAAAAACCTTCACAGAGCAGGTGCTCTATTAGGGGAATGATAAGGCCTTCTTTTAAGAGATGGGATCAACCTCAAAGAACACAAAACAATTCCAGATAGGCATCACAAAACAGACCGCTGACTGTTGTTGAAATTTACTACATTTAGAAGATAGTGTAAGGAATATATGTTATCAACTGGTCAAATTTAGGCAAGTTATTTTGAGTTCAGTTTTAACTGTTTCTTAAACCCTCACATACATCTCTTTACAGGAAGACAGGGAAATGATACCTTACAAATACCTAACTCACTGTAATCAAAGAACAGAACACAAGGATACATATTTAATCTACTTTGTTGCTTATTGCTCAGGATCAAAGTAATGCCAATCCTCAAGAGACGAACAAAACAAAGCAAAACACAAAACTCAAATTCCTTTCACTTTTGCATAATACAGATCTTAACCTGAGGTCCCAGGACCAGGCTCAAGATGACTGTAATTGCATACAAAATTATGTGTGTCTATTTCACCGAGAAGAGGGCCCTAAAGGCTTCCGTGACTCCAAAGAAAGGTTAAGAACCACTGAAGTAGACTTTTCCAGAATCCCTAAAACTCAGCAGTGAACATTTTAAACAAAATTATACTAAAGGTAGTATCTATCTGAATACATGTGCACAGTCCCGATACAAACATCCAAGATGCCTGCCAGCCCTATCACAGTACAGCTCACCACTCTCAAATCAGCCCTACATGGGAACATCACCTGCACACACTCTCACATGCCAGCCACAGCAGCTCTTCATTCCCTAAGCATATACATGTGTCAACAAAGCATGTGCTAGTTGCCATTCCCAGAACAATATGGATCTGACCGCCTCTGGGAAAAAATACACGTTCTTCCTAAAATATTACCCTATATATTTACTATGCCTTGACCATAGATGTTAAAAATTACAACAAAAATAAATGAAATTTAAAATACAATGAAATTCCCACACACCATATGTATGTAATTAACTGGGAAAAAAGCATCACTCAGGTATTACTGAGGGTCCATGGGAGATGCACATAGGGAAAACACTGTAATAATGATGCTTGAACACGGGACAATCAAAGCCAGACTCATGCAGCACCATCCTGAGAACATGGTTGTGGGAGGCACCCTTCTCCAAAGGCAAAAGCACATTCCTTTGATTGGCACAAGCCATTCCTGACAATGGATCCGCGATGACAGGGACTGTTCCGCAATCAGGAAGTGTGCGTGTGTGTTTTGTGGGGGAGGGATATGCTAGATGTGATCAAAGACTGGCTCTCTTCAAGAAGAGCATATGGGATCTTAAATCGTGAAGACGTCTTCGAGGGTGAGGCAGGGGCATTTATCATTTCTACAGGAGACATTCCTCGACAATGAACATGTTCTGTGCAGATGTAACGCGGGTGTCACTACCTTTAGTGGCTCCCATCTAAGAATCTCAAGCAGAGCCTGATTGGAGGGGAGGAGGTGGTGGGGGTGGAGAAAGGTCTGCATTACCCTCCGGGTGAGTGTTGGGCGGTTGTACACTAGATACATTTTATCTCAGGCGGCACAATACTCCCGGGGGTTGGGGGTTTGGGCGCAGCCGCAGGGAAGGGGAGGCAGGGGGTGCAAGCCACCAGCTTCAGGGCAGGCGAATCCTCGGAGGAGGACCGGTGCAAACCTCCCCCTCAGCCCGCTAACCCGTGCAACACCAGCCTCTTCTTGGGCCGCGGGGCGAGCGGACTCTGCAAAACTGGAGTCCGGCCCGGGTCCGGGAAGGAGGGGGCGAAGGTGCAGAAGCGGGCGCCCCCGGCCCAGGCTCGGGGCCAGAAGAGCGCAGCGCCCCGGGCCTCCCCGCCGGATGGGGGCTGCTCCGGCCTACTGGACGCAGCTGCCTTGGCGAAGGGCTCACCCGGCGCCCAGAGCCCCAGTCGGCTCAGCGGGCGGCGGAGAGGAAGGGCTGCTGCCAGGGGCGCAGCCGCGACTGTGGCGTGTGCGTTGGGGGCAGGGGCCCCTACTCACCCGGGCCGGCCGCCTCCGCCTCCGCCGCCCCGACCACCGCCTCGGCGGTCCATCCCTGCGGCGGGGGGCCTGTAGCCGCGGCGCTCGAGTAACAACCGCCGGCCGGGCCGGCCCCTCCCCCCTGCCCAACGTCTGTCCTCAGGGCCGCTCCGCAGTCCCGGC
>NW_020171981.1:4807895-4833885 GCF_003031525.2 Neophocaena asiaeorientalis asiaeorientalis
GGCTGCTGAAAGGAAGCCAAAATGTAGAGTGGGAGGGAGCTTTGGGTTCTGGAGGGTGGGATTCCACGAAGTAGGGGGCGGGTTAAGATTAGGGAAAGGTGAAGTGAAGAAAAGTAGGCCCGAGTGAGATTTAGAAGTAAAAGAGCTTCTTTGGTTTATGAAATAAGGTAAGAAAACAAACAACTTGACTCTGGCCTCCTTGTTACTGAAGAGCAGTGTGACTGACAGAAGACAGAAATAAAAGAGGCAAAATATAAGCAGTAGTGGTCATTCGCTAGAGTAATGGGACAGCTAATAAAAACGAGAAATTTAGAGATCACCCAGGGTGGTCAGAAGAGCCGTGCTTGTTCTGTGGCCAGAAATAGGGAAGGGGATATGTGTGTGAGTGTGTGTGCGCGCACACGCGTGCACTTGAGACAGGGAGCTGCTGAAAGAAAGGAAGCCTCCATTTAAGTATTATAGCATTATGACTAATTAGCTATTAATCATTAATATAATTAAGGGTACTATTAGCTAACAAGGTAGCATTTATCCAAGTTCATAGCCGAGAGAAGTAGTCCATAATTGAAAGTGCTTGGAGTACAGAGAGGGGAAATGAACCCAGCAAGGTAAAGGCCTTAGATGGAGTAGAACCAAGGCATGACCTTTCCCACCATAAACCAAACTTCCTTGATGATTTCCAAAGTTTAACTTTTTTTTTTTTTTTTTTTTATGTGGTACGCGGGCCTCTCACTGTTGTGGCCTCTCCCGTTGCGGAGCACAGGCTCCGGATGCGCAGGCTCAGTGGCCATGGCTCACGGGCCCAGCCGCTCCGCCGCATGTGGGATCTTCCCGGACCGGGGCACGAACCCGTGTCCCTTGCATCGGCAGGCAGACTCTCAACCACTGTGCCACCAGGGAAGCCCTATCCTTCCATGATTAAAAGCACACTTAACAAATGTTCTTGCACTGAGGCTGAGCTCTCAACATTTTGAAGACACATGCAGGTATTTCTCCCCAAAATAGCAGCCCCCCAAAAATTCCTGTGGAGAGTAAAATGACCTGAGTCTGGGAAAAGGTTAGGGAAGAGATTGAAACTTTATAAAGGGGCTTGAGGGTTAACTCCGTCCTTAGCTACTTCCAAAAACCTATGCTTGGTTTTTATTACACTTGGACTCCATACTCTAGGGATTGCAATTTAGCAACTTTGGGTCATGTTCTTCAATAGTGAGTGTCTTCAGTAGGTAAACAGTAAAAATGATATCATATTTTAGCAAGTAGAGAAAATCTTCAGGCAGAACAGGAGGAAGCAAGCATAAGTAGTAAAAGAAAAGACTTAGATTCAGTGTGAGAAATAACTTGGCATCCGTGGAGGCTGGTGAGCCTAGAATATCTGACTGAGGTGTCCAGCTTTGCCTTCTTGGATATTTGATCCATCCCCCACCCTCTGCCTGTCAGGGCTATCCTGCTTGGAAGAGGGGTATGCAGAGTGACGGCTAAAGAACCAAGTCTCTAGGAGTTTCTACCCACAGGCCAAACTTCTGAAGGGCTCCTACTCATTGGAATAGTAATGTTGTCACCTTCCATTTGAAGCATGCTTTATGGTTTTTGCAGAAAGGTTCTGTCCATTATCAGATCTTGCAACAACCCCATGAAGCAGGCAGAACAGGTATTATTCCCAGTGAAGGAAATCCAGGCCAAGGTATGTTTACTGGCTCAGCCCATGTCACCCAGCCCAGTCAACAATGGAGGCAAAGCAGGACTCCCAATGTGCTGTCCTGTCAAAGGGTTTAACAGGCCTTCTCGGAAAAACAGCTACATATTCCTCTGGATTTAAAACAGGTAGCCTGGCCATGTGAGGGACAATAATTCTAATATTCAGTTCTACATCTGCATCTCCTTTTTTTCATGGTTTTTTTCATCCTTGCTCTCTCCAGGACCCTGGCACTTGCCCTGTGTATCTGAAGCCTTGGCAACTGGTACTCTGGAAGGCCCTGGGCCTGGCAAGGCGAGCCCAGTCCCTCTGCTCTCCCTCAACTCTTCCCCCTTGAGAAGCTATAGGAAGAAGGGCTGTCATCACTTTGCTAGTCCCAGTGCCTCCCTTCTTCGTCTTAGCAGTCATTATAGGCAACATTTAGCAACCACATCTGGCCTTATTGGAAGACGAGGCTTCTGTCATCCTGGTTTCCTGGCCCTGGATAGTTCTTCACTAACTTTCTCATTAAGGCCGTGGGCAGAAACCAACTGCCCCCCCCTTTTTCTTTTGGTCACGCCACGTGGCTTGCGGGATCTCAGTTCCCTGACCAGGGAATGAACCTGGGCCATGGCAGTGAAAGCCCGGAATCCTAACCACTAGGCCCACCATTTTTTTTTTTTTTTGATTTAAAAATTTTAGTGAAAATTCTTTATATTTTGACAGCTCTGGAAACCTTCACAAATTTAATTTAAACAGCAGCAGAGTTATCTTGTTCCTGTAAGGTGAGCTGGACAGGCTGGTACAAGCTCCCTATTCACCACGTTTCTTTGCTCCCCAAGTTTCCAGGGGTGTACCCCCAGTCAATTATAGTCAATAATAGTTCTTCCCACCTGTACTTATAGAGGGGCAGTGGTTGTGGCTCCCTGCCCACCCATTAACTAATGTAACCCCGTCCTACTGCACCGGACTTGGGGCCAGAGCCCTGGTCGTGGTCTCCTAGGCCCTAATACTCGTAGTGCTGTGACCTTGGTTCAATCACTCCACCTCTGAGGCTTTGTAAAAAGAGGGGATTATATGGCTCTTAGTGCCTTCCAGATCTGATACCTAGGATTCTACTTTAGAAAGTTGACTGTGTTTGTTAATACCTTGGAATTCCATTCCTTTCCTAAGAGTTACTATCCAATTCTCATCTTTAAGCCCTTCCTATTGGAAACTGCCCCTTTTACAGAATGGATAAAGCTGTCCTGGACTCCCCTTTCGTATTCACTTCTTTTTTCTCAGATCTCTAAGCAGTAATGTTTAAAGACAGCTCAGAAAGCTGGACTTTTGGCTTGTCTGCCATGGGGCTTGTACGTGTGCGTGCACTTGTGGACATGTGTATATGTGGTCCATGGGCACTTTCATTCTGTGCCCCCTCAGCTCCCACCACCCCCACTAAAATTCCAGAGAAAAGTTAAAACAAATGCCAGAATGCACCAAAAGGCCAGGTGTGTGAGTGGAGCTGTTTTGCTTTGGGGATGGAGATGAGGGAGGCCATTGAGATAGCCGGTGTCACTTCAGTCTCAGCTGGTTTTAGCTGTAGCATGGCCTGGGACCATCATTTGGTCCATAGTTCCCTACAGCTGTGGTCTCTATACATCAGCTTCTCCATTTGAAACATCTCAGAGTTTGGATCATGATTCCTCTGGTGTCCTTATCATCAAAATGCATTTCATAAGTTTTTAAAAAACACACATATGGGGACTTTCCTGTTGGCGCAGTGATTAAGAATCCGCCTGCCAATGTGGGGGACACGGGTTCAATCCCTAGTCTGCGAAGATCCCACATGCTGCGGGGCAACTAAGCCCGTGCGCCACAACTACTGAGCCTGTGCTCTAGAGCCCACGAGCCACAACTACTGAGCCCACGTGCCACAACTACGGAAGCCTGCGCGCCTAGAGCCCGTGCTCCACAGCAAAGACCAGCCACCGCAACGAGAAGCCTGCGCCCCGCAGCCAAGAGTAGCCCCCGCTCACTGTGACTAGAGAAAGCCCGCACGCAGCAACAAAGACCCAATGCAGCCAAAAAAAACCCCAAACCAAAACTGAACAAAAAACCCAAAAAACAAACAGAAAACACGCATGTGACAATTTCTACAAATCTTCCTTTTACAGTATTTCATTTAATGCTTCCCTCAACCCTGGGAGGTAGGAAGGGCAGAAAACATTTCTGCTATTTATTTTTAACAGCAAATTAAAAACAAGGTCCGGGTTTTAAGAGTAACATGGCCAGAATGAAATCCTGGGTCTCCAGGGTCCAAGTCCAGGACTTGTCTGTGACACGGTACTGCAGCCCTTTGCCGGACACCATACAAAGCACATGGAACAGATGTGGTCTCTGCTGTCTGGAAGTTTGGACTCAGATGGCCAGCCACGATTCTGGCCAACATAAAAGGACAAAGTGATTCACGGTCGACTCACATACGCCAATAAAGAAATGAGTTAAATAGATAAGGAAAGCCATGTTTACCTGGCCTATGAATGATTTTTTAAATTCCAGTTGGGTAGAAAGGACAATGTTAATGAGGCTAAGGTTTTAGGTCAATCCCGTTCTGCCTACTTGCTTCGCACACGGAAAAACTATTTGTAGCTGCACTGCATGCTCTTTTCCCTTCTTGTCTTCAACATTCTATCAACCTTCCTGAAATAACTACTACGTGTCTGTCATGCAAGGTGGGAATCAAGGACCACGAAGAAATCATCTCTACCCTCAAGCAGCCTCTCTAACCATTTTCCTCATTCAAACCACTTGTGAAAGCATTAGTTAACCCTGCGTCTACCATCTCTATGGATGGAAGGACAGATTAACTTAGCCTCTGTCCTGTTGTGTGAGGGTCTGAGATTCATCTTTATCCATGCAAGATGGCCAGTTAGGACAGTAGAGAGGTGGGCTTTGGGATCTGAGGGACGCTGGTACTACCCCAGAGAAAACAGGCTACCACACTACCTGCAATAGCTTAGCTTCCTAGATATCTAAGCAGAGGCCAAGAGGAATCCTGGGGTTAGGGAGTGTGGGCAGCCCAGGGCAGGGACCCACAGCGGGAGAACAGCTCCCATCTCTAAATGGACTGTTGCAGCCCAATTCCTACCCCCCTGGGGGGGGGGGGGTTCTGCCTCAAGGTCCATCTACAGGGCAGTGATCTAAGGCAGTTAGGCCCGAATTGTGTTTGAGTCTTTAAAGAGGTTCTGGGATTCTTTTAGGCAGCATGCTTAATTGTTGTCAGTAATTGATGTGACATATGCCCCAGAGGCATGCACTGAGGTCCAGTGGAAGACATGGTTTTTAAAAATTGGAATTAATTAATTAAAGAAGGCGGCTGCACGGGGCTGTGAGTTCATGCCAAACTCCGCAACCCTAAACCTGGCAATCCACCCAAACGGCCTCGCTACCTGAGGAACAATCCCCAAATTCTCACAGAGGTGGGATGGGAGACCTGGGATGCAGTGCAGGACATGGGGGCTGCAAGGGGCAAGGACAGGGCTCAGGGAACCCCCTCTTAGCTTTTGTGACCCTCAAAAGGCTCGTCTCAGGAGAACAGTTTGGGAGCCCCAAGAAACATGTTGGGGGGGGCCATAAAACTGCAGAAAAGGGGAAGGCATGGCCAAAGGAGGTGTGTGAGATTACGGGGGAGGGGTGGCAAAGGGGATGAGGGTGTCTGAAACTGGGGGCTGCAGTGGGACCTGGAGTTGTTAGCAGGGCTGAAGAATGATGGAGCCCCTCAGGTAGCGCCTGGGAAGATCTGGGGGTGGAGAGGACCCTGAAGGCGGAGCTCAGAGGAGGTGGAGCCTGGATGTAGGCGGGGCGGGAACCCAGTGCCTGGGGCCTCCGGCATTCAGAGGTATTCATTAAACCCCTGACCCGAGGTCGTTAACAAAGCTGTGGCAGCTTTTCACAGGAGTTGGGTTAAGAACAGCAACAGCAGCAATAGTAACAACAATTAACGATACTGAGACCTTAGGCGCAGCAAGTTGTCCCTAGAGCTTTGTAGGCATCAAGTCATTAATTCCCCTGGCCCCTCAGGGCCACCTTTTTCTAGAAGTGACCGAGGCGCTAGAGGACACAGTTAATCCTGTGGGGCTCAGCCTCCTGCCATTGGCTGGGTGGGTTCGTTCACATCCAGAGGGGTAAAATCCAGGGTTCACTTCCCATTTCATAAACTGTTATAATCTTTTGCACTTACTTATAGAGTCTCTGAAATGATACTTAAATGGGGTGAGTATAGAAATGTAGAAATCAGCCATCACAACACGTCTAAACAACTTGGATGTGAAAACTCCAGTCCCACCTGACGGCACCAGGCTGGATAACATGCTGCAGTGGAGAGTGGCCTGCAGATGACCAGGGAGTGACCAGGAACTGACCATCTGCTTGAAGCCCTAACTGGTGGCAAGGCTGAGCCTTGGCCTGCAAACAAGGTAAATTGGAGGATTTCAGGTGTTTACCCCCCACAGACCAAGGACGGAAGTTTAGAGTGAGAGCTAGAGGTGAGTAAAAAAAAAAGGAGGGTCATTCCAGATCGCAGAGTCATATGGGATGCAGCCTGGGAGCCAAACCCTGAGCAAACCTAGTGCCAATAGTGACTACCCTTGCAGATTTCAACCGTTCTCTTATTTATGTTTTTCACGTAACAGTGACTACAAATTACACACACTCAATCCAAAGACGGACTTTCACTTACATGCCATAGATGGTGAGAGTCATCATCGTTATCCGATTCAACATCAAAGACAGCATCCCCGTTAATGACGAGGGCAGGTGAGGTACAGAGCAGGGTCTGAGCTTCTCTGAATCTCAGAGTTGGGCAGAAGAAGAAACTGTGTCACAGCTGAAGTGCCGTCACCGTTCATATCAGGGAAACAAGAGGGACCAGTCCTTACTCTTCTGACCCTCGCCATCCCTCTAGAAACACAGCCTTCCCTCCCTTCCCTGTATTAGTACAGAGAAAGCCACCTTGTAGAAGGTACTAGGACTTTCAGGGCTTGACTACCAATCTCCCTTGCAGATTACATCACAGAACATAGAGTAAAGTGTTATATGGTGGACTTAGGGAACGGAGTATTCTGGTTAATCAAATAATCTGGTTTTAAAGTAGTACTAAACACATAGTAACATTTGGGACCTACTAAAATTATTCATTGTTTATCCAAAAGTTCAGATTTAACTGGGTGTCCTGTGTTTTATCCACTTGCAGGTAAACTTTTAGGAGATCCAAAGCCACTCCTTTGGAGTTCCTTAGAGAAAAAAGCAACAGGAAAGAGATATTCTTTTATAGCTTCAGGTTCATTGGTGACAGAAAAATGGGGACAGAGAAGATAGGGAAGCAAGAGGCCCTAAACCAGGTGCCCATCGGCTCAGAAGCACGCTTACCATCACACTGGGTACATAGGTAAGATGTCACCAGGTCTTTAACTGGCCCTGTGTCAAACCAAACAGTTGTTTCAGAGATCTCAGGGAAGAGCTTAAGACAAAACATCACCTACTCTCTAATATTATCCAACACAGACAGAGCCTCACCTAAGAATGGGAACAGACAGGGGCAACTTAAATCCCTCATTTCATTTGGCCAACAGAGACGAGGAAGGTGGGTGTTGCACTGAGCAGTGTGGTGCCATTCAGAGGAGCTGCATATTTCCTCTGTGCCAAAGGATCCCCTGGTGCTTGGAGACCTCCTTCCTGTCGTGTTGATGGTCCTGTGGAAATGGGCCCCATAGGAAGCTTGGTTCTGCTCTGCGTGGCATTGACTGTGCATGTCTTTTTCCTGACCAGGTTGCTGTTCTTAGCACCTACTAAGCACCTAGGTGTCCCCAACTTATTGAGTGCTTTCCACTGTCCTAAATGTTGCACCTCTGTTATCCCATAGAATCCTTCCAACTTCCTTTTGAGGTAGGTATCCCCGTTTCACAGATGAGGAAACCAAGGCAGAGGGAAGTAAAGTAGGAAATGACTTAAGGTCACATAAGCCTTAGGTGACAGACTCAGGATTGGACCCAGGTAGTCAGACTCCTAAACCTGCTCTTTGAACCACAGTGCTGTACTGCCCAACACCCCAATTCAGTCACACCACTGTCCTGCTCAGAATTCTTCAATGGCTCCTGTGATAAGCAGAATAATGGCTCCCTAAACCTGGAACCTGTGAATATGTTACCTTACGTTGGTGGAAGGGACTTCGCAAATGGGATTAAAGTTAAGGATCTTGAAATGCAGACCTTAGCCTGGATTATCCAGTGGGTCCAATCTAATCACAAAGGTCCTTAGACGAGAGAGGCGAGAACATTAGAGTCAGAGAAGGAGATGTGACCAGGAAGCGGTGGTCGGAACGGTGTGATTGCTGGCTTTAAGATGGGAGAGGAACAAGCACCAAGGAATGTGGGCAGCTTCTAGAAATAGGGATAGGCAAAGAGCTGACCCTTCCCTAAAGCCTCCAGAAGGAACACAGCCCGCTGCCGCCTTGATTTTGGCCAAGTGAAGCTCCTGACCTCCAGAGCTGTCAGATAATACGTCTGTGTTGTTTCATGCCACTCAGTTTGGGTGATTTGTTACAGCAGCAGTAGGAAACTAATACAGCTTCCATTGCTTAAAGGGAAATCTGAACTGCTTTGCAAGGCGTTCAAGGGCCTCATGTTCTCTTGCCCCTGTCTAACTGCCTGGCTAGCTTATGCCCCCCACCCCACGCTTTACATATTGAACTTCTTCAGGATCCTCAACAGCTGTGCCCTTTCTTACGTCAATGCCTTTGCCTGGAACACCCTATCCTCTCTTGTTTGTCTGGCAAACTCCTCATCCTTTATGTCTCAGCTAAAACAATACCTCCTCTGTGAGGCTTTTCCTACTTCTCCCAAAGGAACGTAGGGCTCCTTTCCTGCATTTCATGCCTCTGCTGCAACTCATATGCACTTCTGTTAAAGCAGATGTTAAGGACCGGTCACTTCCCTCCCTGGGTTAAAAGCTATTTGAGGGCACAGGACCTCTCTTCTCACCTTTGGTCTCCCTTAGTACCTAGCATGGTCCCCGGCACATCAAATAAAGTTCCCCAGAGAATAGAGCTCTTATCCTGACCTGTGCACTGGACCAGTGATGCAGCCCCTCCAGCCCCGTTTCTCCGTTGATAACAAGCGTTAGGGGGGAAATCATCCCTTCCCTTCCCTAGTAAGAGGTAATGACAAAGAAAGTGAGACATGGGAGTGTTTCAAGTTAAAAAAGAAGAAGTGCTAATCAAAGTTTTGTAATATTCCAGCTGTACCCACGGTAGACAATGCTTCCTCTCCAAGTCTCAATTTTTTCAGCTGGGAAATGGGTCTAGAGACGAGCTGTACGGAGACAGGAGCTGTGGCCACTTCGCGGCCTATCGTATCCCCTGCATCTACACTGCTCTTGATTCTCAGGTGAATCCTCTGATGGTTGGTGAAGATCTTGAGGGAGGTTTTTCCACATTCTTCGGATTCATGGTTTCTCTCTAATGTCCACGCCGATGTTGGGTCTCATCTTGAGCGAAGGTTTCCGCACATCACATTCTATGTAATTAAATTCCTGGACACTGAGTCAGATGTGCCTTCCAAGCCTCCAGACTCACCCGAGGGCTCTCGCACGGCACATCAGATACAGGTTTCTTTCCAGTAAGAATTCTCTGATGTTGTATAAGACGGTTGGTGACTCTACCCAAATGAAGGCTTATTCACGTTTATTACACTTATGAATTTTTTTTCCTGTGTGAATTATCTCATGTTTAATGAGAAGTAAAAGGCAAATGAAGGTCTCAAAAAAGGCCTATTACATACCCAGCCCTGGGCTGAGGGACTCCAAAATGTAAGGAATGGCCTCTGCCCTCTAGACGTCTACAGCCTGGCTGGGGAGACAAGACTCATGTACATAAAACAGCTGGGGAACACGAGACACTGTGTCGTCATACCAAACCCCAGAGTGTAATATAATTCAATGGGAATTCAGAGAAAGGAGCAGACCACCAGAGATTGACTAGACGGGAAAGTTGTATGAAAGAGGTTGGCCGTTAGCTTGACCTGAAAGGATGGTAGAATTGAGGCTGGAAGAGAGGAGAAAGGTGTTTCCCTTGAAAAAGAGAGAGAAAAGAAAGGAAGGAAGAAAAGAAGGGAGGGAGGGAGTGAGGAAGGAGGGAAAGAAACTCTTTCTAATGTAGGAATTTGCCCGTTGATTCAGGAAACTCCCACAAACGTAGGGCAGCAGCCTTTGAAAATTTTATTTCTCTGACGCTTTTCTTGTTTTAGAGCTCAAGCCCCTTTCACTTCTACCAGGCACCCCTCAGAAGGAATGCTCTACTGCTGCCCTGCACATGCCAGCCACGCCTCGCCTGCTACCTCCACAGCATTCTTGGAGCCCATTCCAGTTTCACAACCAGGTGACAGAGGCACCAAATAGGGAGAGACCCCCACCAGGAGAGGGGCCCAGGAAAGCACCCAGGAGGCTTGTATTCAAGAATGTGTCCCCCCCACCTACACCCACCATCACTACCTCTAAAAAAATTTCCATATGGGATGCTGACACTTAGAGAGAATGAGGGTCATCAGATCTGAAGCCCTTTAAAATATGTCAGGTGTTTTTTTGTTTGTTTTGTTTTTTTGCAGTACGCGGGCCTCTCACTGTTGTGGCCTCTCCCGTTGCGGAGCACAGGCTCTGGACGCGCAGGCTCAGCGGCCATGTCTCACGGGCCCAGCCGCTCCGCGGCACGTGGGATCTTCCCGGACCGGGGCACGAACCCGTGTCCCCTGCATCGGCAGGCGGACTCTCAACCACTGCACCACCAGGGAAGCCCTGGCAGGCGGACTCTCAACCACTACGCCACCAGGGAAGCCCCGTATGTCAGTTTTACAGAAGTTTTCTGGGAACATCAGGAGTAGGGAATGCTTTATAACTTTTCCTTATTTTCTGCATCCCACAGAGAGCCGCAGATGAGCAAGAGGGTGGAATTTGCAGTGTCTCTTCTTGGTTAGATAGTTGGAGGACTTTTTCTGCCAATTACAGTGGCTAAACACTGACTCAACATCCAACATCTGCATGAGAGGTTAGAGCCTTCATTCATGGACAAGTTTCCAAATGAAACACAGGGGTACTACCTCTCATGGGCGATGTAGTCAGAGAAGAGAGGAGAGTGGATTTCACCCTCAACAAGGTGGCTGCTTTCTGGAGAAGTGGCGGGACCTGGTATTTCCCAGCATGGTGAAATCGGGAAGTGCCTTTTGCAGCCCTTCTCAGTTTCATGGCCCAAATGGTTTGTTTGGACGTGGAATTCTTTTTTTTTTTTTTTTTAAAACATCTTTATTGGAGTATAATTGCTTTCCAATGGTGTGTTAGTTTCTGCTTTATAACAAAGTGAATCAGCTATATGTATACATATATGGACGTGGAATTCTTAAGCTCTTAATTCTGTCCCTGCTTCCTGTGTCACTTCCCTAGGAGACTGAATTCATGAAGGGCGGGACCTAGGCACCCCCGCCCCCATGGGGAGAACAGAATGGGGGCTGATTCCCTTGGGGTCTTACCATGTGGACATCCTGTTGGAACATTCTTCACTCCTCCCCAGCAAGGCACACTCTGCTCTGTGAAGAATCCAGGCAGGAAGTAAAGGAGATCTCTGCGGCCACAGTGGAAATGCCCAGACTCTCAGGAACCCCGGATGGTCATCCAGTCTGACCACACATACCATTCTGTTTTCATTATTAGTGTCTGTCCTGACTGCTAGTTCATGGGCTCCCCCAGGACAGGAGGCATGTGTGCCCTAGACACCAGTAGAGCCATTTCGGTGTGTATCAGAGTGCCTGGTACAGAGCGGCTGTTATTAAATATTTGTTGAATAAATCAACTATAAATGTGGAAGTGATTCCCTTAAAGAGCTCTTCGCTCTTGCTTAGATGTTGAGTTACCTTACAAGATGGGTGTGTTGGGGGTGCATAGGGACACCATTGGGTAAGAAATGCATGGGAGGGCTCTGGAAAATAGCCCCAGAGTTCCATTTGTATCTGCTGAGTAACAGGGAACCCCTGCAGGTTCTTCGGGTCACCGACAGGAGAAGGCAAGCAGGCACGGGTTTTACAGGCTGTATTTGATCTGGAAGAGGGTAGGGTGACCCGAAGAACAGTGCGTCTTCTTGGAGCCGCTTAATCACAGTGGCAAGCTCCAGAGATGACTTTTGTGGCTGAAGGGTGAATGTTTCAGCCGGGTGAGTGTCAAGAATGCGGTAAGAGCTCTAGCGAGCCTTGCTGCTGTGTGAACTCAGAGCCGACGGTGGAAACAGAAGAGCCAGTGCAGTAATAGCCAAAAATGGCCAAAGAGGAAGACGCCTTGGGACCCAGCCCGGGATCCTGGCGTTGCACTGTGTGGAGTGGGGGTGAAACCAAATAGGAAGATGTGTCTTTCTCCTGAGGGCAGAGGCCATGTCTTAAGCATCTACACCCACAGCTCCAAGCAGAATGAGCGCCCTGCACACAGTAGCTGCTTAATAAATCCTAGATAAATGAATGCTGGTTGGCTGGCTCTGGGAGGCACTGAGGATGTGAGAGCTTGTGCGGGCCCCTGAAGCCCTGTTTACTGTCTTCTCTCCTCCAAACTCCTCAGCCCACTCTTCTGTGTTGTCCCACCTCTGCTTTAAGCCAGAAGATGTTCCCAAAGATCGCTCCTCTCTAGGTGGACAGCAGAGCGTAGGAAAGGTGACTCTAGCACCTGCCAACTGGGTCTCAGCCTCAGCTGGTCAGGTCACTCCCTCCCTTCTCCTTGGGGTTCCCACTGCCGATAGGATCCCACCCAGCCCCCCGACCCAGTCATCAGGTGTTGTTCACGTTTCCTCCTAGTCTGTCTCTCTTTGATCTCATCTGGGCAGGCAGGGACATGTCACTACTGGAAGCCTGGCATAAGCAAATGTGTGCGTGCAGGCACACACGACCCTTTCCCTGTCTCGGAGCCATGGTCTGGGCCTCTGCCCCTGGCCTGACCCATCTTTATGAGACCGGGGCTCTTCCTCTCCGGGTGCTGAATGTAGCATCTGATGCGAGAGAGCCAGGCATTTTGCACATCCGTGTCTGCGGCGTTGGCCTCCCTCAGGGGCTTGGGGAAGATCCACCCATAAGGAAGGAACTTCCAGAGAGACAAGAAACCAGGAGCCTGACCTCGTGATGCCCACAACACCTGGCAAGGAAGGTACCAGTTCTGCTGTCCTGGCCCAGACCCAATTCTCTCTTCCAGCATCCACGCCTTCCCTGGCTCCCCTCCAGGCCGACAAGATCTGCTCCAGTTGGGGAAGGATAAGTATGGTCTAATGAGTAGCGGCAGGAGAGGGAGGCCCCCATGATCTCGGTCACATCATACCCTGGCTCTGTGCCTCAGTTTCCCCCTTGAGAAAGTCTGCCCCTGCTTCCAGGGTTCGGACGTTCCCTGGTCTCACTGGGGAAGACACCCACCATGGTGTTGTGTTCCCTTGCAGCCAGGAGCCGCCCGCCCTGCCCTGCCCCACCCCAGTAGGACTTGCTAGTTGGTGAAGCCCGGCCAGCAAGGCAGGGTCCAGCAGGATGAAAGCTCGGAGATGCCAGAGCAGGAATAATAATGATAAGCATCAGCTGTGGCGTCTCAACCGTCCAGGAATGCGAGGCCCACGCCCTGCGCGCCCCACGCTCCGAGACACTCCGAGGGCTCCTTTCCCTTGATTTTACTGCAGTGATCCCACACTTAGCCATTCCCAGCCCAATCCATTTGGGTTCCCAAGGACTGCAGTCCAGCTCCCGGCTCATCCAGCCCCCGGGTTCCATGGGAAGAGTGAGCTCGACTAGAGGGTCGAGGGTAGGACGCCAGGCTCCCTGGAGGCTCGGGCTCCTGGGTTTCCCAGAGAAGCGCTCTGGCCATCCCTGGCCTGGAGCACTTTCCCACAGACCCATTTTTGTCTGGTCAGCTTGAGGTCCAGGAGCTTTGCCGGTGTCAACACAAATCAGAATTCAAGTCCTGGCTGGGCCACAAATTAACTCGCGGTAGGACCTTGGGCAAGTTTCGTTTTGTTTTTAACTTCTTTGGGTTCACTGTCTCACCTGCCCCAAAACTTCCAAGGTTCCCCCTTGTTCACTGACGATAAACTCTGAATCCCGTAGTCCAGCATATGGCTGTTGAAGGTCCGGTTCTTTGTTTTTTTTTGGCCGTGCCATGCAGCCTGCGGGATCTTAGTACCCTGACCAGGGATCGAACCACGGCCCCCTCCAATTGAAGCGTGGAGTCTTAACCACTGGACCACCAGGGAAGTCCCAAAGATCTGGTTCTAATTCACCTTTCCAACCCCATTCTTCTTCACCCTCCAGATGCCAGCCACAAGTGACTCCTTGCTGTTGGTCATGCATATCCCATGCTTTCCCATTCTGGGGTTGCCATCCTTCTTTGGGAATGTCATTTCTACCTGGCCAGACCTTCCTAGCCTTTGAGGTCCAGGCCAGAGATCATTGCTTCCATGACTGCCTGACTCTCTTCCCACCTTGGAATGCTGGTTCTTCTTTGTCTGAACCTCAAGCCCCTGAGTCCACCCTCTGCCCTGGTTACGTGCATATCTCAACTTGCCCACTGGGGTCGTCAGTGTGCTGAGGTCTCCGTCTCTGTGTCCTCATAGCGCCTAGTACAGCATCCTGCATACACGACACATGCTCAAAAAATAAGTGTTGGGCATAAATTGTGGCAAATAATCATCCCCACCCTACTAACTTCCCCACACAAATGTGCTTTGAAAAAGTAAAAGTAATTATTTTAATATAAAATTGTATGCATGTGTGTTCTCCCCAGTTTCCTCAGGGTAGTGGAACGCAGGTACCCAAGCATCCGGTGAAGGTATTAGCTCCCTAGCATTGGGCCGACATGCAGAAGGCTTTTCTCAACCAGTCGCTGGTCCAGTCTGAACTTGGACTCTGCCTAGCAGGAGACGAGCTCTTCCCTTCCTCAGAGAATGGCAATCCCATCCCTCGGGGGCTTCTGTTTTTCTAAGCCCCATCAGCCTCCATGTGCCATGGGACTCATATGCCAGCAGGACCCCTGGATTCAAGTGTTGTTAAGAGATGAGAGGTTGGATGTGTTTAGAAGCCTCTCACCTGGATCCTTATGAGAACACCTTGGAGCAGTGTTCACTGCAGCTGCCTGTTACTGTTGCTAATAACAGTAAGAATAACGTCGGCAACGCCTTGTATTTACTTAATGCTTTTCTCCAGGGAGCTCAACTAATCTTTCCCTCATCCCCAGAAAGAAGAGAAGGACCATGGCAATGAAAGAGAAGTGAGCCATCGCGGCCACACTTTGAGTACAAGCATCCTTTGTTCTAAGAGGTAAATACAATACATAGCACTTCAGATGTGTGGAACTGATAAAGTAGGAAAGCAGTTCATGCCCTGGGACCCGAAACCTATGACTTAAGAATTTTCCCCCAAATCAAATCCTGAGTGAGATGGTAACTCTCATACTGAGAAGTTACATCTCATCAATTATAAAATTTAAGCATGCGCCCTTCGTATAAGTTCAATTACTTACAAAGTGTACACACAGCCTACTATCCTTGTATCTCAGGGCACGATATATACTTGGGTGAGGTTTGTTTTTAACAATGGTGGCAAGTATAATTCACATATCAAATAGTGACCTTGATAATTACAAATTACAAAAAACAGTTTTGTGGCTGTCATCGTGTTAGACCTGATCAGGTTGTCCCCGTGTTAACCTCCTGATGGGGCTGACAAAGAGCTCGTGTGACAAGTGCCAGTGGTGCCACTTTCTTGTGTGCCAGTGCAGTGCTTGCTGAATTAGTGTGACCTTTAACCTGCAGCTCCTTTGCAGGAATCTTTTTAAACCCCGTGTCCATTTCGTGAAGGTTAATTTAGTTCAATTTAGATAATATAATCCGCAATGTCATTTAACTAGGCAATGGAAACTGTGATACTTTGCGGGTTTCTAGCCATGAGCTAGGGAGTGGGGGAGCCCTGTCAGTCCCTCTGGTACCCTTGCTTCTGTGTTTCTCCCTGCAGACCCCACGTGTCATACATCGCCCATGGCTCCGTGTCCAGGGTTCCTTGATTCACTCTGAAGGGAGTCTCCTGCAACCCCACCTCATTTCCATCACTGCACTACCATTTCCTCTTTCTCCAAGCCCCTCCTGGCTATATCAGCCACCGCAAGCTCGCGCTCGCTTTCTTTCTTTCCTTTTCTTTTTCTTTTTTTTTTTTTTTTTTTGGCCATGCTGCATGGCTTGCGGGCATCTTGGTTCCCTGACCAGGCCCTTAGCAGTGAAAGCGCGGGGTCCTAACCACTGGACCACCGAGGAATTGCCTCAAGCTCACCCTTTCTAAACCTTCTTTGTCAAGCCCACTCTGCTCCCTTTCTTCCCCATCTCCAATAAGGACACCACTAAACACTCAGTTGCCCAGACCAGAAACCACAGGGTCAGTTTCCCCTCCTTTCTGCTCGCCATCCTTCCAAATTAGTCCACTTTCTTTCTTTTGTTTTTTCCCTTGAGCAGTATTTTTATTTTAGTTTTTTTTTTTTTTTTTTTTTTTTTTTTTTTTTGTTTCTTCCTTCTCCTGTTGTTTTTCGTTTCGCTCTTCTTTTTTTTCCTTTTTTTTTTTTTTTTTTTATTTAATTGAAGTATAGTTGCTGTACAATCTGATATGTTACAGGTGTACAACATAGTGATTCACAAACTTTAAAGGTTATACTCCATTTACAGTTATTATAAAATATTGGCTGTATTCCCCGTGTTGTACTATATATGCTTGTAGCTTATTTTTTTTAATTTAATTAATTTATATTGGAGTATAGTTGATTTACAATGTTGTGTTAGTTTCAGGTGTACAGCAAAGTGATTCAGTTATACATATACATATGTCCATTCTTTTTCAGATTCTTTTCCCATATACGTTATTACAGAATATTGAGTGCTATACAGTAGGTCCTTGTTGATTGTCTGTTTTGGATATAGTAGTGTGTATATGCTGATCCCAAGCTCCTAATTTATCCCTACCCCCCATTAGTCCACTTTCTAAGGGCCCTCTCTTTGGTGTCTCTGGCCCTGACCATTGCTGGGTTACTTAACCAATTGGCCTCCCTGCCACTGTTCTCGACCCCGCTCATTTCCCCTCCACATCTCTGCCAGAGAATTCTTTCAAATACAAGAGTCTGATTTGGGTCCCCCCTTCCTAGCCTCTCCACTTGCCTCAGGCCTAGAGGCTAAAGTTCGAACTCTTGGCAGAGTATTGCCAGCCCAGGCCCTGCTGACCCTTCCAAACTGCTCACTCCCAGCCACCTGCCCTGCTCTCGAGCCCTGGGCAATCGCCCAGGAGCCCCACCTTGAATACCACGTTCCCTTCTCGGCCTGATGACTTATGTTACTAAACCTCTAAGGCTAGCGTGCCCCACACCTCCCAAACACTGAAGGCAGGGAAAGTGACTCCATCTTCCAAGCGCTTCCAGCACTTGGTATGAAACACTCTTGTATTATGCTGAAATGTGATTGGTTAGCTGTCTGTGTCCTCCGTAAACCACTGGTTCCTGAGAGCTTAGACCACATCTATCTTATTTCTATCCCCTTCTTCCTAGCGTGGTGTGGTGCAGGCTCTCTGTGAAGCGCTGTCCCATGGACATGAGGTGTTGGGAGCTTCTTCCCACCCATCACCTGTACTGCCCCCTACTCCACCCCCCAAAGGCTAACACTTAAAAAACAATACTAGGTACCAGGTACTGTTCTAGAAGGCTTGGGCATATTTGCTCACTTAATCCTCTCCTCCCCACAACACCATGAGGTTGCCACTCCTGGCATCTCCATTTTACAGATGAGGGAACTGAAGCACAGAGGTTATGCATCAGTCCCAGGTCATGCAGCTAGTAAGTGGCTGAGTCAGGAGTGAAACTCAGCATCCTGGATCCAGAGCCCTGATTGTAACCTCGGTGGCGTGGAGTCGGTGCCATGCCACTTCACTCAGCCTTCTCACCGTTCTCCCTTCCCTCCACAAGAGTGGCTGCTGTTCCAAGGCCAACTGAACACCCTTCCACCCTGCCCAGGCGTGAGCTGAGGGTCCGGTGGCTCAGGTGGCTCTCTCCCCCGAGAGGGAAGGACAGACATGACAGTCTGCCTCTGGTCACCCCTGCCCCACTCTCCTTTGGGGCGGCCCCATGCCCAGCCACTCCATTCCTGGGCCAAGGGCTCTTTGCGGGGGATCTGAATCCTGGTCTCAGTAGGTCCAAATCATTTCTCTGGGAGGGTGTGCCTGCACCACGCACATGATCCCCTCCCCTGCCCACCAGCCCCTCGGGCACCTGGAGGGCTTTCCCCACCTGTTCTACCTGATCAGCTTCTGGCCATTAATAATATCTCATTCTTCTCTGGGGCTTTTTGTCTATTCTGCCTTGCCTGCCCACACTTCCTTCCTGTTCTTTCTCTTTACAACAAGATTGGGTATTTTTAAGCTGAGGTTTCCACTCATCTCTTACTGTCCAGTAGTTTGCTAGCCTTGGAGGCTACAGTTTGTGGCCTCATGCTGGGCCCAGCCTTGGCCCTCACCCTTAGCCATCTCTATAAAGCTCTCCCTTCTCTACTTACGGGGGAAACACCCTAAACTGGCTGTTGGTCGAAGCTTTGGAAACTGTGCAGGACACGTAGGGAGCTGACCCCCTCCCGCGATGCTATAAGATTGTATATGGAGCCAGGTGAAGATCACGAGTGCTGGAACCTCACCAGGCCTCCAGGGTCACCTCTCGGTCCACCTGTGTGACCCACATTAGGTGGCGTCAGGGGAGCTGCTGGTCCGTGGTGTGCACCCTCTTTGCAGCTTTGGAGATGTGGCTCAGGGAGCTCCAACTCCCTCTCTGCCCTCCTGTGATGTCCAGGTTCCCCACCTCCAGGCAGCCCTTCTTGCTTTGCCTTCCGCTTCAGCCCCAGCCTGGCCCCCCATCGCTCAGTCCTCACGGATGGCCTCCAACCTCCACAGGCTTCTCTGCACCACGGGTGCTTAACAGAGAAACTTTTGTTTGAAGCCCAAACAACTGCAAAGGGAAGATAACTGAGCTTTTAGGGTTTCCTAGTTATTGTTTGTTTTTAAGTTTGGTTTCTGTCCTTGGCTTTCTTAAAAAAAAAAGAGAACAGTGGCAACTAAACGAGTTGATAGCCGAGATTTTTGTTTTTAAGCAGCTGATAGTGACTCACTGCAGGCTGCTGGGCCCACGGCTAATGTTCTCTAAAGTAATTGATAGGCGTAAGGACAGCCCCAAGCACCGAGGTGTCCTACTGCGCCCTCTGAGTCACCACGAAGGATTAAAAGTATAGTCAGCATTGTTTTTATGTTGACTGTGCTTTATAAATTTGAATTTGTTAAAAAAAGGGCCCCCTCCCCCCGCCCAACCCCTGGTGTAGCGTATATAGCAACTAACTGATTATTGATTGGAAACCAGGGAACTGATGTTCCGGGCAGTCTAGTGGGCCTTCGGGACTTGTGGACTATAGTATCTGCAGCCTTCAACCCCAGCCTCGGCCCCAGCCACACCTCTGCTTCACACTGTCTTAACAGTCCCCACCACTCCCGCCGGTCAGACGCCCCGTGGTCCGGTCCTGAGCAGCGAAACCTTCTGACCCCACCATGAGCTGGGACTACAGCCCTGTTCCGTCTCGCTTGTTCCCCGGCGCCCCTTTTGGAGTTGGTCAGTCATTCAGTCTACAAACATTTATTGGGCATCCCGCATGAGCAGAGTGCCGTGCTGAGTGGCTACTGGGAAAAGTCAAGAAAATGTTGGTGCTGCCTTCAGGAGAAAACACTCTCCCACCACAAACACCCAGAGAGCTGCTTCCTACAAGTTCAAAAGAACTCCATCTCAGAACCAAAGGGGTAACGGGGAGCCAAACAGGGTGGGCTTTATCAGAAAAGTCTTCTTGAAATGGGGAGATGGGAGCCTAACTTTGATTCTCAGTAGGGCTGTCCCAGCTGAACAAATAAGTGCCCAGGGCTGGGAAGCTCATCCTGGCAGTGGGACCCAGAATTCCCCCACCACCTCTGCCAGGAAGCTGCCTTGTGAATCCCGGGCTGCCCCTTCCCCTCTGGGCCAACTGGGCGATAAGGACGGGGGACCAGCCCCAGCAAGGAGGAAGTGGCCTGGCTTCCTGTTTGTTTGTGAATCTCAGAGCAGCGCCGTGCAGCCATGAACCCCAGCTAAGCAGAACAAGCCCAGCCTGAGCCCAGAGTTCCAGGGAGACCCACCAACCAACCCAGCAAGCCCTCAACCATCTGGGACTCCAGAGCAGAGACACTTGGAGGGCTAGCCTGGTAGCAGCCACGCCAGGTCGGCAGGGTAAAGAGGTGGAGTAATGACTTCCCCAAAGAAGTCAGAGTCACACATTCATAATATGAAGCCTCTGGGCAGCTCCAGGGGCTCAAGCAATACCATCTCCCCACCCCAAAGATTATTTCCTGGGACCCTGGACACAACCCTTTTGCCTTGTAAGAAAACCTTGTGCAGAGATTGGACCCTTTGAAAAATGGGGCAGCCTTCATTGTGGTTTCGTTTGCAACAGCAAAACACACGAAAAACCACCAGCAAGTCATCCAAAAGCCGATTCGTGACGAAAAAACATGATAGATCCATACCGGGGGAAACGCTGTAGCGATTAAAAACAATGGAGTGGATTTGTTTGTGCTACTGTGGTGAGATGTCCAAGATATTTCAGTAAATGAAAGCAGCAAGATACAGAGCAGCGTGATCCCGTTTCTGCAAATAATGAACAGCAGAGGACATGTTCATATAGGCTTAGAGATATATGTGCTCCAGAATGCGTGACTTTTTTTTTTTTTTTTTTTTTTTTTACTGGAAGGAAATTTAAGTAACCTAACAGCGGTTATTTTGGGGAGAGGAACTGTGAAAGAAAAGTGGTGGGAAGGCATTCAGTGTTCATTATGTATCTTCCTGTACCATTTGCATTTTAAAGTGATGTATATATGATATTGAGATAGATATACATTAAAAATAGTACCTGTGGGCAATGGGATTATGGTCCATTCTGTTTAATTCTTTATATTTCTCTGTATCATTTAAAATAAAAAATATCAAAGCAATAAGTATTATTTTTAAGCCAATTTAAAGAATCGGGCAGTATGCATTTGCAAGATGAAACAGGGTAGAGCTAGGATCATACATTCTCCAGGACAACTGATGGAGGAGATGGGGAAAGTGCTTTGCTTTAAGATCTGTACACATCAGTAACAGCGGAGCCATTTGACATTCCACTTTGTGGATTCCTTATGGCAAATGTTTGAGCTGTCTCTGGTTTCCTTTAACCACTCCCTTTCCCTGTGTCTTCCCCCATTTCATGGCCTCATCATTTAACTTTCTTTTTTTTTTGCGGTACGCGGGCCTCTCACTGTTGTGGTCTCTCCCGTTGCGGAGCACAGGCTCCAGACGCACAGGCTCAGTGGCCATGGCTCACGGGCCCAGCCGCTCCACGGCACGTGGGACCTTCCCGGACCGGGGCACGAACCCGTGTCCCCTGCATTGGCAGGCGGACTCTCAACCACTGCGCCACCAGGGAAGCCCTCATCATTTAACTTTTGACCTGAACCAAACAATAAGAAACAGAAATCTGAAGGGAGAAGAACATATACAATATGACTTCAATACACATGACCTGATCACCTGTCATTTGGACTAACTTGTATTTGCTTCTTTGTAAAGGACCTGTATCTGATTCATCTTCTAATCCCCTGAAGCATCTAGCCCAGGACTGCACAGAGTAGGTGCTCAATAGTTGTTGGATGAATAAATGGAACAACTTGTGTACATGACACTTGTCCTTTTCAGGTCTGTTCATTCATAGAGTATCCACAAGGTGGAAGGTCAAACCACCCCTAAGCCTATCAGAATTGATTTTGATTTGGGGAAGATGGAAGGAAACTCTTGGGGCCTCCGACGGAGAATGGGATGTCCTCTCTGTGTCTCACTAATTCATTAACAACTGTTGAGCTCCCCAAGCTGACCTCAGGCTGCCAAAGCCTCAGTATCCAGCACACGTGGAGCCTCCCTGGTTTCAGAAAGAGTTAAGCTGAGCTGGTGGCGATCTCCCACCTGGCAAAGAGAGGGGTAGCACCAGTTTGGCTGGTGGTTGGGGCAGGACACTTGGTATGTTTACAGCCACAGATGCCCAGGGGGGTTTGCATCAGGAAGTCACCTGCAGACGGTCACCTTGATCTATTTACTTACCCTTAGAGCTGGTGCTAATGTCCTCCTGGTCCCTTCCCTAGGATATTTTTCTGAACGTCTTGTGCTTGTCAACACAGCCTGGCACCTGCAGCAGCAGGCAGGTTGCTGCCATCTGGTGGAGAAGAGAGGCCACAGCTTTGCCGGGCTGGGCCTGAAACAGACTTGAGAGATGGAAGGAACCTTTGAGAGCAGCTTCCATGACAGTGGATTTCAAACTTTTGTAGCTGTGGAGCCCTTCCTTTAAATGACAGCAGTGACTAAGGCCTTCCTGTAAAACTGCTCTGGCTGTAGCAGGGGAAACACTGGACCCGTTCCACACTCCCCCGAGCTCAGTTGGCAAACAGCTGATAGGGTGTTTACCCCCTCATTGTAAGGATGGGGAAACGGAGACCTGGAGATATGAAGGGACTTGCAGAAATTCTCTGTACCAGGCACACTTTGGAATCTGTGCAGCCAACCTGTACCCTCAACCTCAAATAAAGAAGGCCTGAACACAGCTTCCTGAGTGCTAGATCAAGCCACCTACCCCAAGACGTCTGGGCTCCTGGGAGGAGAAGCCTGGAACTCAGCTTCTACATCTTCTCGTTTGAATCAAACCAGGGTTAGACCCATGATGGTCCCTATGCCCCCTTCTCAATAGCTATAGGCATGGAATCAGGGGCATGTAGACGCCCATTTCTACCTCAGAATTCCAAAGGAGTTTCCTGATCTCTGACATTAGGGAGAGGCAGGCAGCCCCTTAGAACACAAATAGGGACAGGAACGAGAATATTTTGAGCATCTCCTGTGGGCTGAGCCCTGTGCTGAGCATTTTCACAAGTCAACTCATTTATTCCTCAGCAACACTGCAACGTGGATATTCGTGTCTTTAGTTTTGATAAGAAAAAAAAGGATGATCGAAGCAGCTAAGTAATTTACCCAAGGTCTCCCAAGCTAGTAATTGGCAGAGTCAGAATCCAAACACAAATCTTTCTAATTCTAGAACCCATGTTCTTTCTACAAACTTAGTTGCCTTCTGGGGCGATAAATCTGGGATGCCCAGGCCAGGTCGGAGTTTCACAGTGTCAGCAAGGATGGCTGCAGTGCCCTGGAGAGAAGGACCTTATGAAGGAGAAGGTGTTGTCTCTGCCTGCTATGGTCTAGCTGGGGATGGAAGTGTGCCTACGAAGAGAATGAAGACCCCCTCATGCACAAGCCCACCTGTGAGTGCAAAGGATTTACAGGACAAGGGGACCCGGATATAGAATCCTGGAAGCTGAGAGATGGGATGAAAACAGTACTAGACAGAGTGTGGACACATGGATTCCACCCTTGGCCTTGCAACCGGCATCCTGTGGGACGCTGCGCAAGTCTCCTCCCCCTCCTCTCCCAAACGAAGGTGTTGTTCCTGAGGATCTGAAAGCCTGCTACTCAGTTCTGTGCTGTTGTGACTCCAGCGGGGGTGGAGTTAGATAGGAAAGGATCCCCAAAGGAAGTGAGTGAGGCGGGAGGGTTAAGGAAATGGCATTTCACACAGGGAGGATGGTGACGGCAAGCAAGGAAAAGAAGTCGTTGCTAGCCAGAGACGGCAAGCTCCTCTGTTCCTGAATGCTTGGTGGAGATTAGGGTTGGCACAATCTACAATGAGGAGAATCTGTGGGTTCTTTTGGGGTCTCTGACTGTTCAGGATAGACATGGCATTAACCAAGAGACTCCTCTACCCAGAGGCTCCCTTCCTTGGCCGTGGCTTGGGAAGTCCAGTCCAGCAGCAAGTCCTACCTGGAGAGCAGGGGAGTGGAAAAGAAGTGGGTCTACCCCAGGCCTGGAGATCCTCAGACCTCTGGGGGACCATTGGGTTCTTCCTGCCTAATTCCCATCTGTTTGCTACTCCCATTCCCACCCTCTGCCTAGCTCAGGACCATCTGCAGCCACGGAGACAGACGGTGTCAGGAGCCTGTGTGCCAGGGCCTCAATGTGACTTTGCTTCCCAGTTTACTGTAGCCTTGGACACAGTCAAGGACTTCGGCGACAATTACATTGTATCTGACTTAAAGCCCTCAGCCCCTCCTTGGTGCCTGGGACTTCCATATTCCAGGGTTCATCCCTTCTCCAAGGCTATCTAATGCCCTTAAGTCAGAGGTCAGCAAACGTTTCCTATAAAGGGACAGATAGTAAGTACTTTAGGCTTTGAGGGCCATATAATCTCCGTTGCAAGTATTCAAATCTGCTGCTATAGTGCAAACGGGCATAGACATGTTCCAACAAAACTCTACTTATGAACACTGAAGGTTGAATTTCATATCATTTTCATGTCACAAAAGATGGGCATTTGGACATGAGCTCATGGACATGAGCGTGAAAATGCTCTCATGTCATGTCTTTTGAGTGTTTTCCAACCATTTAAAAGTGTGAAAACCACTGTTAGCTCATGAGCTGTACAAAAACAAGCAGTGGGCTGCACGTGGCCTGCATGCCATAGTTTGCCAGCCTCTGACCTGAGTGTTTGCAGCTCATTCAGCCAAATTTAGATGGTCCAGGCCTGTCATTGATGGAAGGCTTTTCTGGCTAATCCTCATGGTTTGTCCTATCTTCCCCGGATGACAGCAGCTTTAAGTTCCTTCAAAGTAACCTTGCCCTTTCAGCTTTACTCTCTTTTCCAAAGTAGCTTGCTTGGAGGGAGCTGGAAATACACCCTCCTCCCTCTCCACCCAGTGTCCTGAGCAAAGTCATTTTCTTTCAACTATAAACTGGTTTCCCCAGGCCAGCACCTTTCCATTCCCTCTTCCAGCCATGTGCATCTGGGCCTTGTCAAACATCCCCGCCTCTACTGGCTGGGGCAGGCCTCTTCACTCCTTTTTTTGTTCAGTTCTCAACCCCAGTGCTGCCAGAGCTCCAGAGGTAATGTCTTTAGAAAAAAGGGAGGCCTTAAATGTAAGGAAAGGTGGGAAGAAGTCAGCCACAGGAGAAGGATTTTGAGTTGGGCCTGAGACAGAGAGGGACCGGGATTGAAAGAGGGAGGCGAGAGAGGAGAGGTGTTCCAGGCAGAAGCAGGAGAGGGTGAGCTGTGGGCAGGGGACAGCAAGGGGAGAGTCCGCACGTGGAGGCCACAGGAAGCGAGAGGGTGGTGAGGCTGGGAAATCGATCTGGGTAGGACCTTTGTGGGTGGGTCAGTCTGCTAGACCCTGAGCACCCTGCTTCAGAGCAGCTCGAGGCTACTTAACATAATGGCAGGGGAGGAGAATCAGGGGCCTCGACCCCCAGCACTCACCTCACTTCTAACTTCAGTCCTGTATGTCTGTTCCGTCATCTCTTCATCTGACAAACATTCAGTAACTCCCACCAAGAGCCGGCCATGTTTGACTTGGGAGAAAAGATCAGGCGGTGGTTGGGGGGGAGAAGAGGAAGAGGAAACGTTTAGAAAGGTGGCGAGCAGAGGGCCTCGAAGGCCAGGACAAGGAATTTGCACTTTATTAACCAAGGGAGGAGTGGCTGCTGAAGATTTTTCAGGAGGAAGGGGATGAGATCTGCTTTAGGAAAGTTAAGCTTAGAGCAGTGTGCAAGATGGACAGGAGGCCTAGGAAAGGTGGGGACATCAATTCCAGTCTCCTGCGACTGTCTCACCCAGGTTATTTTCAGTCAAGGTGGGCTACTTTGCCCACAGTCTTGGCAGAGGGCAAAGGTTGAGGGGAGGGCCTAACTGCTCTCGCCCTGCTGATTGCTGGACCACCAGGCGATTAGAATAGCATCTGCTACACGGCAGACTTTGACAGTATTCCATCGTCTCTCCCTGTCTTTCAAATCGACCCACGTGGGGATGACACAGCTCCTCCCCCTTCAGTCCACACGGGCAGAACTTGTGTAAAATGCAGCAGTAAGGAAAAATGGTGAGACTTCGAGGGTCCCACCCCGCCCCCGCCCCCCATCCAGGGCCCATTGCCTTCCTAGTCCGGGACCCTCGGGGCCTGAACAAGGGAACTATTCAGTCTGACCAAAGGAGAGACACTCCCTGCTTGGCCCCCTCCCTGGCCAGGACAGGACACGGCTTTTGATCCAGGGCCCAGAGGATCCGGAGCTGATAAAAGCTAA
>NW_020171981.1:4834017-4834954 GCF_003031525.2 Neophocaena asiaeorientalis asiaeorientalis
CAGTTAACAGCCCTTGAACATTTGTGAAAAGAATTACTTGGCGGAAGTCAAGGCAGAATGAGGCCCCTGGTCTGCCACTGGCACTGTCTGTGGCAGGGAGGCTACAGGCAAAACCAGCAGGAACTGGCTGGCCTGACACCGAGGGGCTGACCTGGAGGCAGAAGGAACCCAGAAGCTGGGGACGGCTCCCCTCACACACCTGGGTGGGAAACCCAATCTCCTGCCATATGCAAGAAACAAACTGCTCTTTTAGAAAGGGCCTGGGGAAGAGAGGAGCCTCCTGCCCCGCGCCCCAAGGGCGTCCAGAGCAATAAACAGAGGAAAGGAGGAAGGCCGCTGAGTGGAAGCCGGTCTGGAATCTATTTAGCAGTCATGCTCTTTCTGCTCCGGTCTTTCACGCGTTTTGTGAGTCCAGGCACCTCACCGCTCGCAGGTCTCACTGCTCTTACAGCACAAGACACAAGTGGGAAGAGCTAACCTGAGATAACTGATGCCAGGGAGGTGGTGAGGAGATGGGCTGGATGAGGCTTGCCCAGCAGCAAACAGAACAGGTGGGAAAGGACGAGATCCCTGGGGAGAGGGCCTGGGAGGGGAGCGCGGTGCCGGGAGAACTCAGTCCCCAGCCCGCCCGAAATCTGGGCACCCGTCCCATTTCCCAGCTGACAGCTGGCCCTATCACTCTGGGAGAGGAAATGCAGAATCCAGGTCAGAGACCAGCCTGCAGAGTCCTCTTAAGAGACCATTCTGGGCTTCCCTGGTGGCGCAGTGGTTGAGAGTCCGCCTGCCGATGCAGGGGACACGGGTTCGTGCCTCGGTCCGGGAAGATCCCACATGCGGCAGAGCGGCTGGGCCCGTGAGCCATGGCCGCTGAGCCTGCGCGTCCGGAGACTGTGCTCCGCAACGGGAGAGTCCACAGCGGTGAGAGGCCCGCATAGCG
>NW_020171981.1:4835026-4851925 GCF_003031525.2 Neophocaena asiaeorientalis asiaeorientalis
AAAAAAAAAAAAAAAAACAGAGACCATTCTCCTTGGCCAGGTGGTGAGCTGGGTTTAAACCGAGAGCAGAGGCTGAAGCAGTCAGTGTGAGTGCTCACTGCACGTCATTTCCATTTTATTCCTAAAAGGATTGAGATGGGTGACTGGCACGGCCCATTTCTCAATTGTAGGTCCGCTTTCCCTCCCCACCACTCAGAGTCCATAAACCCGGCCCCCCTTCAAAGGCCAAGGCCTTTCTTCATCAAAGCGAAGCGGAATAAGCAATACAAGCCCGCAACAGGCAGGGCCCCCGGAGCCACCTCGCGTATGTAAGTCAAACCGGAGCGCGCCGAGGGCTTGGCACACGTGCCTTTTGTCAACCCCTCATTTAGGGGGTGGGCCTACCACTTTCTAGTTGGCCCCAAAAGCCACGGGGGAAGTTAATGAACCTCCACCACCTCTCACTTCCTAAGAACCCACGTAACAACAAACCTCACTTGACACTGATTCATTGCAGGCTGGGATGGATCTGGAACACGGCACAAAGTGTTTTCTGAAACCAAAGCATTTTCTGCCCTGCTGGAGGTTCTGTCCTAGCTGGCGATACAAACGTGCACACAAAAACTGCTAGAATGCTCTGTTCTGATCCCACGGCTCCCCCCCCGCCCCCCACAAAAACCCGTAGGACTGAGCTGGAAGGTCTGGGCGTCATTTATTGACAGCAGTTTACACACATTTGCTTTCTTCCCGTGGCTGTTCCCTTCAAGGCGCAGGCACAGAGCCCTCTAGAGAGGGCAGTCTCTGAACAAGGGAAGCAGGAACTCAGGATGCACACGTCTCTGGCAGGCCCATGTAGCCCCGGCCGGATGCAATCCTTCAAGCTGGAAATCCGCCGGGTATTTGAGACACCAAGGTGGGAGGTGGAGAGGGAGGCCAGAGGACTCACATCTTGGTCCAGGCCTGCTTTCTCATTATCCAAGTCCATTCCAGCTTTAGGACCCTGGGGTAGGGGTAGGGCAGCAAATCAGCCCACCCACCTTCACAGGGGCAGATTCTTCAATCCGTGCTTCCGCTGGCCCCGCAGCTAAAGAGAATCGGCCTATGGTAAGAGACAGAGCGCTTCCTCTCTGACCCTCCCCAGCACCTCTCCTCAGCTGGGTATGTGAAGGAACCACTGGAGAAAACCGAGGCCGGTGTTCGGTGTTGTTCAGCTGCGCATGCCGTCTTCCTCAAATCATGAATAAAAGATAGGTTGGAGGCTACCAGTCTACTCAGGCCGCCCACTGACTCCCAGCTCATCACACACATGGTCCTGCCTGTCTTCTGCCCACTGCCAGTGCCTAGGCTGGAGCGCCAGCAGGCCCCACAGACGGGAGCCAAGCTGGTCTGTGTAGGCACTTGGCAACTCTGGGTAGGGAGGCGGATAAAAAAAGGGGATGGAAATGAGAAGAGTGAAAGAGCTTCACCTGATCAAGTAATTAGAGATCCGAAGTGATTTTACTTTTATTTCCTTCACTTTAAGCCAATCATGAAGTTTCACAGTGATTTCTGGGGCGGGAGAAGGAAGGTGGTGGTGAGCATCATGGGGGCTGTGGTCCAGATGGCCCCAGGAGGTGCGGGTCTCACTGGGGCAGCTGGAGGAGCACCGACTGCCCAGTGGGCAGGTAGGTGATGTTCCGGGAGCGCGACAGCTGGTACGCGATGTCCTCCGCCGCCTCCAGCTTGCGCAGCTCGATCAGGCCGTCGCCCGCAGTGGTGAGCGAGTTGGCGATCAGCTCTGCTGCCTTGGAGTCGCCCTCCGCAGAGATGATGGCTGCCTTCTTCTGCTGCTCAGCCTACGGGGGTGCAAGCAGAGAGACCAAGATCACATCTTGGGGTGCTGGATGGCGGCTACGGCCTCAAAAGGACCACGTTAGGCATCCTCACCGGGTCCCGAAGGAACCCTGGGACTTTACCTCCCCCTCCAGACAGGGTCAACAAGCACTGTCCACCCAACCCTCCTCTCTCCTGTCTTGCCACTGTAGGGACACATTTCTGTTGGCTATATAAATAGCTGTCTTATTTAAAAGTCCTCAATAATATTAATAGCAACCCAGTCCAGCCACATACTCCAAGGCAGGAGGACTCCAGGCCAAGGAAAGCAGGAGAGAAAGAAAGATGGAATTAATCCTCATCTTTCCCTCCAGCCCCAAGTCAAAGCGACTTTCATCAAAACCAGTGCAGCTAAGCAGGAGCGGCAGGCACGGGACGCTCCCTGAAGTCGCTCTTGGGCTAAACTAGTTCCCGACCAGGAACTCGGGCACGCAGAACGAGGCCTCCTGGCTTCCCCTACCCTTACCAACAGGAGGGCGTCTATCTGCAATGCATGACCTTCAGAAGCACGGGAGGAGAACACAGTGTGGAGCCTGTCTGAGATGAACAGACAGCTGTTCAGCTGAGGTTCTGGGACTGTCCACTCAACAAATATTTATTGATACCTAGAATCTAACCCAGGCATGGTTTGGGACATGTTCTAGGGGCTGGAAAGAGGCAGAAAAAAGTGGAAAAAGAAAAAATAAGGCTCCATCCACATGGAGTTTATATTCTCTAAAGTTAAATGTCTACCCATATACCTCTCTTTTGGCTGATTCTAAGGACTAAGGTGTCCTGGATTAGGAATAAAAATCCAAGAGAATTAGTGGTGGGGAGAAGGGAATATATGAAATAAATACACCTTTGCAAAGACCGAAAGACCAGGCCCTACGCAACTGTACTGCGTCCCAGCACTCTGACACATCTGGGTGGATTTAGTGCTTGAAAGAAATCCAGTGATGACAGTGTACCTGGTGCAACGTTTGATCCCTTTTGCTGTCAGCTTTCACTATGTAACCACAGTTAAAAATGACCTCTCAGTGAAGCTGAAAATATTCCAGAAGAAACATTTTTATTTGTGGGAGACTGTTTTTGATCATAGGGACGTGGAAAAAAAATTACCCTTCAGTGATTTAAGAACATAACTTCACATATCCCTGACTAGACCCCGAAGACTCTGGAACCAATTGCAGGAGTACAGTCCCTTCGATCCCCTTCCGATGATCCCGGAAGAGATGACAGATGATGAATTTCCAGGCCACCCAGCAAACAGGGAGGCTGAGCAAAGGAGAAAGGGGAGAGAGGCTCCTGCCATCTGGTTGAGTGCTCACCTTTTCCACCACAAATCTGGCCCTCTCTGCTTCCTGCTGAGCCACCTGTTTGGCTTCCACCGCTTCTGTGAACACCTTCCCAAAGGTCAGATGCGTCTAAGGGGAGAGAGTGAGCACGAGATGAGGCAGAGTAATGGCTTCGACAGCGCTGCTGCAGGGCCCGCACGGCCGCTGGAGGAAGAGGCCACGAATGGCTCTAGCAGCTGGAGATAATGTGAGGTCAGAACGCCCTTCCACCTCCACATCCGTGCCCAAACTGAGTTCACACCCCAGAATCCTCGGCTGCCCAAAATGCTCCTGTACCTCATTCTGGCACCCTCAGGTAGAACACAGCCCACGGGCACCAGAAGGTATCTACTCGATTGACCACCTCCCTAGGGGAGGAGACCTGTGGGTCCCAGGACCCCCACCACTGACTAGTGCTCTTCCAAGGTCCTTTGATGGCCTGCTTGAAGCCCCCAGAGAAGCCAGATGGAAAACTGAGCCCCTGAGAGTGAGGGATGCAGCTGGTTCTCAGGGATTCAAGAGTGTGCTGCTCTCTGCTTATGACTTAACCAGTCCACTGCTTTCTCACAGCATCTCCACCACAAAACAGGAAGAGGACTAGAGAGACGATTTCCAAACCATGATTTTGCAAATCATGGTTTTCCCTATGTGTGAGTGCTTCTGATAAAGGGTTTAAAAGAAAGAGAAGGCAGGTAGAGGTATTGCTTCGGGTGAAGGTTTAAAATTCTGATTATGCATCGGTCTTCCCTAACAACACGAGTGACCGAGACTTCGCTGAAGTGATGTATCTGTGATGACAGCGCAAACAACGGAAACAGATCTCAGCACTACTAATGCCTAGTCTAATTTATCTATATTTTTTATTAAAAGGGAAGAATAAAGGGGATAACAGCATTGGTTTTGCTACCAAATTCTACTTGTTTCATTTCCTCCACTACCCTCCCAACCTCTGCTTTAAAAAAAGAAAATAAGCGGCTCAAAACTTCTCCTGAAGAGTAAATCCCAGTCCAATGTCTTCCAGAATTTTTAACACTCCTAACTCTTAAACTGCAGCTGTTCTAGCTCGCCTGCTCCATTTCTGGACTCTTGTTCAAAGTTTGGGAAAGAAAATACAATCCTGAGCAATGAAAAAGAAATGCGTAATTAAGGAATAAAACTTCTTTCTAAAAGGGCCAGCTGAGGGCAGCAAATTCCCCATGAAACCTAATTTTCTTCTCACACCTCTTAGATATGGTTTCTTGTGGTCAACCCCCATTTCCCTAGAATGGAGTATGTGGTCAAAGTCTAGCAAAATGCCAAGCTTCTCCTTAGGCTTTTACTTAGTGTGTTCTCACTCACGGCCACAGTGTTTAACACTAAGTGGGAGAGCCTGAGGAACCACTCTGGTCCAAGGAGCCAAATGGCTGCAGCCTGGCGTCTTGCCAGTAGAGGGAGCCCACGAGCCCTTCCACGGCTGGAAGGCAGTTGCGGCAAGTGGAGCAGTGCCCTGGGGTGGGCGCAGGGTATGTAGTGTTACTGTTTAAACAGCTGCACAGATGCTGAGGGGGAAGCTGTGCCTTTCCCCAGCGACGCACAGGAGAACGGAATGGGAAACACTCTACCTCACTACCCGAACAAATCACTCCAAATGATTTTCCCCAGAGAATCAGAAACACGACCCCTTCCCCTCACCCTCCTCGATCTGAAATGCTATCCTGCCTGTATTGCTTTCTGTCTGCACTGCGGCATTCAGTGTCATATAAATACACAGACCACACAGTCTCAAGAGGATAGCTTATGCCTCAGAGATGCCCCCTGCCTCCCATACCAGGCTTTGGGAAACAGAACCATTCATTTACACTCTATCACCTTTCATGGGGAGGTCCCAGAGCTAACCTGACTGCGCTTTAGACCCTAGGTGTTAGGAAATTCCTCGGGGTCAGGCTGGGAGGTCTGTGCTAGGGAGAAAGACTATCCCAGCTGTTCTCTAGTCTCTACCCAGCAGTTTCTGCCTGTGTCCAACAGGGTGAGCAGGACATCACTTCCTGGGGAGCTCGGGGGAACATTCGGTTTGGGGAAGGTGAAAAATCTAGTGGTCAGGGCCAAAAGTTAAAAGAAAAATGTCTGTGGCACAGGGGAGGTAAAAGAACCTTCTTCTGAAAACAAACCCGAGGAGACTGCCACATGCCACCAAGAAGGTTCCATGTTTTCAAGCCTTCATTGAGGAAAGTGGAAGGTAGGACCTCACAGCGTCTACCCAGATATGGAACCAGGCACCCTCCCCTGCAGGCACCCCAAGACCCTTACCAAGGATACGTCATCCAGGATGAGCCCAAAGGTTGCTGCTCGCTCCGTGAGGTCATCGCTCACCTGTCTGGAGACCAGCTCTCTCTGGGTGATCAGTTCTCCAGCATCAAAGCGAGCCTGGTTCCAAGGGAGGGCAGAGGAGCCGGTCAGGATAATGAGGAAGCAGAGTCCCAACCAGTCACCGCCAAGCTCTTCCTGCCACCTAGCGATCTCCTGGGGGCTGGGCTCGAGGCTCGAGGCTGAGGCCCTGTTCACTCACCACCACGGACTTGAGGATCTCGGTGGTGATGGACGGCAGCACGCGCTCGTCGTAGTCCTCTCCGATGCTGGTGAAGATGCGGGGGAGCTGGCTAGCAACCGGCCGGAAGAGGATGCGCAAGGTGATGTTGACATTCTGTAAATCTTAGGGTAGGGGAGAAGTGCTGGAGTTAAAAGTAAAAACCAAAGTGGCCTTCTATGACCTCTCCTACCCCAAATTTGCTATAATTTATAAGTAAAGTTGCCGATTATCAGATCCTAGAGGGTGAGGCGCACCTGTGCGTGGTCTCCTTGGTAGAGAACCCAGCACAGCATCAGCGTTAAAAACTTCTCCAAGGATTCTGGTGATGACAGCTTTTCAGTGTGTCCTGAATGCCCTCTGATATAAGTAAATTCAGATTGTACATCTAACAGTTGCCATGGATATGCCTGGAACACTGAATATTTTAAGAAAACAGATAGGCCAATGCCAAGAATTCTAGGGTAAGTCCTCTCCAAGGCCCAGTGAATGTGGCCCAAGGTAGGAGTGTGCCTCAGAGAGGTGACCGTGGGTCCAGCAGACTAGCAGTCTAAGGCCTGGCTGCAGCCTCAACTCTGCTGTTTACTAATTATGCGGGATCACTAAGCCTTAGCCTATCTCAGCTTATTTCCTCACATGTAAGAATGGGGATGATTTCATCTGCCTCCCAGGCATGTTGGGAGAAACCGAAGGAGGAAACAGATATAAAGGCACTCTGTCAAATGCGCAACAGATGTAAGGGGTTATCAGACTCATCTAGAGGCCGTTTCTCATTACTTGGCAGAGTCAAAGGACCCAGGGAGGGAATTACAACTTCCCCTGACAATGCAGTCCTACTTGGAGCTAAGGCACTGTCACGGCCTGCTTGCAGTCAGTCATCAACCATATGGACCAAACGCCCATGACATGAGTTCTGAACCAGGCACCAGAGTGGGAAATGGTTATACACCGTCCCTGATCTCTGCAAGTTCCTATCAAGTTTTGAAGATAGGTGTATAATGTGTCCTTAGAACAACTGCAAAACAGTAGAGAAAGAAATCCCAAAAAGGAGGAAAGTTCAGAACTAGGCCTTTAAGTTAAAATATGATGTTTCTTGATTAACCCCACTCCACCGCTGATTTCCTCTGATGTAGCAGGCAGGCCAGACCCTTTACAGGAGGCTCCTCCTCTCTCTGGCCAGGAGCGACAGGACAGATCAGTCAACACGACTGTACCCTTTCCCCTCCTCTGCCCGACGCACTTCTCATCCTAAGTGCCAGTGCAGACGCACGTTCCTCACGGGAGCTCTCTTCTCGGCGTCCCCTCCATGCTGTGGTCCCCGCGCCCCACTCTAGTGCCTGTCCACATGGCTATCTCCCTAGCCAGGCCAAGCTCCTCAAGGCTCCCGCTCTAGTCAACTTTGAACTACCCCACCCTCTGACCCAGCGCAAAGCCTGCCACTATGACAGAAAGCAAACATCTGCTGAGGGACAGCAACACCCATGCAACCCTCTCCTCCTGCTGCACAGAAACGTCACGGCCAAGACAGCACCTGCCGTTCCATCTACTGCCTGTGCACCTCTATGTGCACGATGGGGGGAGAACCATGACAGCCATTCATTTTAGGCTCCAACTGGGAAGCCAGTGGCGTGTCAGACCAGATTGCTCTCAGGGATGTGGGCCTTGGCCTGTGAGAGAACAATGTGAGGGCAGCACTGCTGGAAACAGAGGCCTTGGAAAGCAAGGCAAAGGGTAAGTCAGCTGTGAAGGCAAACAGAACAGCTGGAGATCCGTTTACAGTCACCCTGGGAAACAAGAACTGATGGGAAGGGTCAACCGAGGGAGCAAAGGCACACTTAGATTTCTTTAAAATTGGATTGCTATGTAACTCTTGAAATATATCTTTGTTCATTTCTCTAAATTTGTACAACTGTGTGCGTATTTTAAGTATATAGGCATACCTCACTTTCTTGAGCTTCACAGACACTGCATTTTTTTACAAATTGAAGGTTTGGGGCAACCCTGTGTCAAACAAGTCTATCGGCACCATTTTTCCAACAGCACCCGCTCACTTCACGTCTCTGTCACATCTTGGTAATTCCTGCAATATTTCAAACTTTCCCGATATTATTATATTTGTTATGGTGATCTGATGATGGTTGGCATTTTTTAGCCATAAGGTATTTTTTAATTAAGGTATTGTATATACATTGTTTCTTTAGAGAGAAAGCTATTGCACCCGTAACAGGCTACAGTATGGGGTGAACTCTATGCGCTGGGAAACCAAAATATTCGTGACTCGCTCCATCACAATATGTGCTTTGCTGCGGTGGTCTGGAACCGAACTCACAACATCTCTGAGGTACGCCTGTATATTTCTTTCTCTGTAGCCACATAAAACTCTTCACGGAAAATATGCCAGGAATTCGTACTACGAGAAGTTCAACCCGTTCGGGATCCCACAGCAGCCCTTCCACACTCTCTATTTTACCTGACCCACAGACAAGACTCACCTTTGCTACCAGTGATTACTGGCACGTTACGTGGTCGGGAGCGGCAGTCAAAGATAATTGGTTTCTGTACCCAAGGGATGAGGAAGTGAGTCCCTTCCCCTACGACAATGTCCTGCACTCCACGGAACCGGTCAAAGATGACAGCTCTGTGCCCAGCATCCACTAGGAATGAAGAATAATGATGGGTCAGAAAAATCCCCTCACCCTTTAACCAAAAGGATCATGGTTTTGAAAGATCCCTGGTGCCTTCCATTCATTTATTAAGTCTCCCCTCTCCTGCTCTTTCTTCCTACACTTCTGGTCTCTAGAGGCCTCTAAACAGCTATAAAACTAAGCAATCATTTCCCATCCCACATGTCCTCCCAAGGACTTCGGTAATAGGATCTATTCCTCAGCATCCTTTCTCCTTGAAACAACTGGCTGCTGACTTTCTGATTAACCACCTCCCAAAACTTCTTTCTAAAACTCACCAGTCTTCACTGTTACCACAGTCCATCCTGGTTCCAATTTAACTCAGTGTTTCCGGAAGCAGCATCCTCCCTATGGCGATCCTAAAATTTGGAAGGCCCCACTTTTTCTTTCCAATAGATTGGTTTCTCTAAGGTCTGAAGGGGTTATAGAGCTGTCTTGCTGATTCAGAAAGAAATTAGTAATGGTGACTACTGTTTAGCTATGCAGGGGTGGCCAAAAAGATCAGAGTATAAAGCTGCACCATTGAAGGAGAGCAGGCTTTTCTTTCTTTCTTTTTAAATAAATTTATTTATTTTATTTTTGGCTGCGTTGGGTCTTCGCCGTGCGCGGGCTTTCTCTAGTTGTGGTGAGCGGGGGCTACTCTTCGTTGTGGTGCACGGGCTTCTCTTGTGGAGCACAGGCTCTAGGCGCGCGGGCTTCATTAGTTGTGGCACACGGGCTCAGTAATTGTGGTTCACGGGCTCTAGAGCACAGGCTCAGTAGATGTGGCACATGGGCTTAGTTGCTCCACAGCATGTGGGATCTGCCTGGGCCAGGGATAGACCCCGTGACTCCTGCATTGGCAGGCAGATTCTTAACCACTGTGCCACCAGGGCAGCCCAAGAGCAGGCTTTTCTGACCAGCTGCTTTCTGTCTCTGCCTTTTTGGACATTACAGTTGGCCCAAACACCTTCACTCTGAAAGTAATCCTCCTCTTGTCAGGGTCACACATGAGGTGGGTCGATCTACTGCTACTTTCCAACAGTGAAAGCTAGAGAATATCAGAGGCGGAGGGGGTCTTAGACATAAAGCAGTTCGATCCTGTGGCTTGACCAATGAGAAAGCTGAGGCCTGCGGAGCGGAAAATGACTTGCCTAAGGTCACAAAGAAAAGTGGAAAAGCCAGCTTAAACACCCAGCACACTGTTAAAAGCTGGGCAGTGCATCTCAAAGATATTTTCTCTGGAAAGACTCAACCACACCAGAGCAAAGCTGCTACTCAGGACAAGGTCACCGAAGGGCTAAAACCCTTGCTGAGTTATTCCACACACAGGCAGAAGAGAACCAACGAGCTCTCCATTTCAGCTGGCCAGCGAAATCCTGGCACTCTGCTGCAGCTGCTCTTTAAATTCACAGGAGCAGGTGGAAACGTCCAACTGGGCTGGGAGGCTCTTGGTGAATAAAGGCTCTGAGAGAACCTATGGCTACAAGGACAGAGGCCCTGATGACAATGCAACCATGTGGTGCAGGACGGCAGTAGGTGAGCCCTCTTGGTCACAAACACATTCACGGACAGCGGCTGCCAACAGGAGTGTCACACAGGCTATGAAGACTGAGAGAAGTCCTCTGGCAAAGGGCAGTGACCCACCACCCCTCAGTGCCTCACCATTATACAAGGCAGAGTTCACCACGCCTCCTGCAACGGCTAAGGCCAGGCCAAACTTGCCAATGGACTCAAACACTTTGGCAGCCATGTCTCCTTCTGCTGGGCCTGCTCACACCTAAGTGGGTAAAAACAAAACAATTCAATCCCAGAATCCTCAGAGTAAAGCCCTCTCTGAGGCATCACATGTACCTGTCGAGTTGGCCATTTCTACCCGCCCCCTCCCGAGAGCTCTAAATTATCGACTGAAGGACATTTCATAAATAACACTGCAGCTTGGATAAGTGTATACTCAATTCCTCTGCGCTTCTTTCTTCTTTCTCTACTACTTAAGAGAAAGGGTCTGGGGTCCTCGGTTCAAAATGGGAAGGAGGCATGGGCTTGATACCCATAGAGAACTTAGCCCCACACCAAACACCCTCCCATTTCCTGGACAGTCAGGCCCCAGGAGAGAGGCTGCGTGGCTGGTTCTGTGCAATTCTGGTTCAGAAAAGAATGTGATTCCAAGAACAAAATAACAATAATAGCTGACCTTTATACTAGGTAGTCTTCTAACAGCAATTTCCATATTTAATCCTCACACCAACCCGTATGAAGTAGATAACTACAGATGAGGAAACTGAGGCACACAGAAGTGTTAAGTTACACCAGGAGCCTAAGATCACGCAGCTATGAGGAGGGCTACCAGGATTAGAACCTAGAGGTCCAATTCTAGAAGGCACATCTTAACTCCTCACCACGTGGCTTCTCAACATCAGGCGTTAAGAATGACCTGTTATTATAGAAGCAGGCGCTACATGACGTTCTGGGGTCAACATATCCCGAGAACCAATCGGGCCAGAAAGGCCCTAAACAGCTGCACCCCGAGGGAGAGCCCGGGAACGAGTGGGGGTAGGGGGGCTGAGGCGGGGTGGGCGCGAGCACGGCTGACCTCACTAGAATCTACTCCAGCACTTAACTTTGTCTCACTCCGCCCCATTGCCGTCGTCCACTTCAGCCTCCCTACCTCCTCCCCAGACCTCAACGTCTCTACCTTCATCTCTCCCCGTGCACTTAAATCTTTCCTGAGACCAGGATGCCCAGTCCCGACCCCTCAGCTTTTCCATTCCTAACAGCTTCTAGATTATTCCTCACTCTGGCCCCATACACACCTACCTCACTCTACGCAACCCCTGGCTCCTCCCGTGCTCACCCCCTTTCCCCTCCGACACGAGGCGGACCCACGCATGGACCCCGCCCGCCCAAACCTGGGGCTAATGGGAGTGCAGAGGGGGACTGCGGAGACGCCCGGACGCGGGCCGTAGCGACTCCTCTCCATTCTCACCTGCTCCCACTCTGACCTCCACATGAATTCCCCAGACAAACATATTGCGCGTGCGCCGGGCAGCTCCCCCTCTTCCCCGCCTTCCTTCCAAGATCCGTGCCTCCGATTGGTAGGGACGAGCGCTGTGCATTCTGGGAAGGGTGGCTTGCAGCCTTACCTTAGTTCCCGGGCTCTTCGCAGAAGAACTACAATTTCCAAAAAGCCATGCAGCGGCTGGCCCGCACTGAAAAACTTTTCTCTTTGGTGGTACTAAAGGCCCAGAGGTTGCCGCAAAGCCTTTTGGGTGCTGTAGTTTCTTGAGGGATAAATGCACGTGCCTGTCCTGAACAGATTTGGAGCCTGCGAGAAGGTGGGCGCTAAGGCCCTCGCAAGGAGAGGCTGGGCCTGCTGGCTGGTGGCAGAGAAGGGCAAGGGCAAGTTTAGGACTGATGAAAGAGGGCGGGTGAGCATGCTGCAGAAAGTCGTGGTGAAGTAACTGGTGGGCTGAGAGATTGAAGGGCTGGCTTCTTTCCAAAGACCTATCTAGAAGCGACCTGAGTTGTGGGACCTTGATTGCCAGACCAGAGAGAACCTTAGAGACCACCTGGACTAGAAAATGAGACCCAGAGAGAGGAAGGGAGTCATTCAGGTTCATGCACCAATTTAAAAAGGGGTTGGGCTGAGTCTGGGTTCTGTGGACACCTTTTTTTTTTTTGTCTAAAACTGGTGGTTAATTTTCTACTGAATTTTATTCATTTATTTTAAATTAATTTTTATTGGAGTATGGTTGCCTTACAATGGTGTGTTAGCCTCCACTGCACAACAAAATGAATCAGCCATACACATACAGATATCCCGTCCCTTTTGGACTTCCTTCCCATTTAGGTTACCACAGTGCATTAGGTAGAGTTCCCTGTGGTATACAGTATGTTCCCATTAGTTGTCTATTTCATACATAGTATCAATAATGTATATGTGTCAATCCCAGTCTCCCGATTCCTCCCACCCAACCCCTTTCCCCCTTGGTATCCATACATTTGTTCTCTACTCTGTGTCTCTGCTTTGCAAATAAGATCATCTATACCGTTTTTCTAGATTCCACATATACGTGTTGTTGTATGATATTTGCTTTTCTCTTTCTGACTTCACTCTGTATGACACTCTCTAGGTCCATCCACGTCTCTACAATTTCATTCCTTTTTATGGCTGAGTAATATCCTATTGTATATATGTACCACATATTCTTTATACATTTCTCTGCTGATGGACATTTAGGTTTCTTCCATGTTCTGCCTATTGTAAATAGTGCCGCTATGAACATTGGGGTGCATGTGTTTTTTTGAATTATGGTTTTCTCTAGGTATATGCCCAGTAGTGGGATTGTTGGGTCATATGGTAGTTCTATTTTTAGTTTTTTAAGGAACCTCCATACTGTTTTTCGTAGTGGCTGAATCAATTTACATTCCCACCAACAGTGTATGAGGGTTCCCTTTTCTTCACACCCTCTCCAGCATTTATTGTTTGTAGATTTTTTGATGATGGTCAATCTGGCTGGTGCAAGGTGACATTTCTTTTTTTTTTTAAGTCTTATTTGGAGAAGTTGCAAGGATAGTACAGGGAACACATGTTTACTCAAATTCATCTATTGCTAACAATTTGCTCTATTTGGTTTTTTGATCTAAAACAATAAAACAACAGGTTATTTTATCAGCAAATTGGGTTTATTTGGGAACAGCAAAGAATTGCAATTCTGGACATGTAATCTATGGTAACCCACAGGCAAGTCTGCAGAACAAAGGAGAGGACCTTTCTTTTATAGTGGAGAAGGGGGAGTTGGGAGGGGCTGTCATAAACAAAGAGTTGGAGTAAACTGGGAATTTGAAAGTGTAGTGGCTTTTCATTGGCTGAGTTGTGACAGTCTGTTATTGACTGGGCTGTTGCTGGGCGAGGAGAAATTCAGGCAAAGGGAAAATTTTCCTTCTCCCTGCTGGATAGTAAAGTAGTAACCTTCTTCCTGTTGGAGATGCAAAGCTCTCTCTTCCTGTTGGGTTTTTACCTGTTGGTAGGGTGTGAGAGTTCCCCCTTCTGGCCTCCTGACTCAATTTAAAATGAGGTTTCTCTTTATTCATTTTCACACCTTATCATTTGTTCCCTTCTTCTCTCCCTCCCTCCCTTCTTCTCTCTCTTTGTATTTTCTAAGCATAAGCATATCCTTTTATATAAATTGAAAAAGTTTAATCTATCCTCTGCATTCCGTTTTTTTCCGTTGACCTAATAATGAACTTTATAGCAGTCTTCTCACCCCCTCCTACCACCCAATACGGGAAGCAGTCTAAGATTAGGTACTATATTTATTTTTCATGTCTCTTTAATCTCCTTTAATTTGTCCTCAGCCTTCCTTGCCTTTATTATATTAAAATAATAGAAAAAAAAAAAGAATGTTTCTCATTTTGAGTTTGTCTGATATTCCCTCATAATTAGATTTGTTGTTTTGCATTCTTAGCTGGGGTAGCTAAGTGGCGTACGGACACTTAATTTTAATGAAACCAGGCCCATTTCTGGATTCTAGTATGATTGGATTCCTTCAACTTCTTTTTCCTGCATTCCTCTCCTTTCTGTCCTCCTTTTTTTTTTTTTTTTTTTTTTTGCGGTACGCGGGCCTCCCACCGCCGTGGCCCGCCCCGTTGCGGGGCACAGGCTCCGGACGCACAGACTCAGCGGCCATGGCTCCCGGGCCCAGCCGCTCCGCGGCATGTGGGATCCCCCCGGACCGGGGCCCGAACCCGCGCCCCCCACATTGGCAGGCGGACTCCCAGCCACGGCACCACCAGGGAAGCCCAATTTTTTTTCTTTCTTTTTTTTTTTTTTTTTTGCGGTTGTCCCTCTTCTTTGTCTCCACTTGGCACCGGTGGGATGCCAAATGACCAGCGATATACGTGGCAGCACTCTTCAGGTGGTGTGGGTTTGCCCTGACTGCCCACAGTCTTTTCCTCTGCCTACCAGAATGCAAGCTGTATGAGAGCTGAATGTTTAGTCTGCTGTCTTCATTGTTCTCTTCCTAGAACATACAACAGTGCTTGGCACACAGTGGACACTCAATAAGTATTTGTTGAATGAATGAATAATGAAGGGCGTTGAAGTAGCTGGTTAGGCAGGCTGTGGCCAGGAAACGCAAGGCAGGATGCTCTGGAATCCTGTAAGAATAGCCTTAGTATTGTCTGCTTCTATTCTAACCTCACTAGCAGGAATGCTGGAAATATGAAAAGAAATCAGTTTTTGAATGTTTTATAACTTTCAAGTCTGTGTATCTACAGCGTCCCGCTTGAGTATCATTACAGTCTATTATCACTCTACAGACAAGGAAGTCGAGGTTCAGAGGTTAAATGACCCTTCCTCAGGGTCACTCACCTAGTCGGAGCCAGACTGGACCGGAATACACGTCTTCTAGGTCTAAGCCCTATATTCTTTCCATTTCCCCACACTGTGTCCTGGGAAGCAAAGGCAACAGGAAAGCTCACGTGACATGAGGGCATCGTGCGGACCTGGGCTAGTTGTAGGTGGAGAGGTGGGGAGGATGAAGTATAAGGATAATGAGGAGGATATCTGGGAAGAATTTAATTGTGCTGAGGCAAAAATTAGGGACAGAGCAGCACTGATGCACCAGCTTTCGGAGTGGATCCAATTTGTTGCTGCACAGAGCATTTTCCCCTTCAGCTCTTCTTCCCAGACTGGTGTACAGGTTGAAGATAACAAATACATCTTGAACACTGCCTGTGGACCAATTGCTTCATAAAGACATAATCTTATTTAACCCTATTTTCACATTACCCTTTTGGAAATGAAGAAATGAAGATTCAGAGACGTCAAGTAACTTGCTTACAGTCACACAGCTGGTAAATGGCAGATATGTATGATATCATAGCCAGTGCTCTTCCAAGCTGTGGGAATGTGTGATCTGTAAGTAATATGTAAACAAAGGTTGATTCTACTGCCAGGCTCATTGCTAACATGGGAAGGGTGGTAATTAAAGCAAATAATTATAGAAAAGCATCTCTTTTTCTTCATTTAACACATATTTTGAAGGCCTCTTGTGTCACGCTAGACATTGGGGATAAGTGATGCAGAAGATGGAGAGGGCCCCTGTCCTCATGGAGTTTACATTCTGGGTTAAAGGGAGGCTGGTGTATACAGAGAAAGACAAGTACACAAAGAAATAAATGATATGGAATTTTGACTAGCTTCATGAAGGAAACAAACAAATAACAGGAAGATGGTGAACCGGTAAAGAAGGCTTTGATCACAAGTAATAGAAAAGTGGACTCAACTGACAAACAATAAAGAGATATATCAAATAACAAGTCCCATGGGAGAGCAGGTCTGGGGTTGGTTAATTTAGTGGCTCACCAAGGCCATCAATGCTGCAGAATCTTTCCATCTTTCAGCTTCGCCATCTTCAGATGTTGACTTTCCTTCTCATGCTTGTCCCCGCAAGGTCACAGGATGACTGTAGAAGGTCCAAGCTTAATGTTCTCACACAGCAATAACCAAAGGTCAGAAGGCAGGAAAAGGACATGTCACATTTTGGTTCCCTTTATAAGAGCTAGGTAAAGTTTCCCAGAAGCACCCAAGCAGACATCCACCTATGAGTTATTAGGCAGAATTGTATCATCTGCCTATTTCTAGACAAGTCATTGGCAAAGGAATGGCATTGCAATGTTGGAATTGGATGAGCCAAGAGTTTACCTCTGGGACTGGGGAGGGCTGGCTTCTCCTAAACCACATGACTGCCTAATATGCTACCAAATCAAAATGGGGGTTCTTGTTAGCAAGGAACTGGATGCAAGGGAGGATGGATGTTGGAATTGCAACCAACCGTGTCTGACACAAAGGGTCTCTTTTGAGTGAGCTGCTCAAGGAGGCCTCCATGAGGAGATGACATTTAGGGCAAGATGTAAAGGAGTTAGACATGAAAGGTTGCGTGGGGGCTTCCCTGGTGGTGCAGTGGTTGGGAGTCCCCCTGCCAATGCAGGGGACGCGGGTTTGCGCTCTGGTCTAGAAGGATCCCACATGCCGCGGAGCAACTAGGCCCGTGTGCCACAACTACTGAGCCCGTGTGCCATAGCTACTGAAGCCCGTGCGCCTAGAGCCCGTGCACCACAACGAAGAGTACGCCTGCTCGACGTAACTGAAGAAAGCCCGCGTGCCGCAACAAAGACCTAATGCAGCCAAAAATAAATAAATAAACAAATAAATTTACTTTTAAAAAAAAGGTTGTGTGGGATGGGAGGTTGCCTTCAGGCAGAGGGAATAGTATGTGCAAATAGATTTGGCTGGTAAAGAGACGAGGAGCCCTTTTTAGATTCAGACAGTTTATTACTTACAGACACCAGAAGGAAGAGTAGCCGAAGGAGCCAGCTCGTCGTGGCCCTTGTGTAGGGCGACGCTGAAACAAACGGGGGCTAATGTTAGGACACTCTGTTTCTGAGGAGCCAGTGCCCTGCCGCAGCTAAGCAGGATTAGTGTTTGCTGCTGTATCCTTGG
>NW_020171981.1:4852038-4874633 GCF_003031525.2 Neophocaena asiaeorientalis asiaeorientalis
GCCAGAGACCTCACCAGAACCCAGAGGCTATGAGAAACTGTCTCATGACAGCTTTCCCGTGCATAGGGAAGCAAGTGAGAAATGGCCTTGTAGCAGCTCCTCACAAGCTCCCTATTGTCCCAGGAGGATCACACGGTGCTCCGTAAGACAAATTCCACTGAAGTTTCAGCGCTGCCGACATGAACTATGTTGAAACCCGTAAGGTTGCCAGAGCGCCACGGTGGAGCCTTTTCCCTACAGTGCAAAGACCTTCAGGCAGGCTGGACCTTGGTCCACTGAAGGAACCAAATGTGGCTGAAGCATAACTAGTGAATGGGACTGGGAGTGTTAGCCAACATTACCATGGTGAAATAAGCATATATAAGTATAATGTATACATATTCTTTTACAGATTCTTTTTCCTTATAGGTTATTGCAAAATATTGAGTATAGTTCTCTGTGCTATACAGTAGGTCCTTGTTGATTATTTTATATATAGTAGTGTGTATATGTTAATCACCATCCTGTACAACTGAAAGTAACACAACATGGTAAATCAACTCTACTTCAATTAAAACAAAAAGAGAGAACTTCCCTGGTGGCGCAGTGGTTAATAATCTGCCTGCCAATGCAGGGGACACGGGTTCGAGCCCTGGTCCAGGAGGATCCCACATGCTGCTAAGCAACTAAACCCGTGCGCCACAACAACTGAGCCCGCGTGCCACAGCTATTGAAGCCCGCATACCTAGAGCCTGTGCTCGGCAACAAAGAGAAGCCACTGCAATGAGAAGCCCATGCACCACAACAGAGAGTAGCCACTGCTTGCCTCAGCTAGAGAAAGCCCGCACGCAGCAATGAAGACCCAACGCAGCCAAAAATAAATAAATCAATAAATTTATATATTAAAAAAAAAAAGATGGATTATATACAGTCAAGTAAAAATGAAAAAAATTTTTAAATATTTACTTACTCATTGAAAAATAACAACAGTAAACTCATCGTTTTAACACGTTTTTATAAAAAATAAATATAGTTTCCCAAATAAAAAGATTTAATGAGAAGAGTGGCATTGCTTATTTTTCATAAATTTAATTAATTAATTAATTATCAAGGAAGAAAGGATTTGGGGACTAACCAGCAGTCTGCAGTACCTCACTTTCAAGTATGAACAGACAAGTGACGTAAGTCCATTTGAGAAAAGCCATAACATGAAAAAGAACAACAAAGCAAACAGAAACAACTAAGCAAAACAAAAACAAAACAAAAGCAACACAAACAAAAAACTTGGCAGAATCAGAGACAAGGCAAAGAGCATGGAAAATCTAAACCAGCCACAACCAACCAACCAACCAACCAACCCTATAATTGATATCCTCAGATAAAGAGAAAGATTCTACCATGCATGAAACTAGAACAAGATGCTATTAAGAAAAATAAGTAGAGATGAAAGATGTTTTCCCTTAAAATCAAGAACAAGCCAAAGGCTTCCCTGGCAGCGCAGTGGTTAATAATCAGCCTGCCAGTGCAGGGGACATGGGTTTGAGCCCTGGTCCGGGAAGATCCCACGTGCCGTGGAGCCACAACTACTGAGCCCATGCACCACAACTACTGAAGCCCGAGTGCCTAAAGCCTGTGCTCCGCAACAAGAGAAGCCACCGCCATGAGAAGCCCACGCACCACAACTAAAAGAAAGCCAGGGTGCAGCAACAAGGACCCAACGCAGCCAAAAATAAATAAATACATTTAAAAAACAAGGCAAAGATACACACTTCTATCACTTCTATTCAACATTAGGAGATCTTTGCCAGTGTAATAGTTACAACAGGCACAGAAAAAATAAATAGGAGGCATACAGATTGGAAAGGATGAAGTAAAACTGCTTTTATTTATTGTGTATGTAGAAAATCCTAAAAATTTTAAAAAGAAACTATTAGAATCAATAAGTGAGTTTAGCAAGGATGAAAGAAGTAAGGTTAATACACAAACTGAACAACAAACTGAAAGATGGAAACTGAAAGTCACAAACACCCTTTACAATAGCACCAAAAACATGAAATACTTAGGGATAAATTCAATACCACCTGTCTGATAAAAACTACAAACATTGCTAAGAAAAAAATTTAAAGACCTAAAAGAAATGGAGGGATATACCAATTCATTGAAGAGAAAATTCAATGTTATTAAAATATCAATTCTCCTCACATTAATCTGTCGATTCAAAGCGATCCCAAACAAAATTCCAGCAAGTTTCTTTTTTTGTTAAAATTCACAAGCTATTTCTAAAATTTATATGGAATTGCAAAGAACCTAGAATTGGTGAAACAATTTTGAAAAAGAGAACAAGGTTGGAAGGTTTAGTGTACACAGAGGATATAGTGTCCATTCATCCATAAAGCTACAGTAATCTAGAAGGCGTGGTATTGATTCTCAAAGGAACAGAGAATCCAGAAATAAACGCACACATCTGTGGTCAGTTTTTGGGTTTTTGTATTGTTTTGTTTTTACAAAGATGATGATGTTATTCAATGGCAAATGGATAGTCTTTTCAAAAATGGCACAGTGAATATCCATATGGAATATCCATATGGAAATATCCATATGGAAAAATGAAAATACTTGACCCTTATCCTACTCCACACACAAAAATTAACCTGAAGTGGATCATGGGCCCAAACATAAAAACTAAAACCAGGGGCTTCCCTGGTGTCGCAGTAGTTAAGAATCTGCCTGCCAATGCAGAGGACATGGGTTTGAGCCCTGGTCCTCCGGGAAGATCCCACGTGCCATGGAGCAACTAAGCCCATGTGCCACAACTACTGAGCCTGTACTCTAAAGCCTGAGAGCCACAACTACTGAGCCCGTGTGCTACAACTACTGAAGCCTACGCACCTAGAGCCTGTGCTCTGCAACAAGAGAAGCCACCGCAATGAGAAGACCATGCACCTCAACGAAGAGTAGCCCCTGCTGGCCGCAACTAGAGAAAGCCTGCATGCAGCAATGAAGACCCAACACAGCCAAAATAAATAAATGAAGTAATAAATAAATTTATGGGGGAAAAAAAGCTAAAACCATAAAACTTCTAGAAGAAAAGCAGGACAAAATCTTCATGACCATGGTAAGAATTTCTTACATAGGACAAAAAAGGCACAAATCATAGAAGAAAAAAATGTATAAATTAGACTCCAATAAAATTTAAACTTCTGTCCTTTGAAACAGACTGTTAAGAAAAAAAAGTTAAGCTACAAACTGGGAGAAAATATCTGCAATGTATTTATATGACCAAGGACTTGTATCCACTACATGGAAAGAACTCTTACAACTCAAGAACAAGAATACAAACCCAATTTAAAAAAAAAAATAGACAAAAGATTTGAATAGACCCTTCATCAAAGTTAGTTCATCAAAAAGCTAACAAACACACGAGAAGATGCTCAGTATCATTAGCCATCAAGGAAATGCAAATTAAAACCACAACAAGTTACTACTATATGCCCTCTAAAATGATTAAAATGGAAAAGCCTAAAAATATTAACTCCTGGTTAGAATATAGAGTAATTGGAACACTGCTGGTGGAACTGTGAGCACCACCACTTTGGAAAACTATCTGACATTTTCTTATAAAATTCAACATATATTTACTATACAATTCAGCAATTTCATTCCTAGATATTTATCCCAAAGAAACAAAAACCTGTGTCCGTACAAAGACTTGTGTACAAATGTTCATATCAGCTTTCTTCCCAATAACTCCAAACTGGGAGCAACCCCACTGTCTGTCACAGGTGAATAAACAGAAATCTGTGGTGTGCGGTGGAATACTGTCCAGCGACGAGAAGAGATGACTGATACGGCAGCGATATGAAAGTCTCAAAACCATTATTCTTAGTGCGAGAAGCCAGGTGCGAAAGAGTGAAAATCATAAAATTCCATTTATATGAAACTCAAGAAAGGACAAGTCTAATCTATAGTGTCAAAAAGCAGATTGGTGGGTGCTTGGGACCAGGAAAAGGGGGTGATTGACTGCAGATGGGCTCAAGGGAACTTTCTGAGGTGGTAAGAATTTTCTATATCTTGATTGTGGTGGTGGTTACATGAGTTTTTAAAAAAATATGTATTCATTTGGTTGCATCAGGTCTTAGTTGCGGCTCCTGGGCTCCTTAGTTGTGGCATGCATGTGGGATCTAGTTCCCTGACCAGGGATTGAACCCAGGCCCACTTGCATTGGGAGTACAGTCTTAACCATTACGCCACCAGGGAAGTCCCTACATGGGTTACTAATTTGTCAAATTTTATCACACTTAAATAGTTTCCTTTTATTGTGTGTAAACTACACCTTAATAGGGTTGATTTTTTTACAAAAATAAAAACACTGAGAGAGAGAAATTCATTAATTTTTTTCTTATTAGTCATCCATTTTATACACATTAGTGTATACATGTCAATCCCAATCTCCCAATTCATCACACCACAAACCCCATCCACTGCCGCTTTCCCCGCTTGGTGTCCATACGTTTTTTCTCTACTTCTGTGTCTCAATTTCTGCCCTGCAAACCAGTTCATCTGTACCATTTTCTAGGTTCCACGTATATGCGTTAATATACGATATTTGTTTTTCTCTTTCTGACTTACTTCACTCTGTATGACAGTCTCTAGATGCATCCACGTCTCTACAAGTGACCCAATTTCGTTCCCTTTTAGGGTTGAGTAATATTCCATTGTATATATGTACCACATCTTCTTTATCCATTTGTCTGTCGATGGGCATTTAGGTTGCTTCCATGTCCTGGCTACTGTAAATAGTGCTGCAATGAACATTGGGGTGCATGTGTATTTTTTTTTTTTTTTGCGGTACGCGGGCCTCTAGCTGTTGTGGCCTCTCCCGTTGCGGAGCACAGGCTCTGGACGCGCAGGCTCAGCGGCCATGGCTCACGGGCCCAGCTGCTCCGCGGCATGTGGGATCTTCCTGGACCGAAGCACGAACCCGTGTCCCCTGCATCGGCAGGCAGACTCTCAACCACTGCGCCACCAGGGAAGCCCGAGACAAGTTTAATTCCAGAGAAAATGAAGGTATTCAAGATAGGAAATAGTATCGTAGTACACAACATGGCTCAGCTGTGAATAACATTTTCATAGTTATAATAATACAAGCACTTAACGATCTCGTAAAAGGTGAGACGGCAGCTGTATTGGGAACATGAGGGAGGGAGATGATGTGTGTGTGTATGAGCTAAATCTTCAACTTCCGTAAGTCATACTTACAGCTAAAAATTCAGCAGTTTTGGGGTTTTGTTAGAAACATGAAGGGAAATACCAAAAGAAAAAATACAAGGACTTCTGTTTGTCTTTGTAAGGCTTCTGGAATTCTTTGAGTTGTTTACCGATGTACATATATATATCTCTGATTAAAATAAAAATTAAAAGAAGAACGAAAGATGGTATAAAGAAAGATGTGGTAGAGACAACAGACTTTTAGCTAAAGGGAGATTTCTTTTGTATATATTTTGTACTTTGTATATATATTAATTTTTGGATTATAAAAAATGTAAAATGTGTTCACTGTAGAAGATAAGAAAAGACAAAAGCATACAAAAGCAAACAAAAATCACCTCTAACCCCAACCTTCACAAATGATCACTGTTAGAATTTTGCTTTTTCCTTCATTTTTAATGTATAAATAATTGGAATCAGATTGAATATGCAGCTTTCTAGCTGACCTATTTTCACTTTACATTCTCGTGTGAGAATTTCCCTGTCATTAACTATTCTTTGTAAGCATGGGGGAAGAAAAATAGAATAGGAAGCAAGGAAGTGGAAGCTGAGTGTGTCAACAATTCTTTTGGGAAGAGGAGAAGAGAAATGAGGTAGAAGCTGGAGGATGACATAGGAAAAGCGGGGGGATGGGTCCCCCCACCCACGGGAGAGACTCAATCCTGTCTGTAGACCGATAGGAATTATCGGGTGGTGAGAATGATGATTTGAGAGGGTGGTTCACTGAAGGAGCAGAGTCTTTGGAAAGGCGAGGAGTGGAAGCGGAGGCATTGCCATCTCTGGTAGAGGAGGAAAAGGGTGGCGCGATGCAGGATGCAGGAGGGTTGGGGTTTGGTGGCGGGAAGTGGCAGGGTCACATCAGATGGTTCCTCAGTACGTGTAAGATCATCTTCTGAGAGGCAGGTGGAAGAGGAGGCACGAGATGTCTTGGGAAGTGGAAGCAAGACCACCAGAGAAATACAGCAGGACTGCTGGGTGGAGTCGAGCCCACGGGAAGTCTTTGAGCGCCGGTACCCAGTGACCTACTCAGCCTCGCGATTCTCTCCGGCCAGGGTCAACTACTCAGGCCAGGCTTGGGGAAGGCGGATGGTTGACTAAATCCAGGGTTGGGGTTTTGTCAGGTGGGTTATGACAACAGAAAGAGGAGAAGCGTGGGGATGGGTAGAGGGATAGCAAGGGGTGGACCTTAGAATCTAGGCTGGGCAAGAAGAGGGAAGTCAGGAAGGGCTTATGGCTAGTGAGGAAGTGGTACCCGACAAGGAGGTCTCAATGAGCTTGCAGAAGTGTGGCCACAGGCGGACCCAAGCAAGCAGGGTGGAAGGACACGAGGTGGTGGTCAGGGGGTGGTGTTTGGAGTTAGAGATTTCAGAGGAGGTATAGTTTCTGGTGAGGAACAGGTAGTAACACAGTGTGGCGAAGGTACCTACATAGATCACAGGAGCTTCCAAGGACCTGGGATTTTTATTTATTTATTTATGGCTGCGTTGGGTCTTCGTTGCTGCGTGCGGGCTTTCTCTAGTTGTGGTGAGCGGGGGCTGTGCTTCCTTGTGGTGCGCAGGCTTCTCATTGCGGTGGCTTCTCTTGTTGCGGAGCACGGGCTCTAGGCACAAGGGCTTCAGTAGTTGTGGGACGTGGGCTCAGTAGTCGTGGCTCACACGTTCTAGAGCGCAGGCTCAGTAGCTGCGGTGTGTGGGCTTAGTTGCTCCGTGGCATGTGGGATCTTCCCGGACCAGGGCTCGAACCCGTGTCCCCTGCATTGGCAGGCAGATTCTTAACCACTGCGCCACCAGGGAAGTCTCGGACCTGGGATTTTTGAAGAAGGGAAGAAGGAGGACAAAGAAATGGGAAGCAGGGAGGACTCTTATCTCTCCTCCAAGCCCCAAGGTGTTCAGTGTGTGAGAGAAGAAAAGCCTTCAATTGAACAGGCTTCTGGAGAGACTTCCACGCGGGACTGGGTGTTCCTGACAGAGGGGAAGACAGAAGGGAGTTTGCCAGTCACAGGCTGGGAGCAGCAGGGGTCCCTGTGGGAGGGCTGGGAGGGCTGGGAGGACTGGGGGCCAGGGTAGGGGTTTGGGTCAGATTGGAGGGATGCAGAGGGATGCAAGTCACCTGTGGTGACTTCTGGTGGGGATGGGGGTGAAAGGGGAGTGAGGCAGGGGAGATGGGTGTGGGGCTTTTGAGATGGGGGTGGGTGGGGGTCTCCTCCCATCTTGATGCTTCCTTTCCTCGGTGGCTTGGGCTTCCTTGGCAACAGCTCCCAGGTCCTGTTGATGGGGGTGCCCAGACTCTGTCTCCTGTTGCTTCTCCTGCCCTCACCTGTCTTCTGTGTTGCAGCAGAATCTGGAGGTGTTGTGCCTTCCCCTTGGAAGGCAGCTGACTTAGCCCTAGATCGCTTCTATTTTGGCTTGTTTGTCCCCCTCTCCCTGAAACCTCTGGAGGCCACGTTGATTTCCCTTTGAGCATCGTGCCTAGAACACACCGTGCTCGAGGTGGCGCTTCCCAGGCCTGCGTCTGATTAAACTGAATTCATTCAGGAGGGGAGAGGGGAGGGAGGCATGCTTCATGAGCTCCTTCTACATCTAGGCATATGTTAGACCATTTTAAATCATGTTTGTGGTTTCCCTAGCGGGGCCCTGGCACTCAGCAACTGTTAAGGGTTATTATTTAAATCCTCTTAACACCACATTGGAGAGATATTGTTACCTATCCTATTCTATGTATTCACTTAAGTATTTCTTGAGTGCCTGCCGTGTATCAGATGCTATGTTAGACCCCTGGAATACTAAGTGTATATGAACATGCCGGTCCCTCTTAGCTTAACCCCCAACCCCCAGATCCATTCTCTGTCCTGCCCCGTAGGTGGAGAGGCTAGTCCTTTGGCCTGCATCAACCCAGCTCGCTTGCCCACTACATCTGGGTGGGTTAGGCCAATGGGAGGCACTGGTAGAAGATGGGGTGAGAGAGAAACTGAAGTAGTTCTTCATGGCTCCTCCCTAGCTTTGGGCTGTGTTTCTGGCAGCGACATGACTGCCACATAGGTCCAAACCCTCCTTACGGTTCTCTCTCTCAAGGGACTTTGGTAACAATATTCCCCTGCTCTCCTCTCACCCAGCACCCAACTCACCCAGTGTGGGGAGACACTGTTCTGAGCATCCTGGAGCCCTTGTGTCTGAGTCAGTGCGTGAATCCCTCCTCTCCAGGTCACCAAGCCTCAGGTCATAACCAAACAGGTCTCTGAAAGGTCACAGATTGTGGAAAGGAGGCAACTCTGTTGTAGGGAAAAGACACTGAACTTGAGAATCAGGAGGCTTAGGTCTCAGCTTTGTCACTCTTGCCAATTCTGTGACGCAACACATTTGCCTCAGTTTCCTCCTCTGCTAAATGGACATGGGAGAACACGCTTCTCATGTTCAAAAGTCTTACACAGAAGCACCTCGGGGGGCTTCCCTGGTGGCGCAGTGGTTAAGAATCCGCCTGCCAATGCAGGGGACACGGGTTCGAGCCCTGGTCCGGGAAGATCCCACATGTCACGGAGCAACTAAGCCCGTGCGCCACAACTACTGAGCCTGCGCTCTAGAGCCCGCGAGCCACAACTACTGAAGCCCGTGTGCCACAACTACTGAAGCCCGCGTGCCTAGAGCCTGTGCTCCGCAACAAGAGAAGCCACCACTATTAGAAGCCTGCACCCTGCAACAAAGAGTAGCCCTCGCTCACTGCAACTAGAGAAAGCCCGCATGCAGCAGCGAAGACCCAATGCAGCCAAAAATTAAATAAATGAATAAATAAATAAATTTATTTTTTAAAAAAGCACCTCAGGACTTGTGCAAATATTATTGCTGTTATAATCACATCCAACCCCTGTCCCCACGACAGGATGCCCGCCTCATGCAGGGCCTTTTCTTCCTATTCCCTCAGAAATGCAGTCACGGCCAGGAGTGATGAAAACATTTCACCCTGGTTGGATGCCACACACAACTAACTCTTTACATAAAAAAGAGAGTTAAAAAAATCATGAAAATTACACCACCTTTCCTGCCCCAGAGTTTTTTCTTTAATTTTCATTCTTTTTTTTTCTTTTTTTTTTCCAGGATTGTTGAATAAGCAAAAATCTTCAGCTTTTCAAAGGCCATGTGGAGGGCTTCCCTGGTGATGCAGTGGTTAAGAATCCACCTGCCAATGCAGGGTTCAAGCCCTGGGCCGGGAAGATCCCACATGCCGCGGAGCAACTAAGCCCATGTGCCACAACTACTGAGACCGCACCTTACAGTCCGCAAGCCACAACTACTGAGCTCGTGAGCCACAGCTACTGAAGCTCGCGCACCTAGAGCCCATGCTCTGCAACAAGAGAAGCCACCGCAATGAAAAGCGTGCTCACCGCAACTAGAGAAAGCCCGCTTGCAGCAACGAAGACCCAACGCAGCCAAAAATAAATACCTAAAAATTAAAAAAAATAAAAAATAAAAGACCATGTGGAAAAAGAGATGGATGGGGCCTGGTAAGTGCTCACAAAGCCCTGAGAAGGGTTCTGATTCACCTTCAGTCTCTGAGGTAGGATGGAGGAGCAGGGAAAGAGATGGGGAGGGGGCTGGAGGCTGGAGGGCTGGGGGCTAGGTATAGACCTTCACAGACAGCTGGATGTGGTTCTCGGAGGTGTTCTTTCCACTGAAGCCTGGAGGGACCTGGCACGAGTCACACAGAGTAGTCCGGGTTTTTTTAAAGGGGGAATTTCATGATAAGGTGAAACTGAGCAGAGGATGCTGGTCCTGGGAGTGTGTGGGAGGGGGAGGGGATCTGAGCAGGGAGGGGTGTTCACTGAGCCCCCAGTACGTGTGAGGCCCTGTGTCAGACTCTAAGGAAACAGAGGTGAGGTAAGCATGGTTCTTGCCTCGAGGAGCTTTCAGTCTGGTAAAAACATCTGGATATAACAGGGCGGGTTGTGGATCAAAAGCTGTGGAAACACGTAAGTCATGGCCTAGGAGTCTGGCCTGGAAGAGATGGCATCTTGCTGGGGTGAGGCCTCAGCTCCGGTGACAGTGAATGTCTCCAATAGTTGCGGGCGGAGTGTCTGTTGGGGGGCCTAGGAACTGGGACTGGGCCCATTCTGGAGATCGGTCAGAGGGAACTGAGGTCCTATGCTCCATGGACTTGGACTCCAAGCTGACCTGGGACCAAGAGCAATGCTCCTTGTGACCACTAGGAGGAGCCAGTGTCCTCGAGTGGACTGCAGGGTGGCTCTCTCTAGGGAGAGGGAACATTCAGGAGGTGGGAAGGGAGAGCCCCAGAGGTCTCCAGGTCTCCCAGAAACACCTATTCTTTGACCTGGGCTCTGGCTATCTCCTCTGCCACCCTCAGGGTGGTGGGGGGAGTAGGGTTCCAGGTTCTGCGGAAATAGGCAGATTGCACGTAAATCAGAATCAAATCTACAGTCACCTCCCCAACCCAGAGTAGGAGCAACTCAGGGAACGGCTTTGGCCAGGCCACTCTACCCACCCGAGCCTCAGTTTCCCCATCGGTAAGATGTGAGCCTTTGGTCAGCCGGACGATTTCTGAGGCCCTCTGCTACGGTTAAAGGAAAGATTCCATAACCATTCCTGCCACCTGTGGTTCCCGCCACCTCCCTTTCCCCTGGACCCTTGGCCTTCACTGATTTCTGCTGGTGTGCACTGCAGAGCTTTCTGCCCCTACTTCCTCCTCCCCAGCCCCTAATTCAGGGGCAGTCCTCTGGTGGCGGGAAGGGTAATGTGAGAAGCAGAGTCCCTGGGAGACTGGGGAACCTCCGCTGAGATCCGTGCTCTCAGCATCAGCTGGGCTACACTCTCGATCTGCATCTTATTTGCAAGGACAACCTGGTTCCCAGCAGACAGCCAGACCCCCAGGCCTGCATCCGAATGCAGCCAGGCTGAACCCTCCACACCCATCCTAGGCTGTCCTTCTTCTTGGGCTGTCCCTCCCGGGGGCGGCTCTGCCACCCTCCCAATCACCCTGTCCTGAAGTCTGGGTATCAGCCTCAACCTGTCTCTTCTCACATTCCCTTTCTCATATTCACGTGGCCCAAAGTCCAGACAGTCTTACCTGGAACGTGCCCACCTCTCATTCTCTCGCCACTCCTGTCCTGGTTTCAGGCCTATGTTATTTCTTTCCGGAACCGGTCGGTCTCTCTGACTCCAGTCTGTCCTCTCTCTAATCTATCACCCAACTATGCTGCTGCCAGAAAGCTCTTTCTAAAACACAAATCTGATTATGTACATCTCTGCTTTAAAATCTTGGCTTTAGCCTTGTGGCCTAAAGATAAATCCAAAGTCCTAATAAGCTTCCAAGTCCATTCATGGTCTGACCCTTACTTCCCCAGCCAAGTGCATTTCCCAGCATGCTCCTTGATCCATCCACAGCACACTTCTCCCCACCAAGCAAGCCATGTTCTTTCAGGGTTATTGCCTTGGCAAACATCATCCCCTCAACCGAAAATTCTGACCCTGATTTTTGCTTGGTGAACTTGGACTCCGCCTTGAAGTCTGAGCTCAAGGTTGTGAAGCCTTCCCCAAGTGTCCCAGGCAGGGTTCCCGTCACACTTCTTGTACATCTCTACTATCTGTCTGCCTCCCGCACTGGACGGTAAGCTCCTATTTAGCTCTGTATCTCCATGGCTAATCAATGCTTGATGTGTGGCAACGATTCAATACAGGAGTTTGAATGAATGAATAAATATAAGAATGGCCTGGGAAATTGCACGCTGGGTTGAAATCTTCCTTTTTTCTCGGCTGGAGCCCACTGAGCAAAGAGGAAAGGCAAGTGTGGTAGGAGACGAGGTGGGGAAAGTGGGGAAGGCCACTCCAGCTGGGGCCTGTGGATCAAAATAATGAGTTTGGATTTTTTTTTTTTTTCTTTACTGGATCTCAGCTCCACAAGTTTAATCAGTTAGCTCATACTCCTGAGAGAATGATGAAGTATACTTATTCTATCCTTGTCCTTTTCATCTGACTTTCTTTGGTCTCTTCCTCACACACAGTGAGAACCCGCCAACATTTATCTCATGTGACTCTTCCGTCCTCCCTGCTTCTACTTACAGAAGAATTTCAGTTTCATTCTCAAAGCAGGAAGTCTTGAGAGGTTTCTAAGTAAGGGTGTGATGTGATCTGATTTTCATTTCGTAAAAACTGTTCTGTGGAGGACACAACATAGGGGACAAAGTGGAGCTGGGACAACAGATAGAGGCCGCTGAAGTGGCACAGATGTGTGATGGTGTTAGCTGGAGGGTGGCAGTGGAGACAGAGAAAGTGGGCGGGTCGGTGTAGGTTTTGGAGGGAGAGCGGGGCTGGTGTATGAGTTGTGAGGATCAAGAGAGAAAAAGAGGAGGGAGGGGGAAATTAGGAGTTTGGGACTAACATACACACACTACTACATATAAAATAGATAACCAACAAGGACCTACTGTATAGCACTCAATATTCTGTAATAACCTATATGGGAAACGAATCTGAAAAAGAATAGATATATGTATATGTATAACTGAGCCACTTTGCTGTACACCTGAAACTAACACAACAGTGTAAATCAACTCTCCTCCAATATAATATAAAAATCAAAAAAGAGAGAGAGAAGAACTCAGTAGTGAAGTTTCCAGAATTTCAATATAGAAGGGTTTTGGGAGCAGTCATGTTGTTGGAAGAGGGGCCAGGGACCATCTGGAAACTGTGTGCCCAGCAAGCCCACTGTTCTTATTTAGACTGTATTTATTTGGGGCAGGTGAAGAAGGATCTTGGGGGATAGTGGGAGGGGTGTTGCCCCTCCAAACCACTTCTTAACACCATCACAGGCCACAGGGCCTTTGCATGAAAGGCTCTCACTGGAGCCTTGCTGGAGAAAGGACCTCTGCCCTCCTCCCCCACCATCACTCTCTACCATGCTTTTACTTTCTTTGTAGCTTTTATCAAAGTGTTGGCATAGTTCTCCCGTGCAGCCCCTTTCTAGAGCTTTTGGTGCACTTTCAAGGCTCCTCTCTATCTCCCCTGCTTTGGGGACCTTGGCAGGTTTGATGGAAGCTAAGAACTGAGCAGAGGTCCAGGGCTTTGTGAGGAGCTGGAGCCGGCACTGCACCCAGGGAGGGAGGAAAATGAACGCCTTAGATGTCAAGCTGGAATAAGTCTCAACCTTAGAAGGTGGTAGCTGTCCCCCTACCCCTACTCTCACCCCCTCCCCCAGCTCAGCCAGCTGCTGGAGAGGGAAGCTGGGGAGGAAGGAGGCCTGGTGATTAAGAGCTCCGGTTGTCAGGGCTGGGGCCAGGGGGCACGCCCCCTGGGTGACATTTTCTCGCATTGTGTCCTCAGAACAAAAACGAGTCTTATTTGAGGAGTTGGAGTGGGGGCAGGGGCAGGGGGCTGAATGGAATCGTGGCTCCAGGGAATGGCGATTACTCATCAAAGACCAGGGCAGCCCCCGTCTTTGTGTGCCCTCCACAGCCCGCCCGTGCCTGGCCACAGGCCCTCAGCCCTAGACTACCCCCCACCCGGCCACCGCCCCCACAAGAGCAGGGCTGGGAATCATGTGTGGGCAAAGAGCTGCTACAGGCACGTTGTTGGGGGTGGGGGGTGACCAGGGCAGGCTTCCTGGAGGAGGGGAGACGGCTAAGGGGAGAAAACATGGAGTGGGTCTCTGGAGACCAGGGAGTGAGTGCAGGGGGAGGGTGGGGCAGAACCTCTAAGGTGTCAATTCAGCCCCCGGATAGAGAGTCCTGGAGGGGTCCCGGGAGGGGGCTGCTTCCTGCTATGAGGACTATTTTGGGGCCTGAATCAAATCAAATCCGCCAGCAGCCCCCAGAGCCCCCAGCAGCTGTGCAGAACAGCTGTCCCCGCTGAGGGCGTGGAGGGCTGGAACCTCGCTTCCTGTCCTGCCCCCCACTGATCTCTCCTGCCACCCGGGGCTGTGGGCTGCGAGGGAAGGGGGAAGAGGATATGAAAGGGCTTTAGGCACGAGTCAGAGACCTGGGCAAAAGCCTTGTGTCCTTCCTCTTCCTGGGCTGGGCTACCTTGGGGCTGAGACTGGCCACTACATCAGTCATTGGGGTGCTCCTGGTCATGGCAAGGGAGTCACCCCAGAAGCTCTTCCTTGCACCTCACCCTCCTCTGAGCCCCAACCAGGTACTTCCCCAGCCCCAGACATTCCCTGCCCACATTCCCTGCCCAGCTCCACCCGCTGCGAAGCCCTCTATTCTTCTCTTGGAGATGTTGGTGGGATGGGCCCTGTCCTCATCTGGCCCCTCCCACCCTCAAAGGCCAGTCACCACACTCATCTCCCTGGGTTGTCTTGGTCTCTCTTCTGGGGTGTGTGTGTGCAAACCGCCCCATCAGACTGACCCTTCCTTCAGTGAGGGGTGGGGGCTCTGAGAGAGGGAGGGAACTTAGCAAGGAGAGGGCAGGGGCCAAGTCTCATCCGGAGGCTGGAGGCTGGGGACACATCTCCTTTCCCCAGGGCAGTGCCCCATAGGGTGGTGTCTCTCCCACCAGACCTAGCTTTGAATCCTTCCTCCAGCTGGGTCTCTCAGCCCTTTGGTGCTGACCCACAGGGACTGGCGTGTTGGCTCTCTGGGACACAGTCAGCTCGAGGGCAGGTGCCTGTTCAGGCTTCTGATGGCAGTGAGGGGAGCCCTGTGCACCCACACCCACCAGGCACACCCACCAGAACCTGAGATGTGGGTGTGTCAGGGAGCCGGGGGTTGGGGGAGCACTGACCCCTCCTCCAGGGAGCCTTCCTGGGACAGGCAGGCAGGAGAGCCTCTCTTCCTCTTTGGTCCACCCTGGCTCAAGGCCAGTCAGTGTCCACAAGTGTGACCAAGGCTGGGATGTGCCCTGGGGCAGCACTGTCCCTCAGGTCACAAGTCCATGACAGGGTCCCTCGTGCCCATCTTGTGCAGAAAGAGCCCCATTGTCCCGTTGGCATAGCTGAGGGGTGAGTTCAGAGCCTAGAGATGTGGACCACTGGGCTGGTCACCGGCTTTCTGAACCACAGCAGGAGGGAGTCAGGGAGAATCGCTGGGCTGCTTGTTGGGGAAAGGGATTGGTACACACAACAGTGCACACGGAGCCATAGCCCAAACAGACACTGCTATCCTCACTCACACAGGCCTACTCGCTCCCAAGGCTCCCCAGCACACACACACACACACACACACACACACACACACACACACACACCTGTCCTCAGGACAGCCTAGTAGAATTGATGACAGCCCCTCCTCTCCTCTTTCTACATTCCTGCCAGCAGATGCTCTATTCTTTCCTTCCAGGAACTATTGAGCCAGAAACTCCCCACCTTCCAGGGGGCTCCGGACATAGCGACAACAGGGGGAAGCGGGATTGTGGCACCTGTCCCTGGGGGCAGGGGTGGCTCCTGGAGCCCCACCCACACTGGGCGGAGACCCCAGAGGCTTTGATCTCCTGTCTGAGTGTGCTTGCGATTGGTGCTGCCCAGGTTAACAAAGATGCACAAACCAGGTCTTGTGGCCAGGTCTGCGTTCTTAGCCTGTTTCCAGATCTGAGCCCTCATCTTCCCCTAGAGCCCCCTCCTGTAATGAAATCCTCTCCCCCTCATTGAATGCCTCACCTTATGGAACCCCCCTCCTCTCACTGAATTCTCTTTCCTCACTGAATTCCTCTCCTCTCCCACCGCCACCTGAGTCCCCCTTTTGGGGAGAGTGGCATCCTTTCCTTCTAATCTCTGTGGGCCCCAGAGGGTCTGGTCTACAACACAAACTCCACAGATGGTGGCTGAGATGTTTGCAGCGGTCTGCCCATGCCCAATCCCCCACCCAGTGCGCCCATCACCACCACACAGGCCCAGCCTGTGGAGGCTCATGTGGGCCTGTAAGGTGGGCAGATTTGGTGCCAGCCATTTCAGCAGCTTGGGCCTCCTGGCCCAGCAGGGCCCACCAGGCTTTAAGCAGACCAGGGACCCAAGAGAAGTGAATGGCCAAGGGGTAGGTTGAACTTGATTTTGGCTCTGAATCTGTATGATGTGGGGTTCTGTGATCCAGCCTCCTTGCAGGATCATTCACAGAAATCACTATTTCTCCCCAAACTTCCTAAAGCGAGGGAGGCCCATTCCCCATTCCCACCCTGGACAGCTCAGCCCAGAGTGGCCTGGTCTTGGCGGCCAGGAAGTCACCGTATCTGCCTGGTCTCCATCCTTCCTGTAGTGGTGGAGGCCCCACCCCAGGTGAAGCAGGACCTGTGGGCTATGGAGCTCAGGGAGGAGGAAGGGTGAGACCCAGGGAGCCAGAGCCAGAGACAGCGAGCGATGGAGAGATGGGGCTGAGGGAGGAGGAAAGAAAAGAAAAGAGAAAATGAGCAGAGATTCCTCCAGCCCGGCCATGCTCCAGACACAAATGTGGCCCATTGCGCACAGACTCCAAACTGCTGCGAGGTCCTCCTGGGCCAACCTGGCCAAGGGTGTCAAATCACTCGTCACTGGTCACCCCACACCCGTTAGAAACACAGGCTCTGAGCCACGCTCTCTGATTCTGGGAATCGAAGAGAAGGCAAATCTGCCCAAGCTCCCCTAGGAGGCTCAGCTCCCCCGTTGCTGAAAACCTTCTCTTCCCTGAGAACAGGACTGCACTGACCACTAGCAGGCCAGAGACACTACCCCCAGCCTTCCACTTTGCCTCCCCAGTGACTCTTTGCTGACTGTCTCTTTCATGTCGCTAATCTCCGGCCCTGTCTAATTGGTAATTAGCCTTGAGAGCCCAGCCTGTGCGTGGCTAATTGCTGTTTGTCTCACTCGCATCTCCGGCAGCAGAGCTGTGCCAAGGCCGCTGCCTGGGCTCTATCTGGGCTGCTGGCATCCACGCCAAGGCTCCGTGGAGGTTTCTGCAGCCCCACCCTGCTCTGTTCAAGGGGGCTGCTGGGTAGAGCATCTCTTCAGCAGCGATCTCTGCCCTGAGAGCGAGAGGTCCCCAACAGTCATTCTGGGCAGCTGCAGAGTGCGGCCCCAGCCTTCAATCATGCTCCACAGCCAGTTATAGAAGGAGATGGCCGTGAGCGAACCATGGTTCCTGCTGGGGAATAGAGTCTGGGAAGGCTCCAAGGAGGATGAGCTGTCTGAGAGGGGCCTTGAAGCATGTCTAGGATTTAACCATCAGAGAAGGGAGAAAGGACATTCCAGGCAGAGGGGAAGTCAGGGCTGCTTGTAAAAGAAGGCTCCAAGGCAGGGCTGCACAAAAGCCATCCAGGGACCTGGAGGTGGTTGGCTCAATGGGACTGCAGGGCCCGGCATGTGGCTGGTGGGAGAGGAGGCTGGAAAGGCAGGCAGGGGCCGGATTGTGGAGGACTGGCTTTGGGTGCTAGGCTAAGGAGTTGGATTTCATTCTCCAGGCAATGGGAGCCACGGAAGGTTTTTGAGCTGGAGAGAGGCTTGATCTACTCTGCTCTGGGGGCCGTGGGGAGGATGAGGTTTGGTGAGGAGAGACCAGGACAGGGAGACCACTTAGGTGGCTGCTGCTTTGGTGTTGGACATAGAGAGAGGGAAGAGTGGGAGAATCATTTTAGAGGAATCTGTAGGATTTACTGACCAATTAGAAGCAGAAGTCACCCATGGGGACCATATGCTAAGGGTGGAACCCACGAGGGGTCATCCCCTCCCTCGATAGCCGTGCTGGGGAGCTGGGCAGGTGGCATCTCACATCTTTTCCGTGGCTCAGAATAGCTTGGGGATCTGTGTTTGAGAACTAACTCTTCTGGTCTCTTTAGGAGCCTCTTAAGGAGATGTTGCCATTGTCACAAGAATTGACACTGGCTGGGCCCTTACCACAGGCCAGTCATTGAGTGTCTGCTTCTGAGAACTTGTTTCATGCTCAAAGAATCCTAGCTGGAAGCCACTATTATTAACTTCATCTTTCAGAAAACAGAAACCGAAGCTGGAAGAGATTAAGTCACTTGCCCAAGGACACACAGCTAGTAAATGACTGAGGCTGGATGTAAACTCAGGTCTAAGTCCTCAGCCAGAACTTTAAATGTGCCTTTAGAGGGCCTTCCACCCTCCTGTGACAATTATGCTAGGCTAGGGTTTGTTTTATCTATTGATTTATTTTAGTCAAAATAGTACCAACCAGCTTGTCCTCTCTACCTGGAATCCCCTTCTTATTTAACTCTGTCCAAATCCTATTCATTCTTTTAAGCTCAGGACAAAGCCTGCCTCCTCCAGGAAGCCATCCTGGATTTTATAAGCCCTTCTCCACGTGCTGGTGATAATCTCTGAGGTGTACTCAATTTTGAACCTCACGGTGGCACTTCTTCCACCCTTCCCCTTGTCCTGGAGCCCCCTGTGCAGGGAAGGCCTGCCCTGCAGGAGGCCCCACATGTGTTGTCCACATTGCCCTGGACTGCTTGGGTCTTTTCTTCCCCACTGAACAGCGAGTAACCCGGATCCCTTGGTCAGCTTTGGGCCCTCCCACCCCTACCCCAGCCCGGCACTGTGCCTTGGGTCAGTGCCTGCTCACTGGCTGTGTGCTCTGCGATGCTCACCTGTCCGGCTGGAGGTACTACCTCTCACTCACCATGCTGGACTCAAGGGGCCCCCAAACTCAAGTTCACCCCTCACAGCAGGAAGCTTTGCCTTTGTTCTGAAGAGTCAGAAGCCTGAGCTGCTAGCTCTAAGGCTGGCCCAGAGCAAGAGTTTCCCAAAACCCGAGGGGGTTCCTAGGAAGATGGCTTTGAAAGGGACCACACGTGGTTTGATGAGTGAGTCCTGGTGCTTTTATCAAAACCATCAGTGACATCTTGTGCTTTATTTTCAGGGTTCCTATTTCCTCCAGCAGTGCTGGCCTCGAGCCCAAGGAAAAAATGCACTAGTACTTTCCACCCAGCCTGGAGGGGCCTTTGGTAGAATCTGGTGGAGCTGCAGTAAAGGCGGACAGGTGGGCAGATGAGTCCATTGTCCTTTGGCCCCAAGTGGGTCCCGGACTAAACCAATCTAAGAGCTGTGGGTTGGAGACCCCCCTGAGGGCAGGATCCTGGGAGAAGATTTAGAACAGGGTTTTCATCTGTGATCGGGAGAACTGTGGGCTCCTTAGAGGTGCCTCGGGGACTATCTCAGGGTGGAAATGGGCATCATCTACCTTAGTCTCCCCTGTAAGTGTTCTTCTGGCCCTGGTTCCCAGAGTCATTGCAGATGTGGGCTCTCCGGGTGCAGCTGGCTCTGCCCTTACTGCCTGTGTAACCTTGGGCGGTTGCCTGATGTCTCTGAGCCTCGTCCCTCATCTGCAATGTAGGGAGGACGAAAATAATCACATCTACTTCAAGGTGGGCTGTGATGGCTGTAAAACCCACAGCAAGACACCTGGTCCTCCGTAGAACTTTATAAAGTTAGCTTGTATCATTTTAACCATCTGCTTGTGTTTTGTTTTCCTAATCCTCTCTAGCCTGTCTGCCAGGCTTAGGGAAGAGCTTGGCACAAGGCAGGCAGGCAGAGGATGCCGCTACCACTGTCTCACTTCTGGGCACCCTTCTTGGCCAGCCAGGGCTCGGGGCAGAGGTGGAGAAGAGCCAGGTGTCCCATGGCCTGGTCCTTCCGGGAGGCCCCTCGGCCTTCCCACCTCTGAGAACATTGGGCCTTTGAGACATGCTCCCGGCCTGCCCCCCACCCCCTAACCCCCGGCCTGACAATGGGGGCTTCAGAGGGGACGGGTGGCAGGACACAGCCCCCTCTGTGAACCGGAACCGACCGCCAATCTGGTGAGCCTCCGAGGACACATTCCTCACAGGGCAGGGAAGGACGAGGGGAGGGGGCTGGGCATCGGCCCCTCGGCCTGGCCCTGACCCAAGGAGCCGTTGTCGCTGGGGGCTTGCACAAAGGTCCCCTCTTCCCGCTCTCTGTCCTCTTGGTGCCCACCCAGGAAATGGTGCCAACAGGGCCAAGAAGGAAGGCATGAAGCTGGGATGGGGCAAGGGCCACCTCCAGGTTTGCACACAGCACCCACAGCGCTGTGGGGGGAGGGGGAGGCCGGGCAGGCAGCCACCCAAGGGAGAGAGTCTGCTGGAGTATGTGGCAGCCCCCACATCCTCAGTCCTCAGCCCCCCAGACCATCTCTTGGACAACACCTCCATCATTCTCAAAATCTCCCTCCTCCCCTCAGTTCTTCCTGAATTAATCGGGGAGCAGCGATGGCTTCACTCAACCCCACTCAGCGTAAGGAAAGGAATTCCAACACTGTGTGTCAACCTTCTTCCGTCATCCAAGTAGCCACCTCCCTTACCTCTGGCAGGATGAAGATAAGTCTGAACCAGGAAGTCTACCTTCCCCTAGCAGCTCCGTTTCCCCTCGGGCCTTAGCTCACCAGCTAACATGAACTGCGCTGTCCCTACGGGCCAGGCCTTTACGACATCACCTCATTTAGTCCTCTCACAGCCTGGGGCCATTACTGTCCCCAAGAGGTGAAGTAACCTGCCCAAGGTCACACAGGTAGGAAGTAGCACGCCAGGATTTGGACCCAAGCAGTCTGACCCCTGAGAGTCATTCACTTGAAGCAGAAGCCAGGGAACGACACCCTAATCCCTGCACCAGGCCAGCTGTGCCAGGACCAATGGTTGCTTGACTCCTACAAAGGGTTCTTGCTAACAAGGAGGACAGAAAGGTGAGATTGGTATCAATGAAGAAGAAGAATCTGTTGACGAAGAGGTTTGATTTCTAGGAAATTCCTACGTGGGAGTCATGAAGTTGTTCATTCATTTATTCCGTCATCCATCCGAGGAGCTCTGTGGAGTGCAGCGGTAAAGAAGGTGAGCCGTGGAGCCTGACAGACTGAGTCCAAATCCCAGCTCTGCCGTGATTCACTGTGTGACATTGGCAAGTTGCTTCACCTCTCTGAGCCTCAGACTCCACATCAATAAAATGCAGATGATAAAAGTACTTGTTTTGTAGGGTTGTTGTGAATAATGCACGATAGAATATATAGGAAGTGGTTTGTATGGTGCCTAGTACAGAATGAACACTCAGTAAATGTTAGCTGTTACTGCCTACTCCTTTCCAGGTGCTGGGCTAAGATGCCAGAGTTACAAAGATGAATGGGACTGCTTCTTCCCTCGAAGATACTAGTGGAAGAGATAGAGGTGGAGAGACAATGTAACAGGTGCTGGGAGAAGGGCCTGTACAGACAGCCACTTACTGTGTCTGGAATATTAAGGAAGGCTTCCCGGGGGAGGTGACCTTATCTGGGACTTGAAGGAAAAATAGGAACCTGTCAGGGGGATAGGCAAAGAAGAGATAAAAGCCAGTCCAGCAAGGGAGCAGCAATGCTCTTGTACAAGGGATCACCAAGGGAGCAGCGTGTGTTTTGCAGGCAGAAGGAGCTGGGTCTGGCTCTAGTATTGAGTGTGGAGCAGGTTAGCAGCGGGAGGTGAGGCTCTTACACGGGCAGGACCTTGATGCTCCTCCCAGGACTTGATGTTCTGTCTTACAGACAAGGGTAACCCATGAAGGGTTTTAAGTAAAGGCAAGACACAAATTACATATAAGACAATCTTAGTAAAGTAAAGTAGATCCTGAGCATTTAGGTTGGACGTGAGACAGAATTTCTGATGATTGGGGACCTTGGGGTTTCTTACACGGGAAATATGGGAGCCTTTTGCTGATGTTGAAGGAGAAAGTGGGCAGCTCTTCTGTGGAAATGAGAGTCGACACATTTCTGGGGCTCTCTGAGCATGGACTGTGGGTAATGGAGATCCTGCCGGCCTTGAGGGTGTGGGCTGAGATCTGGGGTGTGTGTGTGCGTGTGTGTGTGCGTGCACGCACATGTATGAGCGTGAGGACACATGGGAGAGTGAAGGAAAGACCTGGACACCATTCTGAATCATGATTTAGACCTGGGAGAGGTGGACCCTCCCAAGAAATCAGAATCCTCTCCTTAGAATAGAGCCGAGACAGGGAGGATGAGCACCGGAAGCTCTGGCTGCTCAGCCTGACTGAAACCCTTGTCTACCCACAACTTAGAAGCACAGATCTGGAGTCTTGCCCACTTACACTGGAAGGTTCTAGAACAGTGACTCTCAAACTTTAGCCTGTTTTAGAATCCCCTGGGGATCTTGTTAAAATGCAGATTCTGGGGCTTCCCTGGTGGCGCAGTGGTTGGGAGTCCGCCTGCCGGTGCAGGGGACACGGGCTCGTGCCCCGGTCCGGGAAGATCCCACATGCCGCGGAGCGGCTGGGCCCGTGGGCCATGGCCGCTGAGCCTGCGCGTCCGGAGCCTGTGCTCCGCAACGGGAGAGGCCACAAGTGAGAGACCCGCGTACCGCAAAAAAAAAAAAAAAAAAAAAAAAAAAAAAAAAAAAAAAAAAATAAAAAAAAAAAAAAAGACCCTGTTT
>NW_020171981.1:4874879-4881580 GCF_003031525.2 Neophocaena asiaeorientalis asiaeorientalis
AAAAAAAAAAAAAAAAAAAAAAAAAAAAAAAAGTTGAAAAGAAAATGCAGATCCTGATTCAGCAGGCTGGGGCGGGGCCTAATAATTTGCATTTCTAATGAGCCTCCCCTCCCCCTTAGCGCTGATGCTGCTGATCCAGGAGCCACACTAGGAGTGGCCAGGATCTAGAAGGGTGGTTTGCCTTCCAGCTGCACATTTACAGTCATCTGGAGAAGTTTTTAAAAGAAAAAAAGGATGCCAGGGACTCACCCCAGCCCAATTAAATCAGAATTTTTAGGAGTAGGGCCTGGGCATCCACAATTTTAAAGCTTCCGAAATGATTCTGATGCAGTGAGGACATGAAAGGAAAACTGCTCCAGAACGTGTCCATTCAGACTGGAGCAGGGGGTTCAGAACTCCCTTCCCAGGGAGGAAACTAGAAATAGAATGCAAGTCACACGAAGTCCCAGCCCATGGCCCTGTGAACAGCATTCCTGGTAACTCCAGAAGGGCAACGGAGGGGTATCCATGTCAGGAAGGGGCAGGGGCAGGAAGGGCAGCCCCCTCTCAACTCTGTCCCCACTAGCTCCTTGGAAAGTGGCTTTGTCCAGTGTTTGAGGCACAAGGCTAATTATAGCCTGGGCTGGGGGCTGAATTCAGGTTATTGAGGGAACAGGCCTATTGGCTGCTCTAGCCCAGGCCCAGGCCACAGAGAGCTGGAGAAGAAAATGTTGGCAAGGAGGGAGTAGGGGTGGGATCGGGTGTGTGGGCCTCCCAGGAGGTGGGGTGGGCTGGGAGAGAGTTGGAAGGGGAAATCCGAACTAGATCATCTTCAAAAATGGGGGTGCAGGGACTTCCCAGGAGGTCCAGGAGTTAAGACTCTGCACTCCAAGTGCAGGGGGCCCGGGTTCAATCCCTGGTCAGGGAACTAGATCCCACATGCCTGCCGTAACTAAGAGCCCACGTACCGCAAAGAAGACTGTGCACACAGCAACGAAGATCCCACGTGCCGCAACTAAGGCCTGGTGCGTGGGACTTCCCTGGCGGCGCAGTGGTTAAGAATCCGCCTGCCAATGCAGGGGACACGGGCTTGATCCCTGGTCCGGGAAGATCCCACATACCATGGAGCAACTAAGCCCGCGAGCCACAATGACTGAGCCTGTGTGCCACAACTACTGAGTCCGCGTGCTGCAACTATTGAAGCCCGCACACCTAGAGCCCGAGCTCTGCAACAAGAGAAGCCACCACAGTGAGAAGCCCGCGCACCGCAAGGAAGAGTAGCTCCCTCTTGCTGCGACTAGATAAAGCCCACACGCAGCAACGAGGACCCAATGCAGCCAAAAAAAAAAGGCCCAGCACAGCCAAATAAATAAATAAATACTGTTTTTAAATGGGGGTGAAATGTGGGGGAAAAAAAGGAGATTCCTCACCTTGAGTTGTGGACTGAATTGTGTCCCACCTGGAAATTCGTATGTTGAAGCCCTAACCCCTAATGTCACCGTATTATGACCAGATAAAGCCGACGTGCAGCAACGAGGACCCAATGCAGCCAAAAAAAAAAAAGGCCCAGCACAGCCAAATAAATAAATAAATACTGTTTTTAAATGGGGGTGCAATGTGGGAGAAAGAAAGGAGATTCCTCACCTTGAGTTGTGGACTGAATTGTGTCCCACCTGGAAATTCGTATGTTGAAGCCCTAACCCCTAATGTCACCGTATTTGGAGATAATATATATATAACCCGTAAGGAGGTAATTAAGGTTAAATGAGGTCATAAGGGTGGGGCCCTGATCTGATAGGATTAGTGCCCTTATAAAAAGAGCCACCAGAGAATTTGTCACTTTTCTGGCCTCCTGCACGCATGCACCAAAGAAAAGCCACCTGCAAGCCAGGAAGAGAGGTCTCACCAGAAACCAAAATGGCTGGACTTCTAGCCTCCAGAACTGTGAGAAAATAAATTTCTGTTGTTTAAGCCCCCCAGTCTATGGTATTTTGTTATGGTGGCTAGAGCAAGGACATCTTGGAAGCATAACCTACCTGTCCAACCCCTTACCATGCTTTCATCCATTTCTCCCAGAGTCAATTTCCCTTCCAGAAATTTATTCAAAGGGGAATCCTTAGCTTCCCTGAAGGATGCTTACTCTAGTCTCCTACCCAGCACACATGAGAAAGTTCATCTTGCAATCTAGCCACAATCTCTACAGCTGTAACTACACATGTGGGAGGGAAGAATGGTGCTCAAACCTCCAACCTGCAAAAACCCCACACTTCTTTGTTGGAGTGCCTACCAGAGGCTTAAGAGAGACACAGAGGTGGTTGGGGGCGGGATACACAGCAGAGAATGGGTTGAACCCATTCCTGGCTTCGTGCACACCCACTGCTCTCATACAAAACCACTGTAGCAGACAGGCACCTCCAAAGCACACACAGCATTCCTGGAACTCAGATTGCCGTGGTACCAAACACCACCTGGAGGAGTGTGGGCTCTGTGGCTCATCCCCATCAGCCTGGAGTGTTTAAGTGGTGAGTTTGCACAGCATTGAGGCCAGAGGCACATTAAGGATTAACTTCCTGGCTGCAGCCAGCCTGCCTCAGCCTTCCTGTTAGAGGATTCTGTGGGCAGCCTCTGCCCAGAGACTCAGCTCTGACAAACCACAGCCCCCTTCCAGGCCTGGGCCCCTACCAACTCACCAGAGCCCCCACTGGCACCCACGCAGGAGCTGTTCCTGTGCCTCTTGCCGAGACCTTCCAGATGTCTTTGAGCAGCTGGCCAGAGACTTGAGGGGTCTCAGGTTGGGGGAAGGTGTGCAGAGCTGTCTTGGTTTTGCTGTCTCAGCTCCTAGCAGTTATACTTAGCAAAGTCCAAAGGTCTAATTGGTCTGACTACCTTACGGAGGGTACACCCCACCGTCTGCAGTTCCCAGTCTGGATTTGGAGGTTTGGGGAGATAGCTCAAGACTTTCATACCCCTCCCTACCCTAGAGAAGAAAGTCTCAGCTTCTCAGAGGGTCCCAGACTAATTGGGGAGACACAGCCCCTTTGCTCAGGGCTCCCGATCTGACGAGGGAGTATGGTCACCTCTGGAGACGCGTGAAATGAAGGTGGGAACATCAGGATGGGGGAGACAGGGAGGGGACTGCTGGGCTGGGTTGGGATAGTTGTGGCTGGGGCTGGTGGTGGTGGCAGCTGCCAGGGGAGAAGGTGTGGTGACAGGGTGTAAGTTGGTTTCACTGCGGACCTCTTTCAACAGTCACCAGGAGAGCCCCGACTCAGGAGAGCTGTGCCATCCACTCCACGGAGGGCATTATGTCCTGTGTGCTGGGCCAGGGCCATGCCTCCCCTTGCTCCCCCAGCTGACAGAGGATCTTCCAAGGTGCCTTAGGGCCCAGACTCGCCCAGACTGGTCCAGCCTGTCTCCAAGCAGCAGCCCCTCTGACTGGGCCCTGGGTGTTGCCTCTATCAGCTCACTCTGCTCCTCTAGCATCAGCTGCCTCACAGCCCCCAGGTAAGCAAGCAAAGCACCCCGCATCGGGTGGGGTGGGTAGTCAGTGTGTGGAGGGGCGGGGGAGCCATTAGGGAGCTGGGTTACTGCAGGACTAAAGGATTCTAATCGATGAGCTCATGTTATTTTTATCAGCCACAGTAATTAGGCGCTGCCCTGAGCAGAACTAATGGCCTCCACGTTGGAGACGCCATTACAGGAAGTGCAGGGGGAGGGGCCGGGGTGCTGAGGGGAGATGGGGGCCTGGCAAGGTCTACTTCTCCTGGCAACCGTCCTCCATCACACCCACCGCCCCTACCACAGGGGCAGCTGATCTGCAGGCTGTTGTCATGGAGTGTGCTTCCCCACCGACTTGGAGGAATCACCCATAATCCTCAGCTAGAGGTCACCCCAGCCACCCCTCTGCCTCCCTTTCAGCTCAGCCTTTACCTCTACCCTTTCCACTTTCCTCGGCTGAAGCCACACCCTCTCTGAATGACAGCCATGTGGGCCAACCAAGTGGCTCAGACTTTCCTGGGGCGGAGCCAGCAGTGGTTGCCACGGTGATGCTTCAGGGTGGCGGGTGGAGGAGGGGTGTGTGTACTTCCTGTAAGAGCCTTAATTGCTCATTTATTTAGGGCAATTAGTCCCTGGTGACCCTCCCTTCCTTGACCCCAGCGGTGACTATTCTCAGCTAGCACAACATTCCACCAAGATGGGGTGGGGCCTGCACGGGAATGATTCGGGTGAGGAAGGGCAGGGAGGTAGGATGCTCCCAAAGTCTGAGAATCCTTCCTTGTCCTGTCACTGACGTCACTGACCCCTTGGCCCTCTCTGGCCATCCATTCAGCCCTGCGGGTGGACCCACCCCTCCACGCTCCCAACGTTGGTGGCCTTTGGACGGCCACACTCTCCACCAATGGCACCACCGTCTTCCCTGCCAGCATCAGTCCTGGCTCGCTCCTGCAGAGCTTTGCCCTTCCCTCCCGGGGCAACTGCTCCTATAGCTGAAGCTCTCGGGGGTGCCTCACTGCCCTGCCACGTTGCACCGTGTCTCATCCAGTGACCACGAAGGCCCCCTTGGCTTGAGTCCCAGATCTGCACCCCCTGCACCCTGCTTCTTAGTCCAGACTACTAGAACTTTGGCTGTGGAAGGATCTCATGGCACAGATGGGGAAGACTGACCCAGAGAAGAGAACCAGCCCAGAGCTCCTGGGTGAGTTAGAGGCAGAGCCAGGACTAGAACTGAACCCAGCGCCCTTGATTCCCAGCCTAGTGCCCAGTGACACCACGAGGACGCCTCCTCCAAACCCCACTTAGACCATCCCCTCCTCTGGCATGCCCTCTTATCTGCCACACCCCATCCTGACGGCAGAGCCTCGGGAAAGCCCCCCATCTCAGCTCCTCCCATCTCAGTACTTCAGACTCTGGCTCTGTTGCCCTTCCAGGCTGTGGACACTCTCCCCTGTCTTCCGCACCCCCAGTTTTTCCTGTGCCCTGGGCCCCAGACTCCCTCTGCTCCATGCAATGCCTCCCGTGACTGTACCTGTACGACTCCCAGTTCACCCCTTCACAAAGGCCTCTTGGTCAAAGGTTGAGGCAAGCTACTGGGGCGTCTGGGATCAGACCTCTAGGTTTTCCTTTCGGGTTTGGAACCTTCTTTGTAGACCAAGCCACATGAGAGTCTGGAGATCATTGTGAGAAAGGGTCACCCTCTAAGCCGGGGACTTTTCCTCAGCCCCATTCCCTGGGTGTACCCATCTCGAGCCTTCCACACCTCTACCAGTGCCTGCTGCACCAGCCTCCCTCCTCGTTAGTGCTCCTTCCTGTGCCCCTGGGGAAGCCCTTCTCCGGGGGTGGGGGTGTACCAAGGGGTTTGGAGACAGGGGACACGGGAAGGATGCCTGGATTTAGCTTTGGTGTCTCCTTGGCTCTAGGACAAAGAGAGCCATGTTGGGGGTGACCTCACCCTTTGGGCATCCTCCTTTTGGACAAAGGGCCCAATTGTTCCCTGGCCTGGAAGCAGGAGGCAGGAAGACGACACTCTAACCCTTGGACCCTTTTGAAAGACCCTGCACTGATAGTTGACGCTGCTCACTGTGCAGTGAGGCAGGCCCCACGGAGGGAGGCTGACCCAACTTGGATGTCAAGATAAAGCCTGGAATATCTGTTAAGAAGTCCTTCCTAGGGTCTAACCTCAATCTTGGGACAGTGGAGTCACTGCTCTGAACTCAGAAGCAGACACTCTCGGCTTTCTTTAGTTCCAGCAGTGACCTCTGTTTGGAGGCGGGTGGGAAATCTATTCCCGGGGAGAGAAGTGGTTTTCAGTATTTCTTTTCCAACAGTATTGGGAGCCTTCCAGTGAAATCTTCCTAGAAGTCTGATTAGTAAAGAAGATGAAAGTGGAAGCAAAGCCCTCCCTTTGGTTGAAGTGGTGAGATTGGTGGGGTGGGAGGCAGAGATCCCCTCAAGCCCCTTTTCCCATCCACCTTCTCCCTATGGCAGTATCTTGGTGCTGGGGGCATCCACAAAGCATGGTTTGAAAACCACTTTTTAGACTCCTTTGCTCCATGCTGTTCCCCGTGCATCCAGGAGCCAGGTCTCTGTAGGTGCTTAAAACCTAGTTGCTAAGTAAATAAATCGATGTCTCCATCCCCTCACTTATGGACTATGAGATTTTGTTCTCGGTTCTCTTAAGGGTCTGGGTTGGGGCCTCTCCCACTTCCCCCTGCTCTAGGCATAATTGGGATCCTGGCATGTCCAGCCCTAGTTCGGGGGCTCCCTCTTGATTATGCCAGAGTTATCCAATGTCCAGGTGGGAAGGGCCCCAGCAAGGGACATCAATGGTATCTGCTGAAGTAGCAAGCAGAGTGGGGGAGAGCACGCAGGGGGGCTGGACACCGGTTATTGCACAGAATCTGCCAACAGCCCAGACACAGATCAAGTCCCCAAGACAGAGCCCGAAGCGGCACAGAGCAGGGAGGATCATCCTAACCTCATCCTCCTACATAAGGCAGGGACCCTGGATTCTAGCCCCAGTTCTACCACTTACGTTCTACCACTTACTGCCATGGACCCCTGGAGAGGTCACCTCCCTTCTCTGGGCCTCAGTTTCCGCCCCTGTAAAACTGATGGAACAGGACTAATGAGACACTCCAGGCTGTGGGGTTCTGAGCTGTGCTCCCAGGGTTGGGCAGGGGTGGGGCCAGAGCTAGGTTTGTTTTTTTTTTTTTTTTTTGCCA
>NW_020171981.1:4881616-4893718 GCF_003031525.2 Neophocaena asiaeorientalis asiaeorientalis
AGGGAGAGACATAATCCCTGCCCAGGAAAAGGTTCATCTGGAAGCTATGGGAGAGGCATGGTGAGACGGAGCCTGGCAATATCCCCTCTCATGCCCTTGGCTGTACAGTTGGGTCCTTGATTTGGGTTTTCTCCTGGGGGTAGGCCAAGTTTCTTTGCCCCTTGTGCCATTGTCCTTTGCCACTTTGCCCATAGATGTTCCATATTCCTAACTCTCCCTGAAGATAAACCTCCCCTCCTACACACCCATTCTTTTCTCACCCATGTCTTTCTGCACTTTCATAATCCCCCTCCTCCAGGAAGCCCTCCCTGATCTCCACGTCACTGTGCCCTGGCCTGGGTTCATAGCCCCTGAGCTGACTTCTGTCAAGGCCCTCCTCATGTGTTGTCATCGTTCTTTCACTTAGAAGCTCCTTGAGGATAGGGACGCTATCTTTTTTTTGACCTTGCTACATGGCATGTGGGATCTTAGTTCCCCGACCAGGGATTGAACCTGAGCCCCCTGCAGTGGAATCTTAACCACTGGACTGCCAGGGAAGTCCCCGGGACACTATCTTCTCATTCCAGAATGCACATTGCCAGGTTCACAGCAGGGCCTTGTGGAAGGCAAGATGGGAGTGACCCAGAGGGAAGCACTCGTTTGGGGACTTGTGAGGCCGGCCTTGTGTGCACTTGGCCAGGAAAGCACCGCAGACCATCAAACTCACCCCCACGAATACACAAATCCAGACAGCCAGGCGCAGACATACACACCCGGGAGCCAGCACCTCTGTCACACTGTGGCCCCCACGTGGGGTGGGATGGGTTGCAGGGGAGGAGGTGGAGGGGACTGCCCTCTAGATGTTGCTGGAAATCCAACACATCCCCTCCACCCCTCCTTCTCCCACTTCCCATTTCATTTCCCCTAGATATTTACTGAATTTTATTTACATTCTTTGCCCGAGGTGCCCGGCCCCTGTCAGGTCCCATTTGCTGGCCCTTGTTCCCTCCTGCCAGCTCCCCTCCTCTTCCCACAAATCTGGAGCCAAGAGTTGTGTGTGGTTAGCAGAAACCTCCTCCAGGCTTATGGGGTGTTGGGGGCGGTGAAGCCAGTGGGCTGGCAGCTCTGGGCAGCGCTGGGACGGACAAGGGACGGCTCGCCTACACACTGCCGCCTGTCCCCAGTCTGGGATCGCTTTCTCCTTGTTTCACAGAGGCTTCTGGAAGGGACTGATGGATGCCAGATGCCAGGAGCACAATCACCCAGAGAAGAACCTGAAGGGAGGGAGGAGGGAGAGCCAGGACAGACGTGATGGCGATGGGGACAGTTCTGTTCCTGGCATGCTGGGTGACTACTCTGGAGCTGGCCGCCCAATCTGGGCTTCCTCATCCCTAGCTGACTGAGGAGCCTGGGAAAATGAGTTTCCACTCCATTCTCAGGCTCCCAGCCCCACTTCTACCCTCTTAGTGAGTTAGTCAGTATGTATTGAGCACCTACTATGTGCCAGGTGCTGTCCCAGGTGCTGATGATCTACCAGCAAACCAACAGACAAGTTTTTCTTACCCCATGGAGCTCGCTTTCTGTGAGAGAGAATAGGTAAATTGTGGAGCAGTTAGAAGGCTGTAAGTGCTATAGAGAGGGGGAGAGAGCCGGGTCAAAAGGGAGTGAGGAGTGCCAAGGGCGGGGTTGTGGAAGGGGTGGGATTTTAAATAACACTAGCAGGGCAGGTTACACTGAGAAGATGACACTTGAGCAAAGCCTTGCGGGAGAGGGAGTGAGCCGTGGGGCTGAGGCAATGGTTCTGGGGAGAGGGAGCAGCCTAAGGAGGCTGGCCATGTGTTTGAGGAGCAGGGAGGAGGCCAGTGTGGCTGAGCAGTGGGAGTCGGGGCAGGAGGGGAGTAGGAGGTGAGGGCAGGGAGGCAGGTCTTTGGCTTTTCTCCGAGTGAGATGGGAGCCTCTGGACGGCTTTGAGCAGAGAGTGACATGACCAGACATATTAATGTCTTGCCACCCGTGGATGCTCCCCTCCGCTCTGGTCACACCGCCTTTCCTTGCCTGCTGCCTCCTGCTTTTCAGCTACTCTCCCAGGCTGCCTATGGCTTCTGTAAAGCCCCTCTACTCCAGGAAGCCCTCCAGGATTGCTCAGAGGAGACTGCCTGGCTCTGTCTGGACAGTAGATGGCCTTCTCTCTGTCCCTTCCCTTTTCAGGGAAGCAATGCGAAAGAGGAAGATTGTGATGTTACCCCTTGGGCAGCCCAAGGACCAGAGAGGGTGAGTCACTTTCCCAAAGTGTCTCCCCAAAGCAGCCAACATCCTGCCTCCCACGAGCCTTTCTCCCATCACCCTGAGTTTTTCATGGATGCTTTGTCTTTCCTTTCCTTCCTCTTCATCCTTCTTCCTCCCACTAGGTCTCCACCCTTTAAGGAAGACACTAAAGCTTCCCACCTCTCTGCTTTGGGATGGGCCTGGGGAGAACTGTTTCAAACATAAAGGTGTAGCAAGCGCTGGGCTCCCAAGGCCAAGAACTAGAGCACCGAGATGGAGCGGCAGTGTGAACTGTGGTGGGATTCATTACTCTAATTGGTACCCTCCTCTGTACCCAGTCTCCGGGGGACTGGTAGTCATGTAGTAAACTCTGTTTTCAAAGAGCAACTAATTGCTGGCCAAGCAGAGAGATGGAGGTGTCCTCTTCCAGTAGGGCATGGCACTATGGCTTCCCCAGTGAGTCCCTGGGAGTTAACCTGAGGGCCCTGAGTTCCTGGTCCTGACTTGGTTAGGGCCTCCCTGGGTGACTTTCCATCGGGTGCATCCTTCCTCTGGGCCTCACTCATTTAAACAGCAACTATGTGTTGAGAGTCTACTATGTGTCAGGCACTGTGCTAGCCGTGGGGATACAGAGAGAGCAAAGCCAACCTGGCTCCTGCCCTCATGGAGGATGCAATCTAGTGGAGAGCAGACATTCATTAAGTAGCCACACAAAGGCAGTCCAAATGACAAATGTGGGCAGGACAAAGAAAAGGTAGCTTCCCTGGCATTTGATCATCCAGGGAAACTGAGGGGCTTCCCCAAGGAGGTGATGCCCAAGCTGAAACCTGAAGGAATGGGAGAACAGTCCAAGCAGAGAAAACAGTATATGCAAAGGCCCTGTGGTGGGAGGAAGCATGTGAAAGGGGCTGCGAGAAGGTAGTTGTGGCTGGATTTCAAAGAGCAAAGGGGACAGGTAGAGGGAGAGGTGGGCAGAAACTGACCACGAAAGGTCTTCTGGGTCGTGTTTAAAACCTTGACTGAAGAGCAGTGGCAGCCACTTAGCGTTCTGGGATGGTGTTGGAGGGGTGACACAGTCATCTTAGGTTGGCTTCAGATTGGGGGTAATGAGAATGGAGGTGGGGGAACTTGTTAGAAGATGTTGGGAGTTGCCCAGGCAAGAGCTGATGGCGGCTTGAACTGAGAGTTGGCAGGGAATTAGTAAGGCGGGGAGGCTGGTGACAGGAAGACTCCTGGATTCCTGCCTTCAGGGTTTTCAACCTGTGAAGAGGAAAGGAGCAGCTCAACTTTCTCCTGGCAATAAGTGAATTAATGGAGACCAAAATTCTCCCTCTCAGGGAGGCACTGGAGTGAACTCTTAGAAGAGCATGGCTTGCTTCCCCCAACCAGAGAGTTGTACCTTGGATCTATCCTTCAGGCTATCCATACCCCTAGAGAACCTGAAAGGTAAGAAGATGCGCACCTTAAACCACAGTGAGCATGATTTAGATTAGACTGCTCGCTGCCAGTGGGGCTAGAGGAAAGTCGGTAAGCACCAGGGGCAGGGGATGAAAAGAGGAGACAGGATCCAGGCAGAGGACCATGTGCTAGGAGCACGGGAGAGAGGCTGTAAACACCTGCAGAACAGTCAGGATCTGGCGGAGATGAGGCGGTGGTCTCTGAAGCTGTTGCTGGCCCAGGACGCAGCTTCAAAGGATGATCCTGTACTCTATACCTGCAGAGGAGATGCTCTCCAGAAACCTCCACAGCCTCACGGGCCACAGGCATTGGCCCACTGCCTGGAGCCCACGTTTGACGGAGGCAGAGCACACCCAGGAAATAGAGAGATGGAGGCTGTAGGTACAGGAGCTGGACAGACACACAGGGAACACTCTGGTGGGGTGCAGACGATCTGAGAAGTCTTCCTGGAGAAGGTGGAAGTGGAGGAGGCGAGGCACTCAGAAGTGGCTTTGGGACAGCTGGATTTGTCAGCTCTCTCTGGTGCAGCTGGGATGTACTCATTTAAGTTGAAAGTGAGTTGGGTGTTAGGTGATATTGTCTCCTGTTCCATGCAGTGTTTCCGTCCAGGATCCCATCTTGCTGTCAGTTTCCAGACCTCTGGTAAAATGATGGTGGTCTCATTACCTTGCCCTCCCTCCCTCCTTACCCTTTTCTCCTCTCCCACTCTGATTGCTAGCGCCACTGGCTTTGGGAGATCTGCACGCTTGGCTCTCTGCTCCCACTTTGCTTCTCCCAGCAGCCCTAGGGGGGCCCCAGAGTGAGCACCCACTTGGCTGTTGGTGCAGGGTCTGCTCTGCCTTTGCCTCACATGCTGGCATTTGGGAAGGAACTGAAGATCCTCATCTTCCCCGAGCATTGCTCCACTCAAAGGAGGCCCCCAGGAGGAACCAGCCTTGGCCTGTAAGGTATGGAAGTTCAAGCGCAAGAAGGATTTCCTGGGCTGCAGTTCGAGGAGTCAGTTCATGTGCACCCTGCTGGGTGGAAGGTCCACGACTGAGGGCTTGGCGGGAGGAGAGTCAGATCCTCGAGAGGAAAAGGGACCACGATGACACACAGGTAAACAAAGGCAGCCAGACTGGACATCTGAACCGCCCTGTGACACAGTGCTCAGCCCAGAGTGGGCCTTTGGTGAATCCCTGTGGAGAGAAGAGGTTTTGGTTCCCAGCTCAGGTTTCCACTTGGTCTTCTTGAATCTCTAGCTTGTTGTCTGCAAAATGGGTCGTCATCCCTGTACTTCCTTTCTCATCAAGCTGTCATGGGGAACAAACAAAAGGATGACAGTGAGGGTCCTCTGTAATCACAGTCCACAGGGCTGAGCCCAGCACAGCGCCTGGCCCATGGTGATGGCTCGGTGTTGAATAAATGTGTGAATGATTTGGTCCCCAGCAGACTGAGCTCCACAAAGGCAGAGACCTGATTTGCTCTTCCTGGTGCTGTTTCTCCAGTGCCTGCCACACTGGAGGTACCTGATAAATACTGGGATTGAATGAATGATGGATGAATGAATAATGACACTTAATCCTACCCTTGGGAATGTCTAGAACTTTGGAGGTGATGAGACTTAAACCACAGGGCAATGAACCAAACCGACTTTGGAGACATCAAGATTTCCATTTGAATCCTGACTCCCTGCAAGCAGCTATTTCCCATTTTACAGACGAGGAAAAAGGCTCAGAGAGATCGGGCGACTTATTCACGGCCTCACTGCTCCTAGTAAGTGATGGAATCAGGATGGGAAGCTGGGATTCTGCCTCCAAAACCTGTGCTTTTCCTTCCATAGAAGGTTCCTGCTGTAGCGGATCCATTGGGACATGGCCTCCATGACTACCTACTTGACAAGCTGGAATATTCTTTTGGGCGGAGATCGCATAATCGCATACCATCTCAGTGACTCCCTCGTCAGGGGCTTCTGGGTCCAATGAGAGGACATGATTCATTTGGGATGTGCCAGGTCACGCACTTGCCCAGGACACGCATGCTCAGATGAGGAAACAACCTAGAGAAGAGAATTGTTGTTGGACTCCCCTGACCCACGGTCTCCGTCACACCCGCCCACAGCCACACCTTCCCTTTGTCATACTGGGCCAGCGCTGTTCCTCAACTGCTCCTACAGACCCAGCTCCCACGGGCAGGAACTTGTCATGTCACAGCTGCCCTTTCCCTCCCCGAATGGACTTACCATTCAGTTCACTGCTTCTCAAAATATGGGACTGTTTCTTGGGCCATTTAGAGGTATTTCTTGCAAAAAAATATTGTGCGTGATAGAATAAGTTTGGGGAAGCTGTGTCAAACACGCTAACTTTGCAGGACTTCTCAGAGCCTTTATTATGTTCATGTGGAATGTGAATCCCAAAGGGGTGGGAAGCTCCAGTAAAGAGCATTTTCCAAACTTATTAGGCCCCCAGGTCCGTTTCTTCAGGAGCATCTCTTGGGACTGATATGCCCCAGGGCACACTCTGGGAATTATTGCTGCAACTGTGGAGAGTCCCTGTAGGCATTTAAGCAGAGTCAGAGAATCTAAGCTGTGTTTAGGGAAGACTGTTGGGTGGACTGGAGGAGCCAAGTCAGAAGCAGAGAAAGCACTTAGGAGGCTGAATCAACAGTGTGCAAAAGAGGGGCAAAGCCCTCCTGCCAGCCAGGCACCATACGCCAAAGCAAAGGCCCTGTCTTCAGTGAGCTTGCAGTCGAGTGTGGGAGGCTGAGGTCCCATCAGGAACTCTCCTCTAGGGAAGAAGGTGCTAAGTGCACGAACTGAACCACATCTCCACTCCAAGAAGGGTCCTGATGACTTATTCAAATGGCGGCCGGTGGCTTTGGCTGGCTTCCTCTCCTTCCTCTTTTCAAGAATCAGTAAATTATTTGAGATTAAGTCAGGTGGTCCTTTGTTGTTTTTCCACCTCATTGATGGGTGAAAAATGGTCTCAGCATTCATCCCCAAAACTAACATGGGATCAGCTTGCCACCTCACTGGGGCCTTGAAACTCAAATCAGGAGACTTGGTTCCAAGGTTTAAGCTGCAATGCCTAGTTTATTTTTAGTCTATCGTGTTGTCAAAGGTCCAATCCCTTGGCACTGAGGACAGCCCAGATTCAGCCGGGCTGGGGAGCAGAACACAGTAACACTGGCATCCTCCCCTCTCCCTACCTCTGCCCTGCCCTGCACCCACTCTGCAGCTCCAGTTATGGGGAAATGGACTAATGCAGCACCCACCTCCCCAGGCAGGCCAGGCAGCAACCAGGTCCCCAGAAAAACTGAATAAGGACAAAGACTCCCTTCACCATCGCTCCAAAGAGCTGATGTGGGAGACTGACAGTTCTACCTAAGTCTCTGCATCCAGCTTGGATATTCATCCAGCTGTCATGGCTGTTAGGGTACCTTGGACCTCATAAGGACAATGGGTATTTGGGTCTTGTCCTCTGACTTGCTGAGATCCTGAAGCCCCCTCCTCCTTGGAGGTCTTCTCTGGGTTCACAGCTGGGGGCAATGAAAGCACCTTCTCATTCCTGCCCCAAAGGCTGAATTTGAATGGGATTCCCTCCCCCAGTCTCTCTTCTTTCTTTAGAACCAACTCAGAAGGCAGGTTTATTTTCCAACATCAAATTTGATTGAGTCATTCCCTCATTCAGAAACCTTCAGTGGCTCCCTATTGGCTTCAGGATAAAATCATCCTTAGAAATGGCACAAAGAGCCCTTTGTCGTTCAGCTCCTGCCTACTCTCCAAGCATCTCTCCTGCTTCTCAGCCACTTTGGTCTCCACCCTCCTGAATCTCATTGCAATTGCCCCTGAAGTTTCCATGCCCCACCCCACCATGCTATTTTTCTGCTCGGAACAGCTTCCTCCAGCTGTTTTACCCAACAAACTCCTACTCGGTCTTCAATTCTGGGCTCAAATTCTGACTCCTCTGTAAAGCCTTCCTTTTCCTGAGCGCTTACTATGTATGTGCCAGGCTCTGTGCCGAGCACTCTCTGTCCACCACTATTTACTTTTCACAATCCCAGGAGGTAAGTGTTATAATTTGTCCTGCTTTACAGATAGGCAAGCTGAGGCTTAGAGAGGACAAGCAACTTGCCCAGGTCACAAAGCTCAGGATTGGAGCTTACTTGCTCACTTCTTTCTTGCAGCTCCTGTCCGCATGCAGGTTGCAGCTTGTGCTCGCCCACCCCGTCTCCTAAAATCCACTCTTTTCAAATTTTACTTGCAGTATAGTTGATTTACAGCGATTTATGTGTTACTTTCAGGTGGGCAGCATAATGATCGTTGTTGAGTTTTTTTTGCAGATTATATTCCATTACAGGTTATTTACAAGATATTGGGTATAATTCCCCATGCTATAGAGTAAATCCTTGTTGCTTATCTGTTTTATGTACAGCAGTGTGTATCTGTTAACCCCATACTCCTGATTTGTCCCTCCCCCCGCCCCTCCCCTTTGGTAGCCATAAATTTCCACTCTTTCACCAATGGTTCTCATGTGCTTGCCTGTCTGTAGTCCTATTAAACTGTAAGCTTCTCGAAGGCTGGGACTGTTATTTTATTATGTGCCTGTCACAAAATAGGTGTGCAATTAACGCCGGGGGAGGAAGGATGAAAGAACTCAAGGGGAGGGCTCATCAGAGTTGAGCCAACAAAGCCCTGTGTAATTAGTAATTAATTAGCAATTAGTTACCTAGTGCTGCTGTAACTAATCACCGTTTAGTAGTTTAAAAAATATAAATTCAGGTCAGAGTTTAGAGGTCTAAAATGGTCAGCAGGACTGCATGCTTTGGAAGGGGAGAATCTGTTTCCTTGCCACTTCCAGCATCTAGAGGCTGCCTGCATTCCTTGAGTCATGGCCCCTTCCTCACATCATTGTGACCTCTGCTTCTGTCGTCATATGTCTGTGACTCTCCTGCCTCCCTCTTTCCCGTATATGGACCCTTGTGATTATGTTGAGCTCATACAGGTAAGCCGTGATAATCCTAATCACAAAATCCTTAACTTAACCACACCTGCAAAGTCCCTTTTGCCATGGACGGTAACATATTCACAGGTTCCAGGGATTAGAACGTGGACATCTTTGAGGGAAGACATTATTCTGCCCACCATACCCTGGAAACTGAGAATGGATCAGTTTGGGAAGAGGGAAGGTTTTTGGAGTCTCAAATGAGACTGCTGTGACCCCATTTGTAATCAGGGGATGGGACTGCAGGATCCCTAAAGTCCTCTTTGGGGACATTTTACGAGCCCAAGATTCTGCCCCTGAAGCAGGAGGGAGTGAGGTCAGACCACAGGAGGACCATCTCCTTCTCCTGCCCCAGGTGACACCTGCTCCCTCTAATGTTAACTCTGACTCTCCCCAGAGCCCCTTCACCCCCCACCAGGCTGAAGTATTGCTGCTCCTAGGACCCCTCCCACCCTCGAGTCCTTGCCTTCTTCTCCTGGGGCAGGACAGGGGGCTCTGTCCGGGCATTCTGTGTCCCCGTGGAGCCCTGCGGCATGGCTCAAATGGGGACATAGGGCCTCGTCAAGGGCCTCGAGTGGGCAAACCAAGGGGTGAAAAATGCACTGCTTCTCAAGTCAAAGATTTTTCAGGGAGGGCTTCCCTGGTGGTGCAGTGCTTAAGAATCCGCCTGCCAATGCAGGGGACATGGGTTCAAGCCCCGGTCCGGGAAGATCCCACATGCCGCGGAGCAACTAAGTCCATGTGCCACAACTACTGAGCCTGTGTGCCACAACAAGAGAAGCCACCGCAATGAGAGGCCTGTGTACCGCAATGAAGAGTAGCCCCGGCTCGACGCAACTAAAGAAAGTTCACGCTCAGCAATGAAGACCCAACGCAGCCAAAAATAAATAACTTAATTAATTTTAAAAAAGAAAGATTTTTCAGGGAAAAGTTTGGTAATTTAACTGAAAATAAAATATTTTCGTTTAGAACAACATGGATATGCTATGGAGTAGAATACAAAATTGGCTAGAGTTTTGGAAACAAAACTGCAGAATCCATTGTGCGGCAGCCACTGAAGGAAAAGCTGGAGGAAGCAAAGCGGAGGCCCTACAGGGGGCCCTGGAGGGGCCACACGAGGAGCTGAGAGAGAAAACAGGTGTGTGTTGGGGGGCAGCGGGAGTGAGGGAATGGGAGATTAAGGGTAAATCTGTGTTGAATGAGGCCCCGGGGAGGGGGGGGTGAAGAAGATGTATCTCCTGCTCTTTCCAGCCGCTGCCCCCGCCTCAGCCGTGGCCTCCACTGTCTCTTTTTTCAGATGGGACCTCAGATGTTTCCAGATGAGGCCAGATACTGAGAAATGGGGAGGGGCCTGACCCCTTCCGGGGATGACGGAAGGACAGGGAGTGAGGGAGGAGGGAGTGTGATCTCTAGCCAGGGCCTGTGTAGACAGGGTCTTGGCTAATCTGCACGGCAACTGGGAAGGCAGGCGCCGGGCCCATTTGTACAGATGAGTCCACTGAGATGCAGCAGCACCGCCTCAGCTTCTGAGATTGCCTTCCTGCCCCACCGCCTACCACCCCTTCCACACTCAGATGGACAAACCACCCGTACCTCCCCGGTAGGCCCCTCTTCCCTCTCCCAGTCTCACCACTGACGCTTCCTCTGTTCCTTGGCCCCTCCTTGCCTCCTCCTCCAGGAAGCCCACCCGAGGCCCTCACTCAGCTCTGTCCTGCTGTCAGCGGAGGTGGGTGTCCCACCTGCCCCCCATCAGGCTGAGAGCTCACTCCTCCCATCAGATCACCTAATTACTTCAAGCTTGAGGGCGGCTCGCTTGCAGTCCTTGTGGAAGGGGGTCAAGTCGGTCCCCCATGGCTGACGCTGGGCATGGGGAGAAGTACAAAGGCATCCACCGGGGGCCCCAGATGAGGTGACAGTCTTGGCTATGTCCCCAGGCCCGTAAAGAAGGATGTTAACGGCCGCTGAGGGAGCGGGTGAGTGTTGATCAAAGTGGTGGGTCTCTTGCCGGGGGAATGGCTCCTTCCAGGTTCTGGGTCAACATTGGCACCTCCTTTCTGCCCCACCAAATGGGTATCTCATCCCAAGGCTGCCGATCGAAGGAGAGTGGGTTGTCTCAGCTCCTTACTCCTCCTCCCTGCCCGCCACCACCAGGGTCCACTTCTCCCTGCTCCCCAAGGACACCCAGCACTGTCCTCTCCTCCTGTAGAGTGAGAGAGGATCGGGGTGCTATCAGCGGGGAGATGAGGAGGGGAAAGGTAGGCGGTCAGATTGGCCTATAACCACCTGTACTTCTGCCCGCCTGACAGTGAAAATCAAAATCAGTTGGCTGTGCCAGCTGACTGATTCAAAACCAGGATCTTGGGGCTTCCCTGGTGACGCAGTGGTTGAGAGTGCGCCTGCCGATGCAGGCGACACGGGTTTGTGCCCCGGTCCGGGAAGATCCCACATGCCGCGGAGCGGCTGGGCCCGTGAGCCATGGCCGCTGAGCCTGCGCGTCCGGAGCCTGTGCTCCGCAATGGGAGAGGCCACAACAGTGAGAGGCCCGCGTACCGCAGAAAAAAACAAAACAAAACAAAAGAAACGGGATATTGGAGAGGCTAGAAGGCCTGCCTGGAAGGAGGAAGTAGGGAAGCGGGGAGGAGGGGAGAGGGGGCACGGTGTGAGCAGAGGCTGCTTTGGAGAGGAGCCCGGAAAAGCCAGCCAGGCATGGAAAGAACCCAAGGCCTGGCGGTAGACACCCAGGTCAAGGAGTCCCAGGTGGTAAAGCGCTGGGGGCTGAGGCTGGCAGGACCCTTGGTTGTAACCTGTAGTTAGTGTGTCAGGCCCACCGCCCTCAGAGATGGTCAAGAACACCCCATTGTTAGTATTTTTAAAATTTATTTTATTGAAGTCTAGTTGATTTACAATGTTGTGTTAATTTCTGCTGTACAGCAAAGAGATTCAGTTATACATAAATATATTCTTTTTCATATTCTTTTCCATTATGGTTTATCACAGGATATTGAAGAGGGTTTCCTGGACTATACAGTAGGACCTTGTTGTTTATCCATTCTATATATAATAGTTTGCACCTGCTAATCCCAAACTCCCGATCCATCCCTCCCCCTCTCCCCCAACCTTGGCAACCACAAGTCTGTTCTCTATGTCTGTGAGTCTGCTTCTGTTTAGTAGATAAGTTCATTTGAAGAACACCTCATTATTTTACAGATGAGGAAACGGAGGCCCAAAGGCAAATAGGAACTTGCTCAAAGCCCCACAACCACAAGCCAGTGGCAGAGCTCGGACTAGATCCCAGGTCTGGATTTGGTGTTGGTGGCTGGAGAGGCCTTGTCTCCAGCACCATGTGTCCATTTAAATGTGTGGCCATGAGGTTCTTTTTAATTTGCATATGATGACTGTATTTTTATTGCATCCCAAT
>NW_020171981.1:4893813-4900179 GCF_003031525.2 Neophocaena asiaeorientalis asiaeorientalis
TTCTAATAGGTGGCTTTTCCCCTTGCATTCCTCCTTCCCTGAACTCCAGCCCTCCCCAACCTTGCTCTGTCTATAGTAACCCCTGGGTCAGCCCTGGGAGAGGATGCGGAAAGGATGCCACACCCCATCCATTCATTCCCTGGGAGTCTCCATCCCCCAGGCTTTTCCCTGGCTCCTGCCTCCGGCCAGACCATTGATTTTCTCAGTTAACTGAATCAGAAGGGCTAGAGCCATCCTCTCAGTGTGTGTCTGCCCTGACCTTCTCTCCGACTGATCCCTCTTTTTCTTAGGCACTACCTCCCTGGATAATCCACCCCCAAGATACAGCTCTTGCTTCTCATTCACACATCGTGCCAATGATGCAGGGTCCTCCACAGGCAATGAACTCATAAAGCAATAAATTCATACGACATCAGAGCTGGCAGCGTTTTTAAAAAAAACCTTCTCATTGCCCTCTACTCGTACCCTCACTTAACATAAGATCACTGAGGCAAGAAATAACAAGTGTTGACGAGGATGTGGAGAAAAGGGAACCCTCAAACACTGTCGGTGGGAGTGTAAATTGGTGCAGCCACTATGGAAAAAAAGTATGGAGTTTCTTCAAAAAACTAAGAATAGAAATACCATAGGCTCCAGCTATCCCACCTCTGGGTATTTATCCAAAGAATACAAAAACCCTAATCCAAAGAGATAGCTGCATCCCTATGTTCATCACGGCATTATTTACAATAGCCAAGATTGGAAACAACCTAAGTGTCCATCAAAAGATGCATGAATGACCTTATGATTACAAGGGGGAGAAGGAGGCGGGGAGGGATAGTTAGGGGATTTGGGATTGACATGTACACACCGCTATATTTAAAATGGATAACCATGGACTTCCCTGGTGGTCCAGGGATTGAGACTCCGTGCTTCTACTGCAGGGGGCATGGGTTCGACCCCTGGTCAGGAACTAAAGGCATGGCCAAGAAAATACATATATAAAATGGATAACCAACAAGGACCTACTGTATAGCACAGGGACTTCTGCTCAATATTATGTAACAACCTAAATGGGAAAAGAATTTGAAAGAGAATAGATACACATATATGTATAACTGAACCACTTTGCTGTGCACCTGAAACTGGTATGCATTGTTAATCAACTATACGTCAATGTAAAATAAAAAGATAAAAAAAAAAGATGCATGGACAAGAAGATGTGGTATATATTAAAATGGAAGACTACTCAGTCATAAAGGAAGAACAAAATTTTTCCATTTGCAACAATATGGATGGACCTGGAGGTTATTATGCTTCGTGAAATAAGTCAGACAGAGAAAGGCAAATACTGTATGTTTTCACTTATATGTGCATTTAAAGAATAAAACAAATGAATATAATAAAACAGAAACAGACTCACAGATATAGAGAACAAACTAGTGGTTACCAGTGGGAGAGAGATGGAGGAGGGGCAAGATGGGGTAGGGGCTTAAGAGGCACAAACTACTAGGTATAAAATAAATGAGATACAAGGATGTAATGTTCAGCGCAGAGAATATAACCAATATTTTATAATTACTGTAAACGGAGTATAAGCTATAAAAATATCGAGCCACTATGTTGTACACCTGAAAGTAATATGCATTGCAAATCAACTATACTTCAATGAAGAAAAGGTGGTACATGCACACCCACACAATGGAATACTACTCAGCCATAAAAAGATGAATCTTGTCATTTGCAGCAATATGGGTGGACCTTGAGGTGTAAAATAAGTCAAAAGGAGAAAGACAAATATGGTATGATTTCACTCATGTGAAATATAAAAAACTAATAAACAAGCAAACACACAAAAACAAAATAAATGAAAAAACAAACACGTAGATACAGAGAACAGTAGTGGTTACTGGAGTGGAAGGAGCAGGGGGAAGATGAAATGGGTAAAGGGGATCAACTGTTCCGTGAGAGATGGAAAATAAATTTTTGGTGGTGAGCACGTTGTAGGGTATACAGAATTTTTGGTGGTGAGCACGTTGTAGGGTATACAGAAGCAGAAATACAATGCTGTACTCATGAAGCTCATATAATGTTATTATAATGTTATAAGTCAATGTTACCTCAATTACAATTAAATTAAATTAAAAGAAACAAAAAGAACACTGAGGCCCACAGAAGAGAAATGACATGTTCAAGCTTTGTTGTTTGGTTCAAAATCCAGATTCCCTGACTGCAATTTGTTTTCTTTTTTATTTTATTTTATTTTATTTTATATATATATTTTAACATCTTTATTATTGGAGTATAATTGCTTTACAATCGTGTGTTAGTTTCTGCTTTATAACAAAGTGAATCAGCTATACGTATACATATGCAATTTGTTTTCTGGTCCAGATCAGGTACTTGAGTTCCAGGGGTCATGCAGACCAGGGCCAACTCCCAGGATTGCCCTCCAGCAAGACTCCTTGAACTGGATGGTTTCAACTTGGGAGCAAGGCCAGAAGAACAGGAAGTTAGAGACAAGAGAAGGAGGTGAGAGGAGGGCCGTCCATTCATCTCTCAAGCCTTTACTGAATATCTCTAAGGCCCTAGACCCCATCAGGGGAGCAGAGTCGAGCAAGCCACGGCCCCTCCTCTCAGGCAAGGATGGGCAGATACCTGCTAACTGCTTTGCTGGTGTGGAAGTGCTGGGCTAGCAGTTTGAGCAAAGTGCTGTGGGAGCACAGAGGAGGGAGCAATTCATCCTGCTGGGCAGGGCAGGGGAAGCCGCGGGGAGAAGATGACATTTGACTGATCTTGGAAGGAGGAGGACCAGTTTGCCAGGTGGAGATGGGGAAAGGGGCATTCTGGGCAGAGGTACAGTGAGAGCAGAAGCTAAGGGGAGTGAAAACCTTGGCAAATCCTAGGCGAGGTGAACAATGACATGTGGCCAGCAGCTCACTAGACGTGAGAGGGAAGTGGTCAGAGGTGGGTTTAGAAAGGTATGCTGGGCCCACTTCTTAATGCTTTATCTTGAAAGTGATGGGGAGCCAACATCTTTAAAGTAGGAAGTGAAGGATTAGATTGTATTTGGAGACATGCATTCTGGCAGCAACATGGAGGAAGGAATTGAGTGCAGGGAGGCTGCAGGCCCACTGGGAAGGTCCTGGAATTGTGCAGGTGAGAGGGGCCCAGGGGCTGAGCCACCCCACTACCTCACAGCTGGGGCACAGGGGCCCACTAGGGACAGGCCCATTTCATAGGCAGAATGGACCAGATTCCATACTCTCATGCCTGGTCAGACATGGAGGAAGAAAGGGAGGAGGGAGGAATAGCCCGGTGGTGCTGGCTTGGGCAGCAGGTACCTTTTGCAGGAGGGAGGCGTGGGCTGGGTAGTAAGGGATAATGAGCTCAGATTTCGGCATGTGGAGTTCGAGGCCCCTACCAGACAGCTGGCTGATGATATCAGCTAGGCAGTGGGATAAAGGAGGCTAAGTTCAGGACAGAATCAGGGTCTCAGATGTGGGTCAGAGGGCATCTGCTCAAGCACCGAAGTCAACCAGACTGGGGTTCAAATCCAGTTCCCACAGTCTTGCTCTGGGACCTTGGACAAGTCCCTTAACCTCTTCACACCTTAGTGATCTCATCTGTAAAACAGGGAGAGTAACAGCAGGATAAATGAGATCAAGCCACTGGCTAATGCTTGTCACGAGGCAGCCAAAGCTCTGGTAGTTTCTCCCCCACCTTCTTTGACTCACCCACTGCAACCACTAGTTCTCTCTGATCCGACCCAAGAGTGTCCAGACAGACACTCCTTTTCTCCTCCGCCGCTGCCCAACGTGGACTTGATGCCAACCATTGACTCAGTGACTCAGTCACCACAGTCCGGCTATGAGGCTTCAGCCTGCTGTGACTGACGTCATCACAGAGACCCCCACGGCCTCAGGAGAGGTGGCGAGGCACTGGCTGGGCCGACAGGGCGTGGTTGCCTGCTGTGAGAGGAGGGGCAGGTTTGGATCTTGGGGGCTGACTTGGGTCTGAAGCCGGGTCCAGGGCACATCTTTCCTGTAACCTGACAGCTCAGGTCTAGCCCTCTGTGCCTGGAAGATGGAGAAAAGGGGCAAAGGGCCAGGCTAAGGGGTCATGCACCAGGTCTTTTCTCATGCTGAACCAGCCTGGCTGGTGGTAGCGGGTGGGGGGGGTGCCCCATCTGGGAGCATCCAGTGCCCTGTGCCTTGCAAATGACATGCTTCTGGGGTACGAGGGTCTTCTCAGCAGTTCTGAGAGGGAGGGACTTTGGGGAGGAGGAGGCTGTCCTGAGGGAGGAAGGACACGCCCCCGCCCCCCATTTGGAGGGGGAGGGGCGAGCCGGCCTGACTAATGGGCTCGTGATTCATCGCTGGGCTCTTGTCTGCGCTAATTGGCTCTGCTGGCCGCCTGATTCATGGCAGGGAGCCGGGCTCTGGGGGACCCCCGTGTCCCTCCCCTGCCTCCCGCCCAGGATGGCTGCGTGAGGCTTTTAGATCCAGGATCCGTTCCAAGGGACCGCTGCCCAGCATCCATCACTGCTCACAGGCTGGGGCTCCAAGGTGGGGGCGGGGACGCCGGCACAGAGCTGCCGACCGACCGATGCTTCTGACCCCACCCCAGCCACAGAGGGGCAGCTGAGGGCAGCGGGGGCACGGGGCTGGGACTTAGGCAGCAGCACATGGGGATATCCAGGCAGGTGTGAGTGGTGAGGAGTGGTTTTCCAGAGGAGGGGAGATAGGATGCGGTTGGAAAACGGGAAGAACGTTAGGGCCAGGAGGAAAGGCTGGGCAAGGGCTTCGAAGCAAGTGAGGTTTGGGCTGGAAGGGAACGGAGAATTGTGAGCTGAGGTTTGGTGGCTCAAAGCAGAGCTGTGTAGCATAGTACTCCGAAGCTTCCTCTTAAGTTGCCCAGAGCAAGACAAAAGAGACCCGAGACGTTGCCTGAGAAACTGCTGTGAACTTGGGTAAGTCACTTAACCAGTCTGAGCCTCCACAGCTCAGGACCTTCAGAAGAAAACTATGACCCCCCAGGCACAGGCACTCTTGGGGACCTTCCTCTGGCAGTGTCTTGGTCCAGGCTCCCAACACCTCTGAGTAGTGTCTGTCATTCATTACCCTCCACAATGACAACAAGTGTCTATCAGGGCCTGTCCTCCCAGGTACAGGGATTGGTAGGGACTCCATCCCCAGACAGGAACACTCGCTCGGTTCCCCCTATCCTCCTATAGAACATCTCACTACACAGAGACTTTCAAGCTCTCCAAGGCCTCTAATGTCTACCCCACATCTGGGTAGCAGTATTTAAGCCCACACCCAGCAGGCTGGAGGGAAGGGCAGCTGTCCACCCCTACTGTCAGAAGTGGGCTAGAGTCTGGACGGGGTAGAGGTGGGGGCTGGAAGGGCCCTGGTTTGAGCTCCAGAAATGCCTCCTGCGGGAATCCATGAATGAACAACCGTCCTGCAGCCTCTGCAGAGGCAGGCCTGGGCTGACAGCAGAAGATGAATGGAGAATGCAGTCCACAGCGAGGCACCACTAGCCTCTCAGCTGCCCTGGCGAAACTCCCGAGCGTCATCTCCACTCCTCCCATTGACCCTAAGGCACATCCAGTAGTCAGGGCCTGCTGGATCAAATTCTAAACCAAACCCAGCCTCGGGCTCTTGCCTCTGTCTCCACTGCCGTCAGCGGCTGTCAGCCCGACACTGCAACAGCCCGGGTCTCACCTTCCCTCCCAGCCTCCACGTTGGCACCTATCATCCATTCTCCACCCAGAAGCCAATCTTTTAAACACATAAATCAGACCTTGTCACTTCCATTTAGCAGAAAATTCAGCCCCCTTGCCTTACCTTACAAGGTCCTGCATGGTCTAGCCCCTGGCCACCTCTCTGACCCCACCTCTGGCCAGTGTCACCCCACTCACTCTGGCCTTCTTGCTCCAGCTCAAAATCTACCAAGCTCATTCCCATTTCAGGGCCTTTGCACTGACTGTTCCTTCTGCCCAGAATGCTTTCCTTCCAGTTCTGCACATGGCTGGCTCCTTCCTGGCCTTTGGATATCAGCTCAAATGTCACCTCCTCCGAGAGGCCCCCCAAGACCACTCCGTCTGTTGCAGCCCCCAAGCACTCGCTATCACGTCAATTTGTTTTATTGTTTTCAAACCCTTAATACTTCCTTTTTTGTTTAAAAATCTGCCCTCCATCACAGAGTCCTGTCTCCTAAGCCTTCCCTGCACTGGCTGCTATTTTCCGGGGTGTCTGGGTCTCTCCCAGCATCTGAGGGTTGAATAAAGGACTTCAAAAGGCAGGCCTTGCCACCAGCTTTTCCTAGTGGAATATTTTTCTTCGTCTTCCTTTTTGTGGAAACGTTCATCTTCTCCATGCT
>NW_020171981.1:4900349-4900570 GCF_003031525.2 Neophocaena asiaeorientalis asiaeorientalis
CTTCACAGACCCTTTCTTTCTCTCCCCATCTCACCCCCCACCTCTCCCCTCATCTCATTCCACTGCCTCCGCCAAGCAGGAAGCCTAGGGCCAGAACTGTGAAGGGAGGGCGGTCACCAGAGGGTGATCCCTCCTTCTTCGGTTCTCTGTGGCTTTGTAATGGGACAGGAGGCTTGTGGGTTCGTGAAGCTGGAAGGGAGGGGCATCCCAGAAGCGCCCAG
>NW_020171981.1:4900625-4915789 GCF_003031525.2 Neophocaena asiaeorientalis asiaeorientalis
CTAACCTCGTATCCAACCATTCTGCTGCAATCCAAGCTCTCAAGTGACCTGAGTGACCCTAATCCTTCCTCAGGATTTATTTCCTGTCCCCTGACCCCACTACAGTGGGAACCGGGGGTCAGGGGTCAGGAGAGAGGAGGTCAAGTTCATGTCCTCAGTGCTTAGAGGCCAGCGCCAGCAGTGAAAGGCTCTTATCTACAATTAGCAGTGGGGCCAGGCTGGAGAAACAAACCCCCATTTTCTGGATGGAAAAACTGAGGCCTGGAGGCTTGTTTCCACCTGCCTAAAGTGGAAGACCGGGTTCCTCCTCCTGCCTGCCCCATCCCCCAGGGGTTCCAACTTCAAGCTTCCACAAGAGACCCGCACCCCACCCCATCCCCCACCAGCCAAGAGGATCCCCTGAGATTCCTGATGCTTCCTGTGCTTCTTCCTCTCTTCGTCTTTCCCTTCAAGAGGATTGGGCTTTCTGAAGGAATGAGGGGACCTTGGATCCTGACGGTGGCCACTTCTGGCTCTGCCCAGTGTCTAGGAGGCTGCAGCTCCCCAGTTGTGCCTTCTCTGAGCCCTAGTTTCTCCATTTGCTATGAGCCTGAGGGTCTCTCCCAACTCTGCAGCTTTTTACTCTGTGAAAGCCGTCTAGCTGAGATCTGGGGGAGGGGTCAATGCACAGACAAGAGGATGGGGTGTGCCCACAAAGGGGAGCTGGGTAGAGACTGTAGTGCCATTCTTAGACTTATCACCTTGGCCACTCTCTGGTCTTCCTCATTGTATTTCTTTGCTGACCCTGTTCTTCCCCAAGCCCGGCCCTGCTAGCTAACTGGGAGAAGGAAAACTGGGGAGAGGGCTATGGAAGAAAGCAGCAGAGGGGATGGGAAGACCCCCCAGTCACCTACCCGTCTGGCTCTAGTGTCAGCCCCCCACTCCAGGAGCTACCACTTATTGGGAGCCCCAGTCTAATGCGGGAGGCCCAGCCCTGGCCCTCAGGTCCTTTGGAAAGCAGAGGTCTCCCTGGCCTAAGACATCTCTTCCCCGAAGTCTTGTGACATCGACACGAAGACAGATGTTGCTGTAATACCAGGAGAGACTTGGCAGCTGCCCCAGCTCCTGGGGGCTTAGAGAGGGTGAGACAGGGTCTAAGACCACCCTGAGAGTGAGCCACTAAGGCTGTGGGTGGTGGTGGGATAAGTCCACTCTTGGAGGCACTGGGAAAGGGGCAGGGAACCCAACAGGTTGAATTTCTGAAAAGTGCACCAGGATCAAGCATATTTTCCCAGCCATCTCAAGTGTGGTTTTAAATGGAAAACACAGCTCATCAGGGCAGAACCCCCTCCCTCCCCCACTGCCTGGAAGCTTTCTTTCTGCTGAGGCAAACATGTGATTGATTATATTTATTTCGCAGGCCCGGGAGCCCTGATTGTCATCCCTCCCCTCTGCCCATCTGTGGGTGTGCCGATCTAGGCTTCTCCACCAGCGGTTTCTTCTCCAAGGTGCCTGGGGGTGGTGGAAAGTTGCTGGGTTCACAGAGTACAAGAAACAGGGTTCAAGCCTCTGCTTTGGGTGACTGGGAGGTAACTCTGGTGAGCCTCAGTTTCCTCCATCCGCAAAATGGAAGTGATCAGATTTCCTGTGGTAGCCTGCTTCCAGCGCGGTCCCCACGAAACTCACCTCCTGGTTTTCATGTTCTGAGTGCCCGCCCCCCCGTCCACTAAATAGGGCCAAGGGGCATAAGCAGTAGAATATCGCAGAAATGATAGAGTGTGACTTCTGAGGTCAGGTCATAAAAGACAAGTGGCTTCCTCCTTATTCTTTCCTAGATCATTTGCTTGGGGAGAAACCAGCTGCCACGTTGTGAGAACACTCAGGTAGCCCTGTGGAGAGGCCCAGGTGCCGAGGAGCTGAGGCCCCCAGTCAACAGCCAGCATCGGGCGAGTGAGCCACCTTGGAAGTGGACCCTCCAGCTCCAGTCAAACCTTCAGATGACGGCAGTGACATCTGACTATGACCTCTCAAGAGACTGCTAGCCAGAACTACCCAGCTAAGCCGCTCCCACATTCCTAACCCACAAAGACTATATGAGAAAATAAATGGATGAAATTGTTTTAGGCCTCTAAGTTTTAGGGTACATTTGTTGTCCGGTAATAGATAATTACTATAGCCCACAGTTCCTTATCCTTCTGGCTTGGACCCCGCCAGCAGCTGCTCTCCTCATCCATGAGCCTTGGGTCCCTCTATCCCATTTTTGCCACACCCTCAATGCTAGAACCAGCCTTCTTTTGCTTTGCTCACCTGTGTTTCCCAAACTTGGCCGACTTAACAACCACCTGGAACCCTTATTAAAAACACTTAGTGGGCTTTCCTGGTGGTACAGTGGTTAAGAATCCGCCTGCCAATGCAGGGGACGTGGGTTTGATCCCTGGTCTGGGAGGATCACACATGCCGCCGAGCAGCTAAGCCCGTGCACCACAACTGCTGAGCCCGTGAGCCACAACTACTGAAGCCCGCGTGCCTAGAGCCTGTGCTCCACAGCAAGAGAAGCCACCGCAATGAGAAGCCCGCGCACCACAACGAAGAGTAGCCCCCGCTCGCTGCAACCAGAGAAAAGCCCACGCTCAGCAACGAAGACCCAACGCAGCCAAAACTAAAATAAATAAAAATTAAAAAAAAAACTTTATAAAAAAAAAACACTTAGTGCCCCCAGAGGATTTAAACCACCCCAGTGAGTCTTATGACCCAACAACTCTGGAAAAGTCTAACCTGTGTAGAAACTTCTTACACAGTTCCTAGCACATAGTAATTATTCAAGAACTGTTCATTTTTTTTTAAAGTTCTGATTCTACCATTATCTTCATGGGACTTCCTATAAGGAACACACATGCCATACGTGGTACATATATACATGTACATACATGTACCATACATGGTGCATACATGTACCAGAGACTATGCTAAGTGTTAGCCTACTTAATTCTCACTCCTCTGAGGTGGTGGGTACTAGAAAGTTGTGAGGTCAGGATTTGAACTCAGCTCTTTCCCTCTTCAAGGCCCACTCCCAGCCACTTCACCATGTGGAGCCACCATTGCCTCCTGTGTCTGGGGTCCCTCAGGACTACCTTCAGCCCCTTCCCTCACTGTCATCCCAACTCATCCCACTTTGGCTCAATTTGATCCAATACACAAGTTCTGATACCTCCCTTGTGCCAGTTGAAACTCTCCTTTTCTCCCAAACTCCACCTCCCTCCATCCCAATGAAACTCTATGTCTCCCTCTGCCAGGAAGCCTGCCCGAACTGTCCCCTTTGTCCTCCTCTCTGCTTCTCTGTTCCCGGGTCTAGGCCGAGGCCCCGGGTGCATCCGTCTGGACACCCACCCCACCCCATCTCTCCCAGTCGAAAGGTCCCATGAGGGCCAGAGACTCTACACAGGGCTTACTCAGCTCAAATGAAGCCATGGCAGCAGCCGTGGGACTTCGGGTCAGTCACACGATTTCTCTAAGCTTCAGCCTCCTCATTCCTGCACTGGGCATCTATTCAATAAAACCTGCCTCCCGTGGGTTGTGGGGAAGGTTAGATGAGATTGTGACTTTGAGAAGAACCTAGCAAATTGTCAAGTGCTGTATAAATGTGAAGCATTATTAGATAGCTTTTTCCAACACTGTCTCCGCCCACTGCACCCCACAGACTCTCACACGCTTTGCCGCCGCCCAGGGGTTATGTTAGTTCCCCCCCAACGGCCTAGGAGTCTCTTCTCTTTCATTTCTGACTTCCTTGCTCCCATTCATGCTTCTCAGCCCAGTTCAAGTGTCACTGCCTCCATGAAGCCCTCTGCTTCTTCTCCTGGTGGAAGTAGTGCCTCCATCTACTTTGTGGTGCCTTAACTGTCCTTGTCACCCTACTTGTCATCTGCTTCCCCCATAGACCATTTCATTCACCTCTGTATGTATGCATGTAGTAGGTACTCAATAAATGCACCTTAGCTTTGCATTCCCTGCTATACACTCCAGTCCCACTTAATAGCAGTTTGCTGGTTCCCTCGCTATCCACAAACACTTCCTCTTCCAAATAATTCTTCAGGATTCACTCCCTCCGCCCTAAAAAAGTCTCCATCAATTACCTGCCCTCTGACAAAAAGAACCAAAATGAGGTGTGACTGTGGTCTGGCACTCAGCCTCTCTCCTAGGGCCTGAGACAGAAAGAAAGGCTTGGGGAGGGGTGCAAGTGGGTAGCAGTTCCAGCACCCCACTCCCACCCATGGGGAACTGGCTTTGACTCCACTGTTGTGAGGTTGGTGGGGGGGGTGAGGTCAGTGTTTGGCATTTCATTTATGCCTTGGAAGTTCGCTTGGGCTATCAGGGGATCTGGGGAGGGGATCCAGCCTGGTGGCAGGGGGTAGCTCCATGAGTGGTCCCTGACATTTCACTGGCTTCCTCCCTGAGCTGAGGGCAAGATCAAGCATCAAATACGGTCTGGCCAGCGCATGGGCTAATGGAGCTGGGCAAGCATCTTCCAGATGTGTGCAGCTGTTTTCTCCCACTTTGCATCCAGAGTCTTGGGTTAGAGAAGCATGTCAGCTGCTCTGCAGGTCCCAGATCCCCAGGTTTGGGGCTAAGGGGGCCAGCCTCCCTTTCTCCCACCCGTAACCACAGCTCTCCATGGAAGGAGACTCTTTCATCTTCCTTCCTTCCTCTCCTTCTCTCTAAGGATTCTTTTAATGCACTACCAAGTGGAAGTCCTTCTTGCTGTATAGCCTGCATCCTGCCTGCCATAAGAGAATATCTCCTGGGACTGGAGGAAGGTAAAGGAGGAGAAACTCTCTCAGGCAGAGAGGAAGGAAAGAGAAAGGCTCAGGATGATTCGACAGGGGGAAATGGGCGGAGATAATGAAATATGTGAAGTTAATTTGCAAATGGGAGCACTCCACTTCCAGGCACTCAGCCGTCAGAGAGCATATCAGCCTCTTAGCCGCCCGAGCCCCTCTTTCCAAATGCTATAAACTTCTAATAAGGATGTGATACAATTGAATTTATTACAAACTTAATTGTTTACAGAAATTTACCCAGCTGCAGACAAGGACCGGGAGGACTGACCCAGTGGGAAGATGGGAGAGCTGGAGAAGTAGATGGGGAAAAGGACAAAGAAAGGAGGACGAAGGGGAGATAGGAAGAGGCGCAAGGGGTCTGGAGAAGGAGTGAGTCAGTCCAGGAATTCCTGCCTCCCCACGGGCCCGAGGAGGCACCATCCCCATGCTGGTGAGGGAGTGCGGCATGAAGGATGGGCCCAAGAGGGAGAGGCTGCAATGACACCTCACAGGGCTCCAGGTAGCGGCCAGGTGGGACACTATGGGCGGGGCTGAGGGAAGGGCAGAATTTCTAGGATTCGTACTGAGACAGGGATGCCTGTGTGGAATGCTTCTGCGGGAAGGCTCATTGGATGGTGGGGATTCACCGACGTGGCACCTATTATCGAAGTGCTCACAGTCTAACAGGCAGAGGTGGGGACGGATGTAGACATGGTCTACAATGGGACAACAGGAGGAGCCACAGATCCTGGTGTGCAGCAGGTGGCCAATGAATATTTGTTGAATGAATAACGTGAACCTACCGCTGGGGAGCAGAGGGGAGAAGGGGGCCCACGGTGGAAGCCGGCCAGGTAGCACAGAGGCACAGCATTTGGACAAAGCAGGCGACGCTGAGCTTCTGGAAGGCAGGGGCTGTGCCCTGGTCATCCTCAGACTCCACCACTCAGCTCAGCCTGGCGCAGGGCAGGAGCACAGTGAATGTTTAATAAATGAAATGATGCGTTAGTCAGGAGCTTTGGGGCGGTCAGTGACAGAAAGTCATCTCAAACTGGCTTAAGTAGAAAAAGAGAGTGAGAGAGCGAGAAAGAGAGAGAATATGGGTCAACATAACTGACATTCCCTGGAGTAGGTAGGGTGTTAGGGTCAATATCCAAGCAAAGCTAGGTGCAGGTTCTCATTGTCACCATTGAGCTCTGCTTCCTTCTTTCAGGCTCTCCCCAAGGGTTGGTAAGAAGGCTGACTGTATTCTAGTTTGACATCCCAGCACAAAGAAAGCACTTCTTGGGCTTCCCTGGTGGCGCAGTGGTCGAGAGTCCACCTGCCGATTCAGGGGACACGGGTTCATGCCCCGGTCTGGGAAGATCCCACATGCCGTGGAGTGGCTGGGCCCGTGAGCCATGGCCACTGAGCCTGCGCGTCCGGAGCCCGTGCTCCGCAACGGGAGAGGCCACAACAGTGAGAGGCCCGTGTACTGCAAAAAAAAAAAAAGAAAAAAAAAAAGAAAGCACTTCTTCCCTTGCAGTCCCAAAGAAACCCCGGGGCTGACTCTTATTGGATAGGTTTAGTGATATACCCATCCTTGAACCAATCACATGTTAGGGATATTATATACACTAAGTCACCAGGCTTTGGTCACATGACCATTCCCAGAGCGGGAAGAGGGCTGAAGGTAAAGTGAAAGTAAGCTTCTCCCCACAAAAGAGTTGGCGAGAAGAGGTTTCCCATAAGCTAAAAAGGGCGAATTGTGCTCAGCAACAGATGTCCATCACAAGTGAATACCTGAATGATTGGATAGATGAATTGGGCCTTGAAGGGTGAATAGGAGTTCACCAGGTAGAGAGAAGAAAGAGGGTCACCTTATATATTTGTGTACACACACAGAGTCTGATTTTACATTCTGTTTTATTTTCATCCCTGGCTGCCCATCCACGTCTGTCCCCATCTGTGTGTCTGGATCACCCTGGAAGCCCCAGAGGGCAGGGACAATGTCTGCCACACTCCATCTGGACACTGCCCAGGCCTGTCCATTCAGACACTTAATCAATGCTGTTTAGGCTCTGCAGCTGCCCTCTCCTGCAAGTAGGGTACTCTCTCCTTCCTCCAGCAAATCTGGGCTCAGCCAGGCCACAGTCCAGTCCTGGAGGAGGGGGTGGGAACAGTGAGGAGTCAGAGACCCAAGAAGGGGACAACGGGGAACCCCCCACCACAATCTCTCTTGTTCATCCGGGGATTCCTCCCTGCCCGCAACGGCATCGGAATATCCTTAAAAAGTCACTTGTGAATTGTAAACATAATAATCCGACATTAAAGGAGGGTTTTTTAATATATAAATTTATTTATTTATTTATTTATGGCTGCGTTGGGTCTTCGTTGCTGCACGCAGGCTTTCCCTAGTTGTGGCGAGCAGGGGCTGCTCTTCGTCGCGGTGCGTGGGCTTCTCACTGTAGTGGCTTCTCTTGCTGCGGAGCACGGGCTCTAGGCGTGCGGGCTTCAGTAGTTGTGGCACGTGGGCTCAGTAGTTGTGTCTCGAGGGCTCTAGAGCGCAGGCTCAGTAGCTGTGGCGCACGGGCTTAGTTGCTCCGCGGCATGTGGGATCCTCCCAGATCAGGGCTCGAACCCATGTCCCCTGCATTGGCAGGCGGATTCTTAACCACTGCACCACCAGGGAAGTCCCAGGGAGGTTTTTTTAAAAAGGAAAAAACACATACAATTGCTCCCTTCTGGTCCTTGAGCACATGGCATGTTGACTTTAGATAGAGTTGCAATTCCACTTTTTTCTACTTATTTCTCTCCTGACACTGCCCCTTGCTTCCTAATGGGAATTTTTAACGGCTGCATTAAGTTCGTGGAGTGGCACGCCTTCTTTGACTTCCCCAATCCTCTCCCAGTTACTGTTTAGGCTGCTATTGGTTTATCTGCTCCTTCCTCCATTCGTTCCTTATCCATGCGTTCATTCACCCACAGTCATTGAGTACTTGCTTCACAGGTCTGTGCTAGGCGAGGAGGACACCAGACGGATAACAGACACACTCACTTTCCTCCCCAAGAGGCTCAGCATCCAGACAGAGTACGAAGACAATCACCGACCGTGTTGCAGTGTGCTGGTGGTTGCGGGGAAGCAGGGTGCCTGAGGTCCACGTGGGTCACGTAGGCTGGAACAAAATAGAGGGCTTCCTGGAAGAGGCAATTCCTATGCCGAGTTGTGAATGAGTAGAAGGGAACGAGGCAGTTCTAAAAGGAGACAGGGTGGGGTGATGATGCTGGAGAAATAAACAGGGGCGATAAGCATCATTGGCTTGGGTTTTTTCCTTGGCTGAGTTCGCTCCCCGCTCCTGCTGCCGTGTCTTCATTCACTTTGTTTGATTGACTATTCATACAGCTCATTCATTGTTGCCTGCCTCCCTCAGTGTGGAGCCCGACAGAGACCTTCTGTGGAGACCCAGTGGAGCAGTCAGAAACCCTTTCTCTCACACTCCGGGGTGTATGCTGCGAGTGGGGGTGGGGAAAGTCAGGGACCCAAGGGGAAGGAAGAGGGGAGAAGGGAGTTCTTTTTTATTTAGGAAGAAAGGCAGCGTTCTGCCCCCAGAGCTCCAGAGTTGGACTGAGAGGCTCACATCATAGGCACTCCCATAAAGTTCAAGTGAATCTATACCCCATTGCTGGTCCACTGGAGGAGGGGCCTCCAAGGAGGACTGGGCTGGGAGAGGGACCTCAAAAGACCGAGGAAGGAGAGCAAAGCTGCCGGGGAAATTACATGTTTCCGAAGCCGCCTGGGCTGCAATAATGAGAACCAGAGAAAGAGCTAATGGAGATCAGATTGCCCGGGTTCTGGCTCCCAGCAGCCCCCTCCCCAGCCTGCCGTAGGAGAGGCCCAGGGACAGGATGTAGCTGGGAAGGGCCACTCTCCCCACCTGGTCCATTCCTTAATCTCAGCTAGAGTTGACGGGATGGAAGCCACAGCAGGAGGAACACCAGGTGGACCATTTCCAACGGGAGGCAGCCGGGGTCAGGGGAGAGGGCAGAGGCCAGCTGGAGTCAGCCCCCTCGGCCCTAGGTTTCACAGGCCACTCAGTCAGTTGGTCAACAACCAGCCCCAAGTCCCGGGCCGTGTGGCCATGAAGGGCCACTGTGGGCACTCAGGGGGCAGAAGGGAACTTGGGCTGCCCCCCCCCCCCCCCCCGGGGGATTCCCAGCCCACCCGAAGAGACACAGTCCAGGAAGCCCCCACTCTGGGAAGGGAGACAGAGCCCTGCCCTCTGGAGCCCCAGTCTGGTGGGCGGGGAGGCTGGTGCCAAAGCCCACCTGCTGCGGGAGGGGATGCTATGTCCACCTGGAGGCGCCCACAGCCGGAGGTGAGATGAGGAAGAAAACCCAGCCCTGCTGCTAGGACTAGTACTTCTACTACTAGTATTGCTAGTAATAACAACAACAGTCGTCTTGAACTGAACGCTCATTTCGGGCCAGAGCCCTGGCTAAGAGTTTGGTAAGCATTTAACTTCATTTAATCTTCACGACCACCTCAGGAGGAGGAAAGGCGGACATGACCACTATTTTGCAGATGTGTAAAGAGGAGGCATTCACTTGTGCAAGGTCACAGCTCTCAGGGAGCCCACGCGGCACTGGCCTCCCAGGCCTCCGTTCCAGCAGGCCCTGTGATCTGGACCCCAAGGGACCAAGGCCCCCTGAGCCCAAGCCATCTCCCTCCCCTCTCCTCCTCTGTCTCTATGTCTGCCTCTCAGTCTCGGCCTTTCTCTCCTTCCTTTCATCTCTTCTCGAACTTGATCCTTCTTTCTCCCTCTCTCTCTGCCTCGGCTTCTGTCTCCTTTTCTCCTTTTCTGTCTCTCCCTCCTCGCTTCTCGTCTTACTCCATCTCTGCCACCGCCCAGCAGGGCACTTGGTCCAGGAAGGCAATGAGCAGACCCCACTGGAGGCTGGTTTGCTCTTGGCCTGGGTCCCTTCTTCCAAGGCCGGGAGCCAGAGCCAGCGCCTGCCTGCAGGGGGCTACAGGGCACTTGGGTGGGGCACGTAGGCCACATGACTTCTCCAGGGATGCCCACGGCCTGGGAAAGGAGACATAGGGGGATGCTGGAGTGAGGCAGCTGGACACAAGGCCGGACAGCCCTGAAGCAGCTCCCCAGGTCTCCGGCAAAGGTCATGGTACAAGGTGGGCTTGGAAATGACCCTCCCACCCCCTCCTCCCTGTCACCGTTTTCCCTTTTGCCCTTTTTTCTCACCTTTCTTCCCCTTCTCCCTCCTCTTTCTCCCCTTCCCTGCACTCATTCTAGGGCTTGCATTTTCTCTCTCTTTTCCTCACTCTCTCTCTCTCTGTCCCCCTTCTCCCTGCCTCCTTCTCCTCCTCTATCGATCGGTCTCCCCAGCTCTAGCCAACACGGAGGCTTAGGACGGTGCTCACAGTCTTGCTTTAAATTTATCGCCCAGTAAAGGAGGCGGCAGATGGAAGTCTCCATGCCCCACCCCCACCCTCCATGTCTCCTCAGCCCAACAAAAGCCAATCTAGACACAAGTGTCGCCCATCAAATGCACCAATATGGGGTTATTTATAGGCTACCCCCTTCCAAGAAAGGCAAGTGTTTTTCCTTCCTCTCTCTTTTCTCTTTGAGCTTTCACATCTCAGGAGCAAGGGATTCAATATTTGAAAAGCTGCACAGTGAGTTTCCCATCCCTCAGATTCTAGGGTAGGGGGGCGCAGAAGTGTCTTGATTGGAAATGAATTAATTAGAAGTGAGGCTCTTCAAGTCTCCGAGTTGGGTTATTTATAGTGTTCGGTTAATTTTGATAATTAACACTGGGGAGGAAAAGTGAGTTCCGGGCAAGGCAGTGCCGGCCAACAGAGACACGCTTCCCGCCCCTTCGGCTACCCCCTCCCCACTCTGCTCTATTTGGACTCTGTCAAAATAGACTAGTCCCTGCCACGGAATCCCTGGCTTTTCTAAAAGTAGAACGAAGGAGGTAAGGCCAAAGGCCTAGGGGATGCTTGGATGAATTTCTATTTCTGAGAAGTGGGGAACTCAGACTGGGGGATGGTCTGGGGTCAGCTCTCCCATTCACCCAGCATCAGGCCAGCACCCCTCCCCTCTCCTGGCCACATTTCCTTCCTGGAGCAGCAGGTGCCAGGCTGCTGGTCTGGGCTGCGTGCTACTCGGTAGCCCACGGAACCACGGGAGAGTGGGAAGGCTGCACACCTGAGGTTTGGGCATAGACGCCCATTCTACCAAAGCTGCGGGGGAGAGAGAGGCCTGCAGACAAGGGTGATGGGAACCAGAGACAGCCAGAGACAGCCAGACACCGGGTTTTAGAGGAGAGAGCGGGTGGATGGGGAGAGATTCTCAGAGAAGCAGGAAGTTTTGACTTGGATCCTGCAGCCTGCCCCCAGGGCAGGACGGGCATTTCAAGGAGAGAGAGCGATCCATCACCACAAAGAAAAGGGGCCTTCAGAATGCCCCCAGCTCCATCTCAATCCACTTGCTCGCCCATCCCTTATGCTGCCCCAAACTGACGGCTCAGCATTTCCACACGTACCGCCTCCTTCCGTGCTCCTGCACCCTCACTCAGACGGCCCCTTTGCTCAGAATGTCCTCCCCTCCCTGCTCTGGTGACATCAAGGCCCAGTGCACACGTGACCTCCCCTGGGAGCCTTGCTGAGTTGGTGGTTCCCCCTCCTCCTGGTCTCCTAACTTCGGTGGAATTCACCCTGGGAGCTGGTGGTAAATATGGGACTGGAAAGACCTGGGGATGGACTCTAACGGGCCCTATGACCCCTTCCGCGGAGGTGCTGCTTCCTTGCCTGGGAGCCGGGCAGTGGGCTCTAGGCTGCCCCCCCAACACCAGGGTGGTTTACCAGGAAGGGATCACTTTTCTTCCCAGGATAAAGACCAACTCAACACCCTCCCACCTCCAGTGGGGGGCAGGTGGGACCACCCAGCACAGGTACAGGAAGTGGTGAGAGGCCTTTCTCCCTCCTGCAGTGTGCTCCACCCCTGGAGCACAGAGGCCATCCGGAACATGGAGAGGAATTTCAAATGCAACCATCCTCCCTTATGCTCTCGGAGGGAAGCTCTGCTCAGGGCTTGCCAAGGACTGGGGCCAGACCGGAAATGGGATCAGATCAGTGACCAAGGGCCGTGGGCTCCTGTTCCTGCAGCCTGTGCCAGCTCCCCCGCCCTTCCCTCCTCCCCCTGCGGATGTTCTCAGGTGTCTCAACCAAATCCCTTCCTCTGCCGTTCCTCCCCTTCTATCCTAGCTTCTGATCCCTGACAGGAGAAGGAAGAGAGAGGGGAGAGTCCTCATTCTCCTGATGGCTTCTCCCTGCTCTCCATCTTCATAATAAGACATGCTATGTCTCTGTCTCACCCCCCTGCCCATCGCCTTCCCACCACTGCCTGCCCAGCCGTTTCGTCGTCTCACGGGCATCCAGAGTCCTCCTTCGGGAAGCTGCTGAGGTCTCACGAGCAGCCCTAGTTCTTTTAGTCTCCATCTCCAGCCATAGGTACACCGGGCGACTCCTGGGTTTGCTTCTAGGTTGTTCTGGGAGGTACTTATCCATCTGTCATAATTCTTTGTGCAGCCCTTCTTGAGGACAGCAATCTGTTCCCGCCCCAGACTGGGGGCTCCCCAGTAGTTAGGGTTTGTGGAAATGGAACTCCCTCTGCCCCCCACCCCACCCCCGCCCCAGGGTGCAGACCTGCTGGCCCACCCACCTGTCTCTGTTTTTGCTCTGTCTCCAGTGCCCAAGGCCTCTGGGCGCCTGGTGCCCTCTGTGGCCAGGGCCTCTGGGCACGTGACCGTTCCAGGCCAGGCCCCTGACCCCTGACCCCAGGCCACCGCAGGCCAACCCTGAAACATCTCTGAGAGTTTCACCCCACTTTCCGGCCCAGGGGCCTTCGGGGAGCTGCTACTTCGTTTTCAGCTGCCTCTGAATGGAGAGCCCATTTTTAATTAAAGTGGAAAAAGAGCTGAAAATCTGTTCGCATTTAATCATCTTGATGACCTTTTTGCTTAAGAGTTTCCAGCTGTGGGGAGTAATGGGGGGGGGAGGCCTTTCCTGAGAGTGGGCCTGGGCTGGGAAGGAGGAGGGAGAGCCTCTTACAGGGATGAATAATGGAATAGGAGTGGACGTGGCCGGGACTCTTAGTGCCAACTCAGCACTTTGCTCTGCTGGCTCTTCCAGGAGGTGCCCTGCCCGCCCCTGCCTCCCCTCCCCAGGGCTCCCTGTGGGCTGGGCCGCACAAGAACCTGGCCTCAGACTCCACAGGGTGCCGGAGCAGGGGCAGCCTGGGAGGGACAGCTTTCTTCATGTCACAGGTGGGAACAGGCCTGGAGAGGCACAGTGAGTGGTCGCAGGTTCCACGGGGGCTGGGGCAATGCTGAGGCGAGAGCGCTGTCTCCCACCTACCGGCCCAGGGCCTTCTCCACCACACCGCACTGCAACTGCTTCAACTGCGCTCATTAAGTCCCTCCTTTGCCGCGGACCCACTTGGAGCCTTTCCTGGGCGTCTCTGGGTCTCGCTTTCCCCGATGGCAGATGGCCTCTGGGGGGGCCGCTTCCACTTCTAACTGAGTCCCAGCCTAGAGCAAGTAACTGGAAACTGGCTTGTGCTCCTGCCTCGGGTGCGAAACACTCCTGTTTGATTGGGGAACCCCTTAGACCAGGAGGTCCTCACGGCCCTGGGCCGTCTTCCCTCTCCCCGGCCCCTGAGATGATAGGATAGGATGGCGGCCCCTCTCCACATCCTAGACGTGCTCCTGGGGGACAGGAGGCTGCAGCCTAGAGACCGTGTCCTCTCCTCAGAGTGGAGGGACCTCCAGGGCGAGGGCTCTATCTCCCCCTCAGACTGGGGTCTCCTCAGTCAGCAGGTGGAGTGGGTGGGACTGAGAGAGTCAGTGCGAGAAGAGCTAGCGGCCCAGGCCTTCTGCTCTTAACTGTTCAGCTCTGTCTCAGGGGTCCCCCAGCCCAGCGGACCGGGGGAACCGGTCCTCCTCTGCAGCTCCTCTCCCTTCCCTCTCCGGGGTCTTCTCTTGACTGCGAGACTTAACAGACTGTGCATCTATGCCCTTTACCCTCCTCTGCTGGAAACCAACCCAGACAATCGCACTTGACCCCACTTCCCAGACGCGCCAGAGTGAAGATAAGCTGGGGCCTGGGATGTCTCCTCCCCTAGCAATTCCCGTGGGAATTGTGCCGGAGCCCAAGACCTGTCACAGCTCTGGCTCTTATCAGCAGCAGGAAGGCCCCCCGAGCCTGGCTCTCCAGTGCTGAAATGTCATCTCACCCCTCATCCGGTCTCCAGCCTGCAGGCCAGATGCCACCATCAGCAGCGGCAGGAAATAGAACGAGAATCATTGACATCTGCCCAGCTCCCATGACACACACACACTCAAGACCTCTGATTCCTCACAGTAACTCTGAGACTGGAATCTTATGCCGATTTTACAGATGAAGGAAACTGAGGCTCAGAGCAGGGGAAGGAACTGGTCCAAGGCCACACAGCAAATAAATGGTAGGCCTGGGCCCTCTGATGCCTCATCCTCTCACCTTCATGCTCTGCCAGCAGGGTGTAGCCCTACGCAGGTTTTCTTTAAAATGTCTTGACTGTCCTTGGATGCAGGATAAAAAGTGAGAGGGGGCTTCCCTGGTGGCGCAGTGGTTGAGAGTCAGCCTGCCGATGCAGGGCACACGGGTTCGTGCCCCGGTCCGGGAAGATCCCACATGCCGCGGAGCGGCTGGGCCCGTGAGCCATGGCCGCTGAGCCTGCGCGTCCGGAGCCTGTGCTCCGCGACGGGAGAGGCCACGACAGTGAGAGGCCCGCCTACCGCAAAAAAAAAAAAGTGAGAGGGATGATTGAATCCTTCAGAACTACAGGGCAACTCTGCAATCCTTCAGGGCTGTGAAGGATCAAAGTGGAGGGTCCAGAGGAATTGCCTAAAGGCTGGGTACTTGAGGGGAAATGTGCCACGGAGGCGAAGGAAGAGGCTGGAGAGAGGGGAGGCCCCCAAGTCAGCAGGGAAGGTGGCTGCCCTGAGGCACGGGGTACCCAAACTCTCCCCCAGGCCCTTACCACAAAGCCTGGGACCCTCTCCATTCAGGCACTTGGGTATAGTATTGCCTTCTCTGGGCACCTCTCCTCCAAGACACAAAGTCTGGGGAAATTAAGTCCCTACTGCCTGGACTTTCCTGGTGGTGCAGTGGTTAAGAATCCGCCTGCCGATGCAGGGGACAGGGGTTCGATCCCTGGTCTGGGAAGATCCCACGTGTCGCAGAGCAACTAATCCCGTGTGCCACAACTACTGAGCCTGCGCTCTAGAGCCCGCGAGCCACAACTACTGAATCCTGTGCGCCTAGAGCCCGTGCTC
>NW_020171981.1:4915857-4920404 GCF_003031525.2 Neophocaena asiaeorientalis asiaeorientalis
AGTCCCTACTGCCTATGTTTGACAAATCTTTTGACAAGAGGTATGGGTACAGACCAGGATATGTGGGAGGGAGGGTGGCCTTTAAAGGAAAGACTGCAGATGGGAAAATGGAAGACTTTGACCAACTCTACAGTTATCTTGAAGGAAGAGAGAAGGCAACTCTCATGGGGGCATAACCCACAGAAGGGCTCAGAGGTGAGAGAGGCTGAGTAATGTACATCAGATGGGGCCCCCTGAAGGACAGGGTGGAGGCAGGAAGGGAGTACCAGCCTCTGAGGCTGGCGCAGACAGTGGGGGAGGGCACTGTGGAACTGGCCCACTTTGATGCTCCAGTTAATCTAACTGGTCTCCAAAATTGATTAATTCCTCTCACTCCTCTCACTACTGATGCAGTTCCAGAATCCACCTGGGCTCACCCCAAACCAGTCCCCAGCCCCGACCCTGCTCCCTTACTGGCCAGGTCTCCCTTGCAGCCCAGAAGGAGTCAGCTTAGAGGTAATCACCGCACCATGCTTCAAAGCCACTGAGCTAGCTCTTAACGGGGGCAGGCGGCTTTCACTTACCTTGCCTGGCCGCCTGCCTGGGGCAGATGGGATGCAGCTGGGGGAGGCCTGGCACCTCCTTTTCCCCCTCGCCCTCAGGAATTGTTCTCTTCTTGTCCATCTCCCTTCACTGCTTCTCTGGTTGGACACTGGAACTGAGGGATAGGGGAGCTGATTTTCCCAAAGCAGGAAAAGTACGTGCTCACTAGAAGAGATTGGAAATCACGTCTTCAATCAAAAGACGGAGATCATCCCCTGGCTTGCCTCAGCGCATCCTACCCCGGCCAAAACCCAGATTCTGTGAATGTGTGTCAGGAGTGGGTATCTGAGCAGTTGTATGGAAGGGCCGAGTGCAGCCCCTCTGAGATGCAGGTTCTATCTCCCAAACTCACTGGAGTGAAGACCGGAGGGGTTTCGTTGGAGGGGAGGAGTGGCTGGGACATGGGAGATTAACATTGAGACGTGTGGCTTTGGAGGGCCTCGTGCAGTACAATGGCCACTTATGGCACAACTGCCTCCTTCTGGGGGTCCTTGAGCCAGTGGCTTAACCTCTTCAAGCTTTAGTCTCTTCATCTGTATATGGTGAACCCAGCATCTCCTTCATGAGATTGCAGTGGGGATTAAAGGAGATAATTGTGTCGATCTCCTGGCTCACAGGACATCTCAATAAATGTGAGTTCTCATTGTCTGCACCCACATTTCTGCTTGGAAGTAAGTTGGGGCTGCAGGCTGGTTCCCCAGGGGCTGCTGGCCAGAGACACAGGGAGCTGTGAGCAATATCCTGCGGGTGCCCGAGGTGAGGGGTCCCAGCGGAAAGGAAGGACTGGGAGTGTGTGTTAAGAGCTTGCCTTCCTGGAGGGGCAGGGAGATGGAGGGATGGTGAGATGAAGAGGGGAGGAGCAAACCCCTCCCACTTCAATTCCTGAAGATGCAGTCTGACCCACCACTACCACTCTCAGCTTCACGTAGATCTGCACTGAGATTGTCCACCTTTTCATCTTAGGGTCCCTCTTAGGTCCAGGAGGACTTGGTGTGTGTGTGGTGGGGGGAGGGGCCCTTTATAAGGCAGTTCTGTTACGGGAGATGGTTCTGGGGAGCCCTCCAATGAAAAGTGCTGTCCCCTTGGTGCTGCCTGGCTGGTCCTACCTGCTGGCCAGCTCCTCAAAGCCCTCTCCCCATGCCCCCTCCCACAGTTGTGGCTGCAAGTGTTGAGGACTAAGGGAAAGGGAGCTGGGTCAGAGAGAAATTTTTGAAGGATACTCATGTCTGTGGCCAGGAATCATGACAATTAGGGAGTTAGGGTCAGGCAGGCAGTGGCGTCACAGAGCCTCCAGTAATGTTCCAAGGAAGAGGGATGGACCCGAGTATTCAGCACTCATTAGGAACAGGAATCCCTGCTGCTTGTGGGGCAGATGTCAAAAGGTAAGTGGTGGAGGCCATGGCCCTGGCAGCTGCGGTGGTGACGGTGATGGCGGTGATGATGGTGCGGTAATCGTGACAGCGATGGGGATGATCGGGGGAGCAATAGTGATGGCAGTGGTAGCTGTGGCGCTTCTTGTAGTGTTGCTGGTGTTGTGGTGATGGTGGTCACGGTGGTGCTGGTTCTGGTATAGGTGGCTGTGATGGTGACGAGGGTGGAGATTGTGATGGTGGTGGTCCCAGCAAAGGAGTACTCTGATCACAGCCATGCCATCTATCTAATGGCACATTATAAAATAATCCTTCATATCAAATCACTAACACGCTAGAACATCAGCTCCATGAAGGCAGCTGCTATTGTTCACTGCTGTATCCCCAGTGCCTAGAACAGGGTGTGGCCTATAGTAGGTGCTCAATAAATACATGTTGAATGAAGGGGATTGAGCCTCTTCTTTGATGAACTTTATTTGCCGTTCAAGATAGAAGTTTTTTTTAATTCCCATTTTATAGATGAGGAAACTGAGGCTGAGAAAAGATGACGTAACCTCAGACCATGCAGGAGTCATTGATGCGGGGGTGGAGTGGGGTGGGAGGTGTAGGAATTTGTGGCCAGGCCTGTCTGACTCTCAGTTCAGTGCTCTTTTCTCTGTACAATTCACAGCTGCCTCCCCACCAGCACTCAGCATTACATCGTGGTCTTGTGCTGGGGCTTAATCATACAAATACTGTAATAATAATAGTAACAGTTGCTGTTTGTAATTGTTGGAGTAAGGCTTAAATGACCAAGACCACGGAAATTATTAATAACCCAGGCCCAGCCATGGTGGCGTGGGTCACATTAAATTGTGTTGAGCTGCATAACCTTAGCAATAATAGTAACCGGGATCGTGAATTAATAACAAGGAGTATTTAACTTAATGCCATACTGCCGATACCCTTGGTAGTAAGCAGCTCAACGGTGCTTTTAGTACTAATGTTGCCCCTTCCTGCCTTCCATGAATTCAGCTGAGAGGAAAGGCAGGGCTCTAAAAGCAGCAGGGGGAGACAGCTTAGAGGCGATCCCTGTCTGGGAGGAGGGAATCCTCAGGGATTTCTGAAGAGGGGCTAGCTGCCTGGCCTCTTATGCCCAGTCAAGGAGGTGGCTAATTCACACTCATGGTCAAGGCCACAGTGATGTCTACCTGTCCTTTCTGGGATATCCACCGGACTTTGTTGGTTACACAGGAAAGAAATTCACAGGGCAGACAGAGTTTTTCCCCCATGAATGGATGAATTAGCTCAGCTGATCTGGGAAATCACCTACCAGCAGTAAGCTCTTCACAAGTGTCTTAATCTCCCTCTTCTTCCCGTAAGGTGGGAGGGTATCTTCAGTTATACCCTCAGTTTATCTTCAGTTCGAAACTGAGGTCCACATCTGGCCAAGATCAGGGTGAGGGGATGGGCTTTGTAGACTTGCCCCGCACCCCCCACCCCAAAGCTCTGTGCTCCGAGGCTTTCCTGTCTGGGAACCAGGAAAGGGTGGGGACAGGCAGGCGGGGAGCATCAAGGTGGAGGTGGAAAAGCTTCCCACCGAAAGACTGGTGGCGCGCTCTCTGGGTTGCCACGGCCTGTGATTTGGACCTGCCAAGGTTTCTAGGGCATTGGTGAGTGTGGTCCTGGGGATGCCTACATAGTACATGGACAGGTACATGAATGTGAGTCCATCCAACCAATTTTACATTTATTCCCTTCTACACACCTTTACTGAACACCTACTGTGTACCACGCATTCAGATAAGAAACCATAGTCCCTGCCTGCAGGGAGCTCATCAGCTAATGGAAACACAATCTAGTGAAGGCAAACTGTGTGAGACTATACCTGTGAGGGCTTGCGAGGAGGTGACTGCACACATACACGTGTGTGTGTGAGTGTGTAGGTGAGCACATAGGTCTGAGTGTTATGAGCACATGGGCGACGAGTGTGCATATATGGAGGTGCACAGGCAGGTGCAGAATGCACGGGTCTACAGGACTGCGTGAGGATGGTGTGGGCATAGGTGAATGCATAAGCACATATATATGTGAGCTTGGGAGTGTGTGTATTCCTTTTCGTGTCTGTGCACACCTGCGACCCCCTCAAACCCACCTTTTGAGAATTCAAATGATGTCTTCACCTCGAACGTCCCCGCTGTGTGCGGTCGGGGTCAGGCCACCTACTACCCCTCCCCTCCCCTTCCCCTAGGCCTCTGCAGAGAGAGAACCGCCCCCACTGGGGCAGAGGGAGGGGTGGGGTATAGACAAGGAGATGAAAGGCGGGCGGGCAGTGGGCATTATTGCTGATAAAGGCTGGGTAGGGAGCAGGGCACCGGGGAAGAAGCTGAAGCCGGAGGCAGGGGAAGATGGGCAAGAGAGTGAACCGTGAGAGGGGCCGCAGCCCGAGGGAGCCGCAGTGGGGACGACTCGAGCCCACAGCATGCGGGACGGACGCGAAATAGCGCGGCCCGGGCGCCGGGTAGCGGGGCGGGGTGGGGGATAGGCTTTGAGGGCCGGGACGCGCGGGAGCTTTTACCCGTACGCTCTCCCTTCCCTCCTCTCCCCTCCCGGAGA
>NW_020171981.1:4920460-4921217 GCF_003031525.2 Neophocaena asiaeorientalis asiaeorientalis
CACCTCCCGCAAGCATCCAGAGGGAGCCGAGCCTCCACCAGGTCTGGGGGCCGGGCGCCGGAGCGCAGCGCAGCGCAGCGCTGCCGTGTCTGTCCGCTGAGAGGGCTGAACTGGAAGCCGAGCGCTGCCGCGGGAGGCGGGCGATGGGGGCAGGTGCTGCCGGCTGCGCCATGGACGGGCCGCGCCTGCTGCTGCTGCTGCTCCTGGGGGTGAGTGCTAGCCGGAGGGGAGCCCGCTCCCCTTCCCGGGACCGGAACCCCAAGGAGTTCAGGTTTTCCCGAGGGAAAAGAGAAAAGAGCGTTGGGATCCCAGATGCTGGGGGTGGATGGCGGGAGAGGAGCGCCGATGCCAGTATCCACGGAGGAGCGCCTAAGGTTCTCAGAACGAAGAGGCGACCCTGAGATTCAGGGTAGAGATGCGGACAAGAGGGGCGCACCTATGCGGGTCCTCATGTACCATGGGGGTGTGTGTGTGTGGAGGAGCTGGAAGGGGTCTCTCAGGAGGGAGTCGTGGGGCTCTCGGATGCCTGGGTTCTTCGGAAGAGGGCGCTTGAATGCTGGGAGCTCGAGGCGACTTTCCCCCTGAGCATCTTGATTTCTGGAGGGTCGTGGGACGGAACCCAGGCTAAAGAAGCAGGAGGAATGGGACGGGAACTAGAGAAGTGAGGAGAGAGTGTGGTTGGGGTGGGGAACCGGGGACGAGGGGATGGAACAATGTAAGAGGAGGATGGAGGGACTGGAGGCAGAGGGGACTGGGC
>NW_020171981.1:4921327-4922585 GCF_003031525.2 Neophocaena asiaeorientalis asiaeorientalis
GAAGAGAGAGAAGTGGGGGAGGGGCGGCAGAAAAGGGACGACGGCGAGGAAGGTAGAGAGATGGAAGCAAAATGAAGGGACGGAGAAGGGAGAGCGGACCCCGACCTGTCCGCCAAGAGACAGTAGGACGAGAAGAGAGAGCAGAAGCACAGCTGCTTTCCGCGCGTGTCGCGCGCTCTTTCTTGCGGCCTAGCGGGGTCGGGGAATTGCGGCTTAGGGTCCGAGGCTGGGAAGGGAGTGCCCACTTCGCCGGGGCGAACCCGCTTCCCGGGTTCCCCCGCGGCTAGTGGGCTTCTCCTACGCACTTATTCTCGCGGTTTGAAGCAAAGCCACGGACCGGATGGGACGGAGCAAGCGTCGTCCGACGGGTTCTCGCCGCTGCCACTTCTCGGGGTGCAGAGAGGCGGGACGCGCAAAGTGGGGACGGTCCCGGCAGCGCGCAGCCGGGGGTCGCGCGGGCGAAGGCGGCCCGCAGGGGGCGCTGCGGCGCGAGGTCTGAACCATCGCAGCTCCCCGCGCGACTGGGGCTGCGCGCCGCACCCGCCACCCAGACCCCCAGTTAAGCGGCCCGAGCGCCGCGCTGATGATTGGCTCCGTTTCCGCGCCCAGGCGGGTCGGGATTCCGCCCGCGCCCCGCCCAGCTTTCGATGAAGGACCCCGGGCACCGAACAAGACGGAGGCGCTCAGGCGCCTCACCTTCTGTCTCGGCAAAGGACTGTGGGTCCTCGTAAGCATCGAAGTCCGTCCGGTAGTTCTGACAAGACATCCAGGAGATGTGACCCGTTGTGTGGCCATGAAGGGAGTGCCCTGGAAGGTTTGGCAATGGAGGAGGTGTCCTCACTCTCCCTGCCATCTTCATCTCTCATCTGAACATTGCGCCCCCAAATCCCCATTACAGACAAGGAGACTGAGGCTCTGGGAGATTAAACCAATTGGTCAAGAACCCACAAGCGAGTTGAGACAGAATCCTAGCTAGACTGCCCCTCACCTGATTCCCAGCTCAGTACTCCCCGTGCCTCTTAAGGGGCAGCCCGGCGTTCCAGCTGGGGATAAGAGCTGCGTGTCTCGGCGGCAGGCGGGCGTGACACCAGCCCCAGAGTCAGGCCGGCGGAATATGGGGGCTGGGATGGGCAGAGACCCCTTCCGGGCTCTAGCCCCATCCCCGAAGCTCAGCCTGGTTTCCGTGGGATAGCAGTACCTCCGGCTTCGTCCGGAGATTTGGGAGTGACTGCGGGCACGTTTGCTGACTAACGCCGCG
>NW_020171981.1:4922622-4935871 GCF_003031525.2 Neophocaena asiaeorientalis asiaeorientalis
TCCCCCGAATAAAGAAAAGGCGAGGAAGGAGGGGATCTGGGGGTGGAGGGCCTGGGGGCTCGGGAAGGTGGACCCAGCGAAGACTCTGTCGCCTGCAGCCCCTGCGGCTCTCGCCTCCGCCTTGCCGCGGGGCTGCTGTCTATGGGCTGGCGCTGCGCACCACAGCGGTCCGAGTTTCTTCCTGGGCCGCGGCGAGAGTGCTGAAACCAGAGCGCGTCCCGGCGGGTCGGCTGGCGGGCCACGCCGGTAATGGAGGCACTTTGTCATTCAGACGTCTGTAACCGGAGCCGCCGGGCTGGCTAATGCGCCTAATAGGGATGCAGCGAGGGCAGCAAATGCGAGGACGGGAGCGGCCGGGTGGGGGAGGCGACTCCGGGAAGGAAGGGGTCCCCGCCTTGCTGTACCAGTCTGATCCCGTTCCCGCGCCTAGATTCTTCCCTGGGGGTGCAGGGTGGGGAAGCGGGAATAATAAAACTGGTTGAGTGCCTACCGTGTGCCACGCACTGCCCTGGGTAATTTCTCTTGTGTTATTTAATCCGTATAAGGCCCCAGCAGAGTAAATCGAGTTATTCCCATTTGACAGTTGAGGGAGCTGAATCTCCCTAATATTCAGGCACGAAACCAAGCTCCCCCAGTTACTATGTGGTGGCGCCCTTGTTGGAACTCAAGATGCTTGGCTTGGAGTTTACTCTTTCCTCCTTATGCCAGGCATACCCCCGCCCAACCTTCCAGATCACGGAAGGACACGTGGCCTTGAACCACCACTAGACCTGGAGGTTAGATCGTGTCCTATGCTCCTGGCACCACAAATTTATAACTGAGCCCCTTCACCCCCCACTCAGACCCCTGCCCCCTTTCAAAGTCTTCATGCATCCTCCTCTAAGTAATTAGCTCTTGTCTCCGACCCCAAATCCACCCTATCTAAAGGAGTGGGGGACATGTGCCAGTGCCTCCCCAGGGCTTGCATTGGTCTCAAAAGACCCTTTGCGGGCTTCTCTGGTGGCGCAGTGGTTGGGAGTCCGCCTGCCGATGCAGGGGACACGGGTTCGTGCCCCGGTCCGGGAAGATCCCACATGCCGCGGAGCGGCTGGGCCCGTGAGCCATGGCCGCTGCGCCTGCGCGTCTGGAGCCTGTGCTCCGCAGCGGGAGAGGCCACAACAGTGAGAGGCCCGCGTACCGCTAAAAAGGAAAAAAAATAAAAAATAAATTAAAAAAGACCCTTTGCATATTTGAAAACTCGCCAACCCCATGATGGTGGCCAATGGCTCCATTCACCTAAGGAACCTTTTGCTGAAGCTGTTGTGAATGGATAGGACTCATCACACTGAAGCCTTCCTATAGTTTCAAATTCTTTCAACTATTTTGGTGTATTTTCTGTTTTGTCCAGTTTTAAAAATTTAATTATTAAAAGTCAATTCAGGGCTTCCCTGGTGGTGCAGTGGTTAAGAATCCGCCTGCCAATGCAGGAGATACGGGTTCGAGTCCTGGTCCGTGAAGATCCCACATGCCGCGGAGCAACTAAGCCCGTGCGCCACAACTACTGCCTGTGCTCTAGAGCCCACGAGCCACAACTACTGAGCCCGCCTGCCACAACTACTGAAGCCCGTGTGACTAGAGCCCATGCTCTGCAACAAGAGAAGCCACAGCAATAAGCCCGCGCACCACAACGAAGAGTAGCCCCCACTCGCCCCGCCGCAACTAGAGAAAAGCCTGCATGCAGCAATGAAGACCCAATGCAGCCAAAAGTAAATTAAATGCATAAATAAATTTATTTTTTAAAAATGTCAATTAACCGAAGGACATTTCCACCTTAGTTTCTAGAAAGCCTGGATATGGCACACCCCCCCCCAAAATTGCAAACATTCTAAAAAAAGGAATAAGTGTAAAAAGTATAACTTTCAGGCAAATGTGCCTATCATTTTGATAAATTGATCATTTTGGAGCAATTAGCCTGAATCCTAGTCATCCCTCCCTGCTTCCCAAGATTGCCTGGCCTTGGACCCATAGAGGCTGTGGCCAGATTGGTGCATCAGGCCACTTAGCAGAATGACCTCTGTGGGCCTCAGTTTCCACAGCTGTCAGACAGGGGATGAAGGCAATCCCTCAAGCCTTTCCTCCTCAGCTTCTGGAGCAGTTGTTTGGGGTGATATTTCCTCTCCCTCATGGGACTGTGGCTCCTCTCAGGAGTCAGGGACCATGTCTCATTGGAAACTCTTAGTTTAGTGCTCAATAAGTAGTTGAATTAGTTAGCAGTTCTCCATCCTCCTTTGGTCCCCATACCCTCTTCAGACGCTTCTTGGTGGGTCTCTCTTCATTTCTATCCTGCCTACTCTGAGATGGTTTCCCCTGTTTGGGGATGGCTCAACTCTCCTCTCCCACTACCTACCCCCCGGCTCAGCAGCTCACTCTCCCTAAGACAAGACACTTCTTTGGGGCTTCCCTGGTGGCGAAGTGGTTGAGAATCTGCCTGCTAATGCACGGGATGCGGGTTCGAGCCCCGGTCTCGGAGGATCCCACATGCCGTGGAGCAGCTGGGCCCGCTTGCCACAACTAGAGAAAGCCCTCGCACAGAAACGAAGACCCAACACAGCAAAAATAAATAAATAAATTAATAAACTCCTACCCCCAACATCTTCTTTAAAAAAAAAAAAGATACTTCTTTGATAACCAACATTTATTGAAATCCAACTATGCATCAGACAGATTTGCATAAATTATTTCTTTTAATTTTCACAGAAACCTGGACAGTAGGTATCACCAACCCAACGTTTTAGGTGGGAAAACTGAGGCTTAGAGAGATTGAGAATTTACCCAAAGTAGCATACTACTAAGTGGCAGATCTGGAATGTTTTGAAATAGAAAACAAAACAAGCACAGGAAACACATGGTTACTAATTATGTGGCCTGGACTCCCAAGTGCAAGACTTTGGAGAAGAAAGAGGACCACGGGCTGCAGCAGGGAGAGCAGGCTTTGAGAAGAGGGGCTTGCGCGAGGCTCCCACTCTGCCCGCAACTGCCACAGTCAGATTGCCTCAGTTATCTGGAGCCCAGGTCTCTGCTGACCTCAACTAACTGGAACACAGCCAAAAGCCACAGAAGACCTTGGAAAAGAGAAAAGAGGGTCCCAAAGTGAATAAACACCTTACTCATTTATTTAATGCCTCCCGCAACTCTCTGAGGCAGGTACTGTCATGGTTACCTAATGATGAAGAAACTGAGACACAGGGAAATTCAAAACCTGTCCCAGGTCACCAGCTCTAAGCTATGAACCAGGATTCAGAGCAATGAAGGCAGCTGAGGAGGAAGGTAGACTTTTTACTCTGAGAACGGCCCCCTCCTGGTTCCCATACTCCTTACACTGACTTTATTCACCTTCCTCCCAGGGCTAGTTACACACTTTCTAAAATTCAATTAGACCTAATAAATAAGACTGGGGAGGGCCGCTCAGGTCACACTGGCAGCAGCAAGAACTGAAAACTGATACTTTAACAGGAAGGGAGGAGGCAGAAAAAACTATAAGAAAAGCTGACAGGAGAACTCTCTTGACAAGTGTGGTAATTTGGGATAAAGAACACAGGGCTCCGCTGCGTTGCATCCCAGAATACTCACTGATGTAAATACTGAGTCCCTGAGTCATGGGGAAACCGTGAAGGTATGTTCCAGAGACACAGGAAGGTGCTGCCCCCGTGGTTAAAGTGAAAAACATTAGGTGAGAAGAACAGCAAAGCCGTGACTTTCCAGAAACTCAGGTATCCAGAAAGTCAGGCCCTGGAGTTCTAGTTAATTGAGGTCATATTGTATTAAGTTCTTAGATTCCATAAATATACATGTCGGGTCCCTAATATGTGCCAGGTACCATCTCAGGCACTGAGGTGACCACAGTCCCTGCCTTCAGTGACCTGAGAGTCCAGTGGGGGACTCTGTAGAGTGTCAGACCAGACAAGAAGAGTGAACAGGGGGGACATGTGACAGGGCAACTCTGCGTGATTTGTCAGATCAGGGAGGGGCTGGGCCACAGGACCACTTCCCTGATGAAGTGACATTTAAGCAGAGCCCTGAAGGATGAAAAGAAATCTGAACAGACCTTTCTGGAACCTTGCTCACCTCCTGGGGGAAAGCCTGTATCTGGGACTACCCCCCGCCGCTAGGCTTCTGGTCTACAGATGTTCCCAGCACTGTGTTCCTGCCACCTGGGAGGAGATGGTGGCAACACCCAAGGTTCCCCTCCTTTGCTGCCTGCACCCTCCCCACCGGTTTCTTGAGGACCATAGGCTGCCTCCTAGACTGATCCAACCTGTCCATCCCCCTGCCTCCACCAAACCCTACTGAGACCTCAGGATATTAGAAAGGACTGAAAGGAAAGGAGTGTTTTGGGTCATGATCTGGCCAACATGGAAGCAGAGAAATGCCCAAAATGACCTTTACAGCTCTTCTCTAGTTGCATGATCCAAGAGACCATACTTCCTCTGAGCATCAAATGGGAGCTACACGGTCTGGAGCCAGGGAGACAGGCTTTGGAGTTTTATTAGACATTAAGATTTTTTTTAAGGAACAGAAATATAAAGCAATCTGCCAGCAACCCCTCCCTCTCGGGAATCTGGTGCTAAATCATTCCATCCATGAGCAAAGATGCCTCGGCGGCGGGAATCTGACTCTCGTTTCCCCTGTTTGCAGTGTTGTTCCCACTAGCTGCATGGGGCGCAGGGAGAGGGGAGGGCTGGTGGCCGGAAATCAAACCCTGGGGGAGCAGGGTTGCTGGGTGGTGAGAGCACACACTTTCTCATATTGGTAACAGGCGTACTTTTCTCCTGTCTTGGCGCCAGACTCTCGATGACCGGCTGGTCATTTGCTTTGGCCCTGAGCTCTCTCCATCTCTATCGGTCTAGAGAGATGAAGACTCAGAGCAGGAAAGCCGAGAAGGTCAGAACTCCCAGAGCAGAACCAGGATTTGAACCCAAGGTCCCACCCCTCTGCTTCTGTTCTTGGACACCTCCCATTTGATACTTAATATGTGGAACGGTAGAATTAAGGGTGAGGAGTAGAGCCCTGCTAGACTTTGATAGAAAAAGACTCCCCTCTGGGTAGACGCATCCCTGGAGATGTGCAGCTTAGCAAGTGGCATTTGGGCTAGATTTCAGCTTCTAGTTGCCCCCTTGGCTGGGAGCCCTGTGTACACTGCAACCTGCCTGCTTGTTCCTGACTGCTGCCCAAAGGCCCTCTGCTGGGCCTCAGGTTGCCGTCCCCACATGGTGTATCCTTGGGATTCCAGGAGTTACTGTAACCCCAAGATGAACTTTGCAGAAGGTCAGCATCTGAAGCTCTGATCTCACACCCCTAGCAGCCTGCAGGGGCGTGCTGTCCCCCCTCTGCCTTTCTTCCCCATCAGCTTTCAAGCGCCAAATGCCTCCCTGGTGAGCTCATCCCAGCCCAGGTGGTTCCAATAGAAGGCTGCAGGAGGGGGTGTTTGCTCCCTGGGAGTCTACCCTGTCCCCTTTCCCTTGCCAGTCTGACCTTCTGATCTTCCTCCACCCAGGTGTCCCTTGGAGATGCCAAGGAGGTGTGCCCCACGGGCCTGTACACCCGCAGGGGTGAGTGCTGCAAAGCCTGCAACCTGGGCGAGGGCGTGGCCCAGCCTTGCGGAGCCAACCAGACCGTGTGTGAGCCCTGCCTGGACAGTGAGTATAGGGTGTCCGGTGGGGGGAAGGAGAGCGGAATGGAAGGGGGCTGGAGGGCATGCCCAGTAGAGGCCTTCCAAGTGCTCTGCGCCCTGGCAGGGACTCCTGCCCACAACCGTCTGGGTGCCAGAAGTGGGTCTGACCCGGCATAGGAGGCAGAGAGGGGAAGCTCAGAATGGATGAGGGAAGTATGCAGAGGGAGGAGGGGGACCAGATGGGGGATCCCCAGGCTGTGCCCCTTCCCAGCCCCCAAGTAGAGAGGCCTGGTAGAAGAGTGTGGCCAGGAGGGAGGAGTAGCTGATGCTAAAACCAGCTAAAAATATCATCTGCACTGCAGAATCGATGGCTGCCACTTACCCTTGGTGCATTTGTGGGGAGGGGAGGAGGGTCAAATCCTGGCTGCCCTGGACACTGACCTTGGGGGATCCTGGGAGGGTGTGGCTAACCCTCCCCCCGGGGCCAACTGTTCTCCAGCTCTGACGGAGGAAGCAGAGCTTTCCCCAGGCTGCAGGGACGGGGGTTGGAGCACCACAGGGATGTCCTTACTGGGGGGTGATGTCGGGTGCGAGAGAGGGGAGGGGCGCTGTGGCCATTCCTACCTAGGATTTCCTCGGGGAGGGCAGAGAACCCCATCTTCCAGAGGTGCTGGATGAGGGAGGCAGAAAGATGGCAGGTCTGGGGTCTGAAATTCTTTGCGCTTGACTCAGTCTCTGCTGGATTCACTCCGCCCCTTCTGTTGCTTTCAGGCCATGGGCCCTTTTCCTGACTGCCTGGAAACCTTTCCTGTTGACAGTTAGATCTTGCCTTCTACCTGGCACTCAATGCCCACCTGGAGGGCCAGTGGGAATCCTACCCAGATTGTTCTTTGATCATGTTGGGGACAAGGCTACAGGAACTGGGAACTCTGAACGCCTCCGCCAGCCTGTCTTACCTTTGAATGCCTCGCCGCCACCACCGCTACCTCGAGGCATCTCACTGCACACAGCCTATCTGTCCTGCAGGCAGCCCCAACTCCTTGGTGTCCCAAACACTCTGTTGTCCTACTTCTGTACTAGTGGATCCTGTAACTCCATCCCCCAGCAGAGGGATGCCAGGTAGGGAGGCTGGACATCCCATAATGCCTTTGCTACCTTGCCATCTGGCCGCCTCTGTCCTGGCCTAACAGGGTTTCTTTCCATCCCAGGGCAGGGTGGGCCAACCATCAGCTACCCTGGAACCTCCCACGTTTGCCTCTCTTATTTCCTAGACTCCGCCCAGGGCCTCTTCTCTTTGGACCCGAAGTCTCCCAGGATGGGACCCCAGTCCCTTCTGTCAAAACAAGCGGTGGGATAGAAGAGGCTGAGAGAGGGCATCTCCAGGGAAGGGGAGGGGAGGCAGGAGCAGAGACCAGCTCGGAATGCTCCCTCCCACTTCCACTTTCTGCTCCCCTCCCTTTCCCCCCTTCCCCCTCACCCCCCTCCCCGCACCCCAGCTGGGAAAACAGACCGCTTTATGGGATGGAGACCCCAGTGGACTTTCCCTCTATCCTCAAAACGTTTCCACAAGGAAACCCATTAAGCTCCTGCCTTCATTCTCTGCCCAAAAAAGACCACATTTTTCCCACCCCCCCCAAAACCCTCTCCCAGGAGTTTGCTGCTAATCTTCTCTATTTTCCCATGGGCAGGGCCCTCCCCTTCCCCTCCCATGTGACTAGACCCACCCCTGCTGCCACATGCCACCCAGATAGGAGCCTCTGGTATAAATTGGACCTCCTGCCTTGGCTGTTTCGGTTTGGAAGTCCTTTCTGATGTCTGACTAATATCCCTGCTACTGAAGTTCATTGAATTGATCACTGCCCACCCCAGGGGGCCCAACCTTTACAGGATCCCTGCTGTGTGTCAAGTGCTACTGAGGAATTTCACTTATTCCTCATCACAACCCTGTGAGTGGAGACATTATTCCCTGTTTTACAGAGAAAGAAAAAAGCTCAGAGAGGTTAAGTAAAACACCCAGAGTCACACAGCTAATAAAGTGATGGAAGCAGGTTTTGAATCCAGATCTGCCTGATGCCTAGGAAGAGAAACACAGGAGTCCCTCTGCCAGAGCTGACTTGAAACTGAAGTCTTCCTCCAGGCCCATCTCTGTCTTTTCTTCTCTTCCCCGCCAACTGCTGCCCCTTTTACTTCTCTGCTTTTTCCTTCTTTGCTTCTGCAGTTCCAACCCCAACCTCCAAGATAATGACCCTGTGCTCCATCTTGTCTCTTGATGGCATTAAAGAAAGTTAAGATAGGACCCCCACAGCAAGCCTCGATTTCCATCCATTGGGATCCCAATCTCTCTACCTCTGTTTCCACATTCTGAGCAATCCTCCCTCCCCAGTTCTCAGGTTCTAAATCTGTGCTCTTCCTGCCGTGGGAGCAAGGATACATCCTCTTGGATTCAGTTTGGCATGGAGTTCTCCACCCTGGGCTGGAAGGGGTGAAGAAGATCTGGCTCTGTGCCTTCCCCAGTCTTTGCACAAGGCGGAGAGGACCCTGGCATCCCGCCCCCCCTTATTCTGGAGCTCACATCCATTAATTAAGAGAGCGTGAATCAAGAGTGAGCTTGGAAATCTTCCTTTCATGTCCTTTGAAAGAGCAGAGGACTATATATGCAAGTCCTCCCTTCCTTCTAGCTTCAATCCCTCCTGCAGTACCTTTCTTGCCAGGAGTCCCATCCCTGCCCTCTAGAGCCAAGCCCTTCAGCAGCTGGGGTAGCGCCATGGGTGGGAAATTCTGTTGTCTATCCCTAGTCACTCCCATTCAGGCCACACCTGAGCCCCCACCTGTGCAGAGAGGAATGGGAGGGCAGCTGAGGTGGGAGCCTGCCTGGTGAAGGCCGGCTCTGCCCGGGCTGGGTTCACAGCTTAATTCTGGCCTGTGGGGAGGGCTGGATGGGAACCACTCTCAGATTATTCCTTAATCATGCTGGGAACCCTCTAAGAGAATCTGCCAAGAAATTTACGGGCACCAGCTGGGTTACCCCCTGAAACCTCAGGGCCAACGCTTCCGGGGCCTGGAGCACCGGGCTCCTGGCCCCCTTCCTCCTTCCCAGTCGGGTGCCACCAGCTTTCACACACCGGGGATCCGGGCCCCGGAGGGAAAAGCGGGGGAGTCAGTGAGGGGGCGAGGTAGAACGAGGGTGTCCCGGGTTGGGGCGGGAAGGCCTCCAGCCCCTGCGTCCCAAGTGCCCCCAGGGCAAGCGGCTAGACACGGGGCGCGGCTCCCCCCGCATGTCCGTCTGTCCTCAGGCGTGACCTTCTCGGACGTGGTGAGCGCCACGGAGCCGTGTAAACCGTGCACCGAGTGCGTGGGGCTGCAGAGCATGTCGGCGCCCTGCGTGGAGGCCGACGACGCCGTGTGCCGCTGCGCCTACGGCTACTACCAGAACGAGACGACGGGCCACTGCGAGGCGTGCCGCGTGTGCGAGGCGGGCTCGGGGCTCGTGTTCTCATGCCAGGACAAGCAGAACACCGTGTGCGAGGAGTGCCCCGACGGCACGTACTCCGACGAGGCCAACCACGTGGACCCGTGCCTGCCCTGCACGGTGTGTGAGGACACGGAGCGCCAGCTGCGCGAGTGCACGCGCTGGGCCGACGCCGAGTGCGAGGGTGAGCGTCGGGGCTGCGGGGTGGGGGTGCGGGGCGCCCCGGGGTCCGCAAGGGTCTGCCGTGGCCTGCGGGGCCAGTGGACACCCTCCCGATCCTTCCCACCAATGGATCCTATCCACTGTTTACCCTTTGGGGCTGTTTGTTAAGCCATCCTCATTCTCCCAGGCCACACTCATTTCCCAGGGCTTTGTTAATCTGTGGCTGCCGGCTGGGAATTGGACGGGTGGCAGATGAGCGGCACGAAGGTGGCCTCCGTGTCCAGAGCACAGATAGGACATGTCTGATCCTTGAGGCAGACTCTCTGCACTGGAGAAGGGGGTCTTAGGACCCTCAGGAGTTGGGACCTTTTGTCTCTGAGGCCCATAGGGGTTTATGGCTCTGGGACCTGGGATGGAGTCTGCCCTGTCACTTACTATCTGAGCGACGTCAAGGAGGTCACTTCAGTTTCTGGACCTCAGTTTCCTCGCTGCACGCGGTTTCCACTGTCGCTGTGGGTTTGGGCCGGGGGCTGGCTCACTTCAACTTGTGGGGGAGGGGTCAGCAGTCACTGGTACAGTTTAGTCAAGGACGAAGTTAGACCCAGAGAATACTAAGGAGGTCGTGCGGACAGGGGCTTTGGGACAGAGAGAGAGGCGGAACAGCAAGCCTGGGGCCTGTGAGTCCAAGGATGAGGGAGGTGCACATGGAGGGCCCTCAGCTTCCTGGGTGGATGCGGGCTGGGTGTGCCCTCCTTAGCCAGAAGGGGCAGTTCCTGGGATGGGAGGAGGAAGCACTGTGGCAGTCAGGGCAGAACCATTTTGGTCCCTGGTTGGTGACATCCATCTTGGGGGAGAGACTGACAATACCTTTACTTTCTATCCCCGTTCAGCTGTTTCCCTTGGGGCCTAACCCTCAGGGTGCTCTCACTCTGAGCAGGCAACGCAGCGCCTCCTTCAGGAGCCCTAAGTTGGACGGGACAGAGACAGCCTTTGCCCCGGTCTGATGAGGGAGACGCAGTCCCAGCACTTAGTTCCCAAGAGATCCCCCCATTCTGGTGGGGGCAGCACAGCCTCTGCCTTCAATCAGCCCCCAGTTGGATGGGAGAGAGAGATCCCCTGCCGTGGGGAGCCTCCAGTCTGACACACCCATGCCTGCCTTCCACGTCCTGTGATCTCTGGCGCAGGGAGCTCAGGGTGCAAAGGGCCGTTAAGCTGGGCTGAGGCCAGGTGTGTGTGTGAAGCTTGCTGCATTGGGATGTGGGGTCAGGGTGGAGAAGTGGGGTGCAGAAAGTGGCGGTTCCGGGGGCCATTGCCCTGGGCCAGGAGACAGGCAGGTAGCGTCAGGCGCAGGGCAGAGGAGGGAGGGAGTTTCAGCGCCTGCAGCAGGCAGGTGGGTGGCACGCTTCTGTGGGCAAGTCGGCACCAGCTAGTGGGGGGGACTTAGGGGTGCGGTTAGAGCAAAGAAAGGTGCTGGCTGGGGGAGGGATGGGCTCTGCCTTTTGGCATTCACACATTCCTTCCAGATACCACTCTACTTTCCCAGCCACCCTGAAGGGGTGCCTTTATCCCTGCCCCTCTTCCCCTCACCCTCTAGCCTCTGAACGGGTAAATGTCAGCTCCAGGGCAGAGGGAACCTTTCAGGAAATGGAATTTGATTTGCGGTGGCTTGGTTGCCCCCCTCCCCTCCACTGCAGGGTACTTCCTTGCATAAACGCTTCCAGTGTCAACATGGTGACTCACCCACCCTGGGGGCAGAACCTGCCCCCCTCCCCAAGCAAAAAAAATTGGATTTAGGAGGAGTAACCCGGCCCCTCTTTCCACCCCCAAGTCTGACAGCTCCCATTCTGGAAACGGCTGTCAGGACCTGCCAGGGCTTAGTGGGTTGGAATGCTAGTGGACACAGCCACATCTGGATCTCATCCCCACCCCCAAACAGGGCGGGGGATCTGAGAGACGAGGAGAAAGCGCCCTGGAAGGCGCCTTCTGCAGCCTGGGCCGTCTCTCAGCTCTTCCCCACTGCTCTCAAACCTCTGTGACGCCTGACTTCAGTGACCCTCCACCCAGCCATGCCTTCAGCCTCTGGGTTCGGGTCAGTTGAGCAGAGCTGTACCCTTAGCCTCGGGGCTCAGGCTGCCCCTCCAGCTGGCCCAGTCCCCTAGCCGGGCAAGAGGAGACCCTCCCCGGGCCAGCGCCTTGTCTGGGGCTGCCAGAAGGAGGGCTGTGTTTCCTCCACTCCCTGCCCCACCTCTTCCACGCCTTCCTTTCCAGGACTGAGATGGGGGAGGGGTGGGATAGGGCAGCAGATGGCAGCCCCCTCCCAAATGCCAACCAGATGGATTCCAGATTCACATGTGGGGACCTTACTCCTCAGAATGTGCTGAAAATGGGGGCCTTTGAAGCGTCTTTGCCTTGAGCCAAGGAGGCCTAGGAAACCCGTGGGCAGTTTCGACTCCAGCTTGGGTGGGCAAACTGGGGGCTAGGTGAGGCAGAGCTGGGGAGCAAAGTGCCTGCCCTTCACCCCATCAGCTTGTCCTGTCTGCTTTCCCTCCCTGCTCCAGGTGTGGGAAGCGAGGAAGGAAGGAGTAGGCAACTTTGCCCAGACAGGTACCCCCAGGTCGTCCAGAGTCCACAACCCCAGGTACTGCCCCCGGCTGGGTGGCAGAATGGAAAATCCCACCCACTTGTGCCAGGGGCTGCTGGGTCCCCTGCCAGGGAGGCTGGCAGTGCCCAGCTGGCATGAGAGAACCTAGGCGGGTGGCAGGGCAGTCCCCCTCCCCTGAGGCAGTGGCAGTGCCTGCTCTGTGGGCCCTCTCTCCACCAGCAGTCCTCAACCTTCCCAAGTTGGGTTTGGGCTATCTGACACTGTCATCTCTGGGTGGCAAGATCAGATGGTGTGGGGGCCACGCAGGGCAGGAAATAGAGGCTAGCCACTATCCACGGACCAGCCAGAGGGAAGCAAGCCAGCTGGGCACCTCCCCACCCTGCCCGAGCCCAGAGCCAGGACACCAGAGACTAGAAAGGAGGCTGGATGCCAATTCTCAGGGGGCGGTGCCGGGGAAGGTACCTCTCTGCCAGACCTGATTACCCTCATCCTTCTTTAGGGCAGGGGTGACCGGCGCCACTGGGGCAACCTGTGGCCAGAGAAATTACATTTCCCTAGCCTGATTCCAGCTGGAGGCGTCCTAGGGCCCACTCTCTTCTTTGTGTGTTTACCTCCATGCTGGGTTTTTGGGTACCCAGGGTAGGCAGAGTAGAATTCTAGGATCACAGTTATACCCAAGATGGAAGGGAACTTAAAGACCGTCTCTTTTCATATCCCCATTCATGGGGAAGTTGAAGTCCTGAGAGTTGAAGGGACTGGTCCAGAGTCACACAGCAAGTCAGTGGCAGAGCCGAAGGGGACCCAGCGCTCCTGATTCTTAGGCCCTTGCTCTTTTCCACCATCGTGACATCATACACCCGATCCCAGCCCTCTCTCCTGTGTGTAGCCGCTGGACATACAAGCATCTGGGGCAAGGAGGGGGCTGGGGGAGAAGCTCTGAGGGTCAGAACATAGGAGAGGGGCAGGGGGAGTGGGCCCTCACTCCTGTAGCCCTTTCTCCCAGAGATCCCTGGCCGTTGGATTACACGGGCCACGCCCCCGGAGGGCTCAGACAGCACAGACCCCAGCACCCAGGAGCCTGAGGTACCTCCAGATCAAGACCTCGTAACCAGCACGGTGTCAGATATGGTGACCACAGTGATGGGCAGCTCCCAGCCCGTGGTGACCCGAGGTACCACCGACAACCTCATCCCTGTCTACTGCTCCATCCTGGCTGCTGTGGTTGTGGGCCTCGTGGCCTACATCGCCTTCAAGAGGTGAGAGGGGGAACGGGAGCCAGGGAGCGGGATCTTTACCCTCAAGGAGGGCTTTGCTGCGACCATGACCTGAAAATGCACACACCCATTTTTTTTTTTTTTTTTTTTTT
>NW_020171981.1:4936161-4948037 GCF_003031525.2 Neophocaena asiaeorientalis asiaeorientalis
TGGGCCCAGCCGCTCCGCGGCATGTGGGATCTTCCCGGACCGGGGCACAAACCCATGTCCCCTGCATCGGCAGGCGGATTCTCAACCACTGCGCCACCAGGGATGCCCCGCACACGCGCTTTTAACTCAACCCCAAACCAAGCTCATCCTCACTTACCATCAGCTTCCGCACTCCAGGGTGTGGCAGGTCAACAGGAGGTAGGGAAGGGGATCGTCCCTGTCCTGTCCTGGTGCCAGCACCTCCCCACCCCCATTCTGCTGCCCCACCTGCCTCCCTGCACACAGAGCTTCCTTTACCAACAGCTTGTGTCCTCATTCCCTGAACCCCGTTACCTGTGTGTATGTGTGCATGTATCTCTTCCTTCCCACGTCACACGTGGGATCTGATGGCACCCATAGCCAGAAATCCAGGATGTGGATAAGTCCTAGGAAGCGTTTTAAATGTTTAAGTGCATTTTCCATTCTTTAAAAAAAAATCATCAAAGTAATAACGTGCTTGTTTGGGAAAATGCAAAGAAGACCAATGTCTTGTAAAGCAGAAAGTAGTAAAGCCTCCTTTTATCTCCCCAAATCCTACCCCTCTCCTCCTGGGAATCTGTTTGGAATGGATCCCTTCCAGCCATTTTCTATGCATTTATAAACACATGTGTGGAAAACCTATACATACACACGCAGGTTTTTTTTTTTTTAAAGCATCAATGTGATAACATTATACATATTCTACAACTTACTCTTTCACTTAATCTCCCTCGGGAGAGCTTTCCTCAGAGCATATAGATAATCTGATTATTTATAATTGCTCGTTCAATAATACGGGCGGATCATAATTTATTTAACCAGTCTCCTATCGATGGACATTTGCTTTGTTTTTCTTTTTTTCTTATTGCTTATAACAGCAGAGGGAATCCGTGTACATACCCCTGCACACACGTGGGAGTACTTTAGAAGGGTAGACTGGGAAAAGTGGAGCTCCGGGGAAGGCATGCATCTGTGCACCATTCATCCCATGGACATTTATTGAACACCGGCCGCACACACCAAGCCCTGGGTGCCTCTCTGCCCTCACGACGTTTTCGGCGTGGGCCAGGGGCAGATAGGTAGAGGAAGGAGAGCCTCCCGTGCCGTGCGGGGTTACAGACGGGCACCCCCTGGGCTCCCGGCACCCACACGCCAGAGCACAGATACCTTAGCGGCGTGGCCCGTGCGCCCCTCAGCCCCGTGACTGGGGCTGTCCTCTGGTTCCAGGTGGAACAGCTGCAAACAGAACAAGCAAGGAGCCAACAGCCGGCCCGTGAACCAGACGCCCCCACCCGAGGGAGAAAAGCTGCACAGCGACAGCGGTATCTCTGTGGACAGCCAGAGCCTGCATGACCAGCAGTCCCACACACAGACAGCTGCAGGCCAGGGTAAGCAGTGGGGCCGGGCGCGGGCCGGGGGGGCGAGGCAGGGAGAACAGGGGTGGTTAAGCTTAGGCTATAGGAGGGACTGCAGAGGGGCTGGCTGGCTGCGGGCCGCTGTGTGGAAGGATGGGAGAGGCGGGCTGAGGGCATGGGTAGGAGAGGCCCTTTCCGGTGGGGATGACTTGGGAAACGGAAGCTTTGACAAATCGGAGCATCTAGACTCATCCAGCTAATTGTCCCCCAGGGCTAATCACTCCCCAAAGTGGCTGCAATTAGCCTCCTGCCCAGGACTTCCGGGGAACAAGTAGTTAATTATGTCCCCTAATCGGTGGCCCATAGCCCAGCTCCAGTACACTTGCTGGAGTTGAGTCCGAGACCAGAAGTCCTGTCTCCTCAGCCTTGATTAATTGCTGGGGGTGGGAGGGGGTTAGTGGGCAGGGAGGTTAGGTTGTAGGGATGGTTCTGGAGCAGTGGGTGAGTCAGCATCCCCCAGGTGCCTCCACAGCCCTGCCCACATCCAGGACTGCATCTTGGGCATCCCTCTGCTTCTAGACCCTCGGGTCCTCCCCAGATCGGGAGGAGAAATGCCTCAGCCCTTCCTGGGTCTTACTCCAGGCCCCCACTCCCACGGTGGGGGAAAGGGTGTCCAGTGGGTAGCGCCTGACTCCCCCTGGGTTCTTGGCAGCCCTCAAGGGTGATGGAGGCCTCTACAGCAGCCTGCCGCTGGCCAAGCGGGAGGAGGTGGAGAAGCTGCTCAGTGGCTCTGCGGGGGACACCTGGCGGCATCTGGCCGGTGAGCTGGGTTACCAGCCTGAGCACATAGACTCCTTCACCCAGGAGGCCTGCCCGGTCCGCGCCCTGCTGGCCAGCTGGGCCACCCAGGACAGCGCCACACTTGACACCCTCCTGGCTGCCCTGCGCCGCATCCAGCGAGCCGACATTGTGGAGAGCCTGTGCAGCGAGTCCACGGCCACGTCCCCGGTGTGAGCCGGCCCGGGAGCCCCTGCCCTGCCCCGACATTCCGAAGACTGATGTTCCAGCCAAGCCCACAGGCCAGCGTCAGAGCTGCGCGCCTCTGGGCAGGGCCTCGGAGCCCGGGCCCCCAAACCACAGCCCTGTCACTCTCCTGTGTGGCCCCATCGCTTCCGATCACACTCCCTCTCCAGCGCCGGAAGTGCCCCTGCCGCCTCTCCCACCCTGCCCTGCCCTGTCGCCATCTCAGGCCTCCTGCCCCCTTCTCCCCCCACTTCTAGGGGGGCCAGCCCCTCCCACCTTAGCAGGTTGTCATACATGGGGGGCTGACACCAGGGATGGTGTTGAGGGCGTGACAGGGTCCCAGAGACTCAGAGGGAGAGACTGAGGAACCAGAGCCATGGGCTCTACACTGTGAACTTGGGGAACGAGGGAGCACCTTCGTGGCCTAAACCTCCCTCATCCCCCCTCCCCCATCCCCTCTGGCCTAATATGAAGAGGATCAGAGGTTTGATAGAGCTGGAAGAGGGGGTTGAAATCTAGTCCATTCCCCTCATTTTACGAACAGCAGAGTGAGGCCCAGAGAGAGGCAGTGGTTTGCCCAAAGCCACCCAGAAATGGGGAGGCCAAAGATGGGCTGTCTCCCGAAACGAGGGGTGCAGGCCTCAGGTTTGCAGGGAGCGGGGGGCTAGGCGACCCTCTGGGAAATGTCTCGAAGCCAAACCCAGTCTGCCCTTCACCATCTCCAGGCCTGTCCAGCCCCCGTGGAGAGGGGATGCTTCACCCAAGGCCTGGCCCATTGATCCATCCTGACCCCAGTCAGGTTTGGGGTTTGTGGCAAGGGGTGCTGCTTCCCTCTGCCTGTCCCCTCAGGCGTATCAGTGTGGCATCCGTGGTGTGGATAATCTGTAGGTACCCACCAACCCAGCATAGACCCAGAGCCAGTCCCCCTGGAGTCAGCCCTGGGGGACTAAGGAACCCCACCTGCAACACAGAGATTTACAGGCACACACCCACACGGGATGAGAAATCTTGCTTCTCTCCAAGAGTTCTTCCTCTTGGGCTGTGGCCGGATCCTCCTGGGGCAGCTGCCAGAGAAGCATTGAAGGGAATTGAACTCTACTCGCTGTCTTCCCTCGCCCCCGGGTTTGGCAGGCCAAGGACGGCTGAGGCTTGGGCTGGCGCCTGCCTTCCGAGGGCCTGCACGTGGAGGAATGCTCCCCCGTTCCACCCCTTCCCTGCAAGCACGGGTTTGGCTGGGCCCTGGAGGCCGCAATGAAGAGAAGTGGACCAGCGTGGGAATGCAGCAAGAAGGAATTGAGTTAGACTGTGGCCCATAGAGGGTCTCTCCCAAGTTTAGAGAACCCTACAAAGGACTGTTTTTTCCCTAGCTTGGTACCGGAAAGGGGCCATGGAGCCCCTCCTGGCCTGTTCTGTTTTGCTTGATGTTGGAATGAGTGTACCCCCCCCTCCGTCTATTTAGCATGAACGAGCCCTGACCAGGCTGTGCACGGACAGCCACCCCCTCCCCAGCCCAGGGGTCTCTCAGCCCTGTGTGACTGGGAACGTTGTACGTAGATGGCATTTCTTTGACCTGAATCTGTGATGGGAGGAGGAAACTCACCTGCTGGCCCCTCACCTGTGAATGTGGGGAGTGGGACAGAGTCTGAGGTATTTCTTTTCCTCCCCAGCAGTGGGGGAGGGGGTTGGAGGTTGCGAGTATGTTTCAGCATGTGTTTGGTTCTGGGGCCCCTCCTGCCTCCCTTTGGGCTGAGATGGAACCCTTTTGCCCCCTCCCCCCCCCCAGCTGGGGGCTGTGAACTCCAGGCTCCTTGTCACCCTCCCTGTCACCTGCCCCTTGCATCCTGTGTAATCATTTCTTGGGCCCTCCTGAAACCTACACGTAAAACATAAACGATGAACATTAAATAGCAAAGAAAGGAAAATCGTGCAGAGATTTTCTGGAAATACACGTGGTTTGAGTTGGTGGGGGGTTATGTGTGCGGGGCAGGGACCCGGGTATAATTTCCAGCTCAGTGAATTCCTGTCCTGTTTCCCCCCGACACACAATGGGGAAGTTTTAACAGAAATCCAGCAAATTCACATGTGTCACCATGGAGTTAATTTAAGTGGGATAGAGCGGGAGTGGGGGCCCTTGCCGCCAGACTTTGGAGAGGGAAAGTAAAAATGGCCATGCAGGAAGCTGGCCAGCTGTGAAGTTGACCAGATGTCAGAAGTGAAACTGACCACAGGGGAGCCAGAGGCTTGCTGGGAGGGCCAGGTCACAACCCCACGGCTCGCAGCCACCCACACGGCCTGGGAGGCACACCACCCCCCAGCACACAAGCACACACACAAGGTCTGGCTCCAGATGGCCTGGCGGGAGCCTGGCTGGTCCGGCCTGGAGTTGGGCAGGCCCCTCCCTTGTGGCTTTCCCAGGCAGGTCCCAACCCCAGCTCCTACCAGCCTGGCTTTGAGCCCTGCCTGGTCTGGGAGCTGCAGGGTTCCAGGCCCCGGGTCTGTGTCCCTCTCCCAGGCTGGCCTGGCAGCTGGTCCGAGCTGCTCAGCCTCTGCTGATGGCTTGGCCAGGTCTTCTGATGGGCCTGACTTGTGGTTGCTAGGGAATGCCACGGGAGGCTTGCTTTCCCAGAAAGAACAGCAAACAAGCCTTCCTGATCTTGGGATACTGGGAGGGGCCAGCCGGGCCCCAGCCAAGAGTTAGGCATGAGGTGGAGGGAAGCTGTCTTCCATCTCCCACCCGCAGGCTGGTGGCGGGGAGGGGGCAGTGATTTAGAGTCGGTATAGGAAATGATCCTGGGTCTTGGGTAACCCCCAGTGTGATGGGGGAGACAGACTGTCTTGAGGAAGCCTCCCATCTAATGGGGGAGACATAGCCCCAGACTTGAAGATACCTCTAATCTGATGGGGGAGGCACAATTCCTATCCTAGAAGAGCCCCCATTCTCATGGGGGAAATGCCTCTAATTCGGTGGGGGAGAGCTGGATGCTGCCTGTGGGAATAAGGAGACACAAACTCCTGTCTTCCACGATCTTATGTACTTGAGGAGGTGGCAGCAGACAGCCCCTGTATGGTGTGCAGTGCCATGCTAGGGGTGAGTGGGGGCCCCAACCCAGACTCACCCCTACCAGGGGTTAGGGAAGGTTTGCCAGTAAAGAGACACTGAAGCTGAGCCCTATCGAAGTGGAATCAACAAGCCAGGGGAGGAGAGAGTTCCTGGCAGAAAAATCAGTGCAGCAAAGGCCCCGAAGAGAGAGAATAGAGCCCATGGGGCCTGGGGAGGCTCCTGTACCTGCAGCCCAGAGAGTGAGTGGAAGGTCAGTGGGGCCAGATGGGGAAGGGCTTGCAAAGAGACACGTTAAAGCATCTGGACTACATCTTAGAACAGTGGGGAGCCACTGACGGGGATTAAGCGGGGGGTGCCGTAGACAGATTTCCATCTTAGAAAGCACCAGCTCTGGCTGCAGTGTGGAGGGTGAGGGTGGGCAGGATAGGTGGGCCAGGAGGTGGAAGTCAGAGGTAAAGGATGGGCCACAGGGATGGCGAGAAGAGGGCATTGAAAAAGCTCCTCATAGCATGCAGGACTGGGTAGGAGATGTGGAGGTGACTGACACTGGCCTCGGGCTTCTGGGGGTAGCGGAGCAGAGAGCCTGAAAGACATTGTACCAGAGATTCGTACCTCCCCCACCACATTGTGGAGAAACCCCCTCTGCCCTCCTTCAGCCTAACCTCCATTCTTCCTTCTCTAATTCCCCTGCAAGGGCAAAAATGCTTCATCGGCTCCATCTTTAATGTGGCCCCGGAGGCTGCGTGAGGCCCCTGCCAATCCCTCCAGACTCACCGCCTTGCTCCAGCTGTCCTCTTCCTCAGTCTCTGCCCCCCAAACCAGCCCCCTCACAATTCTCCAAGCTTCAAGCCACAGGGCCCTCTAGCCACAGGGCCTTTGCACAGGTTGTCCTTTCTGTAATACTCTTTCCCCTGCTTTCTCAAGTTACCTCCCAGTTCAGTGCTTTCTTGGGGAAAAGCTCTCACCACACTCTGGATACAAATCAAGTTTCTTGAGTCCAGGTTCAGAGCACATCAAGTTCCACTCCTTTTCTTTAGACCACTTATCTCTCTTTGCAATTAGGCACCCGTCTGAGTGATTATTTGATTACTGTAAAACTCCAGGAAACCAGAGACGGGGTCTGGTTTTGCTCACCATCTAATCCTGCACACCTTGCCTGGTGTACAGCTAGCACCCAATACAAATCTGTTGAATAAATGAATGAATGTGGTCTAAAGTAGCACTGCCCGATAGAAACATAATGCAAGTGATATATGTGATTTTCAATTTTTCTAGTAGCCACATTACAAAAGGAAAAGAAACAGGTGAGATGAGTATAATAATACATTTTATTTAGCCCAATATATCCAACATATCTTTTCAACATATCATCATATTTTTAAATTATTGATATTATATGTTACTTTTTTTCTGCCAAGTTTTCACAATCCAGTGTGTATTTTATTCTTACAGCACAACTCAGTTCGGATTAGACCCATTGCAAGTGCTCAGTAGCTACATTTGGCTAATGGCTGCCACATCGGGCAGCTAGCTCCAGAGTCAGACCTCATTCTGAGCCCCCAGTGGGCTCAGAAGACAGATAGGTGTTCCCTGGCTTCTTCCTGTACCATCAGTCTGCGTGGGCCCGAGGCCTATTGTTCTCCCCTCCCCATCCCCAAGGCTCTCTCCTCTCCACTCTTTGTCTCTTTCATTCTCTAGGTTACAGAATGATACCATCTTTGTCTGCTCATCAGGGCCCCTTCTCTTCCCCTAATGCCTCCCTCCCCTCTTTCATTCTGTGCAATGAAGCTGAGATGAGACTTGGAACAATAGGAAAGGCCTCTCCACCCAGTGGGGATGGGCCTGATGGGGGCCACTGAGCCTGTGCTCCAGGGGAAGAAGGGGCTGAGCCAGAGCTGGGGTCATAAGACATCTCCCCTGATGCTCTGGGCTGTGGGGTCTGCTGACCATATGCCTGGGGGAGGCAGCTCCTCTGATAATGCAAAGCAGATTCCTCTCAGCTTTGTGGCAGCTGGTGGGCAGAAGGCCAGAGAACAGGACTGAGTCCCCGGGCATCTGGGTTCAGAAGAGCTGAGGCCAGGAGGGCTCCTTCAGCCTCCAGCCCCCTGACTCCCTCCAACGCCCCTGCCTTCATGCTGACCCCTCCCAACTACACCAGGCTCCCCTGGGCCCCACCCCAGGCTCCAGATCACCCTCCAACTCTATCAAAGACCCCCAGTTCTCAGCACACATCCTTGGGGATCTTTGATGCAACATCCTCATTGAGAAGGGCCTTCTTCTTCTCCAGGCAGACCCCGGGTAGGGCTGTTCATCTCCACACGCAGGGTGATTCCTCCCAGGCCCCACTGAAAGTTAGGGCTTTCCACAATAATTTCCACACCCCAATTCTACCTATTCCAATCCTCCAATCATCTCAGAGGCGAGGCCGGGATCATCTTTCTAAGGCTCTGTCATGGAAGGACGTTAAGGAACCTTCCAACTCTCAGTCCCCATTCCTCCCAGAGCACTCAATCCTGCCCTCTTCCCACAGCATCTGGGCACTTCCCCATTCCTGTGCTCCCTTCCCGGCAACTCCTGCTCCAGCTGTTTCCAACAACATTCCCAAAGGGCTCCTGGGAGAGGTGGGATTGGGTCTCCTCCCTGGGTGGGGACTGCTCCCTTTGGAAAAGTCTGGGAATGCGCCCATCCCCCTCCTATCTTCTAGTGACTCATAGAATCTAGGGGTCCTTCTGGGTCATCCAGGAGCCTGTCACCCTCCTGAGAAGCCCTCAACACTCTCTGGCCTGGGCCTGGGGCTCAGTGTCCACATTCCAGGGGCCCGGCCCCACCCCAGGGCCTAAGGCTTCAATCAGCACTCCAGATGGTTCTCATTCTACGCCTACACACCTTGGGATGCCAGCAGTCTTGGGATGCCAGCAGTCCACATCAGATGCGCGGGCCAGGGGCACGGGGCTGCCAGGCCTCCATTTGTCGACCCTGAACCCACAGGAGATCACACGATGACCTCCGGGAAGATGATGCCGAGGGCTCCGAAGCCAGTCACCTGGGAGCTCCCCTCTCCTCACTCTGCGTACCAGTTTGGATTTCTCATGTTGTAAAAGGGAGAAAACCCAACTCAGGGTTGTTTACGGGAATTTACTGTCCGTCTGAAGTGAAAGGTGCAGGGGTAGGGCTGGCTCTAGGCACAGCTTGATACAGAGATTCAAACAACATCCTACCACCCAGTTTCTCCCTCTCCATCTCGTGCCTCCTTCCCCCGCACAAGACTCTTTCCTTGCGGTGATAAGACGGCTGCGCGCCTTCAGATTCATGCCGGTGGGAAAGAGAGCGCCTCGGTCTTAGCATCCGGCGAGTCTCCAGGCGTCCCTGGTTCTGATTGGCCCATCCGGGGAATGGCGATCACTGGGTAAGGTGGACGTCACATGCTCCATCCACAGGAGCGGGGGTGTCGCCCCGCCTGAGGCACTGGGAGAGTGGGGGAAACTGAGGCACAGTCACCAAAAGGGGACCCCAAAAACAACAAATGTAAGGCTCCAGCCTAGATCAACACTTGGGTTCTTCCCTCTTCACCAGGCAACCTGAGCGCGACTCCACCCCCCGCAGACCAAGTGCGTCTTTCTGATCAGAATGGCCATGAAACAGCAGGGACATCCTATGCGAGGACTTGAATGCCAGGCTGAGGAATTTGGACTGATCAGGGAGCTACGGAGGTTGTCTGTTCTGGAAGGAGACGCAGGGAAGACCAACTGCGAGGTTGGTGCTTCGGGCAAGGGAGCTAGCAGTGGGGAAGAAAAGAGGGGAGCAATTCAGGAAATATTAAAAAGAGAGAATGAAGCTGCCTTGGCACGGGATCAGATGGGAAATAGTAAGGCAGAGAGAGTACATGACTCCCAGTCTCTAGCTTTAGCAACCGAGGAGATGATGGTGCTGTTCACAGAGCTAGATCCCTGGAGGAGGACCAGGCTCTCGTGGAAGATCAAGACGTCCATGTTGAAACGGAAACAAGAGTCATAGATACAGAGAACAAACAGGTGGTTGCCAGAGGGGAGGGGAGTGAGAGGAGAGAAACAGGCGAGGAGATTAAGAGGTGCAAACTTTCAGTTATAAAATAAAAAAGTCTGCCTTCCCTGGTGGCGCGGTGGTTGAGAGTCCGCTTGCCGACGCAGGGGACACGGGTTCGTGCCCCGGTCCGGGAAGATCCCACATGCCGCGGAGCGGCTGGGCCCGTGAGCCATGGCCGCTGAGCCTGCGCGTCCGGAGCCTGTGCTCCGCAACAGGAGAGGCCGCAACAGTGAGGGCCCGCGTACCACACAAAAAAAGAGACATACAACATGATAAATATAATTAACACTGCTGTGCGTTATATATGAAAGTTGTTAAGACAGTAAATCCTGAGCTCTTATCACAAGGAAAACACTCTTTCTATTTCTTTAATTTTGTAACTATATGAGATGATAGATGTTCACTAAACTTATTGTGGTAATCATTTCATGACATATGTAAATCAAATCATTACTCTGTACACCTTAAACTTATATGGTGCTGTATGTCAATTATATCTCAATAAAACTGGGAGAAGAAAATTCCCATGTTGAGCTTGAGAAGCTTGTGGGACATTCAGAAGAGAAAGGCAGGTGGCTTTTTTTTTTTTAAATCAGGAGCAGGGAAATTCGAGGGCTACAGTGGAATACTTAAAAAACATTTGCCATCCACTAGGTGAGGTCCCTGGGAGAGAGAGCCCTTGGGGGTAGTCCTGCTTAGGTGACCAAGGAGAATGCGGAGGCAGAGATGATCTCGAGGGGCCAGTCAGTGTGTTGAAAGGCCTGGATCTTGCAACATCAAGGGAGCCTAAGAAAGGGGCATGTTTCTAGGAGTAGCAGCCAGTGATTCCCAATGCACGTGCTGCAGGGAGGCCTGGGAGGGAGAGGCTGGGGAGAGCCAACGGATTGGATCTTGAGAGTGCAGGAGACGGACGGCAGTGGTCGGAGGAGAGGCTGGCAGGTGAGATAGTAGAGACGCCCCTGTATAACTCTCCTAGAAGCTTGGCTGTGAGGGGGAGATAGGGCTTGCCCTGGGACAAGGAGGGGCTTCCTTGGGGGGAGGGAGAGTGAGGACGTGATCTCCATGGTCATGGAGCTTTAAGGTGTAAAGCCAGGCTGCCTTGAGCCGTCCCTCCCATCTTGGACTCTGCAGCCTAGTTCTACCAGCTCAGCCCTTCTCTGTGGCCTTGAGGGTCCAGGCCAGCTGAAGAGGGGTCAGCTTTGGTCCTCAGGGTCCCCCTCCTCTTGTTGTCCCGATCATCTTGCCCTCTACCCCCACCCATTCTTCAGACCCCTCACCTCCAGCTCATCGCCACTGATGCAGGATTAATTAGCAAGAATTAGTGCCTGGTTCTCAAGGAGTTCAAAGTTCAGTTAAAACGAAGAGGGAAATTGTCTCACAATTCTACATGGGATTGGATTCTGCCAGGAGAACCACAACCCAGATCCTCTGTTGAAATGCCTCCTCTTCGAGACTTTAATAAGCAGCCATGAGGCCCTGCGAGTGAGAGCCTCACTCCATCCCTTCCAGGGCTGAGGAAGCTGACAGAGTTACATGAGGTTCATGCAGAAGCTACCTCGGCAGCTCCGGGCACCAGGCCCCACCTCTTCCTGGGGTATGTCAGGCTGGGGCCTGCTTCACGCCTCTCCAGGGAGGCTGCCAGAAACCCTGGACCAGGGCAAACCCAGAGTGGTGACTCAGGTGAGGGGCGGGGCAGCGAGGGAAGGCTGCAGTCTAGGCCAGATTGTGGGGCCTGGCCAGCCAGGGGAAGGGGAGGGAGCACAGGCGCCAGGGGCAGGGGCTTGGCCCCCTATCTGGGAGTGTGCTCCTGCCTCCCTTGGCAGGGGGGCAGTCTGCTGGGCGTCGAGGCTGTCTCGGGCTGACCAAACGGAGTTGATGCCCTGAACACCAGGCAGCCCTCTGTCAATGAAGAGCTTCCACTGAGGACAAAGGGCAGCCACAGTCCAGCCTGCGGCCAGGATAACGGTGGAGGTGGGGTGGGCTGGGGTTTGTCGGTGGGAGCCAGAACCCGATCCTCTGGACTCGGGGCCCCACGTCTGGCCTCGCGGTGGAGGAGAGGCCCTGGAGCCCCTATGGGACCCTCGGGCCTAGGGGCTGACCAGAGCCACTGAGGTGGCTGAACTGAGTAACACAGCTGCCTGTTATCCAGGGCCTCTGGGGACCACGCTTAGTGATAACAGATGACATTCGTCCAGCATTTTAAAGTTGACAGAGCACTTTCACAGCTGTAATTTCACGTGATGGGCTCATGAGTCCTCCCAGAGAGGTATTATTGGACCCACTTTACAGATGAGACAACTGAAACCCAGAGATTTGCCCAAGGCCACCTGAGAGGAAGTGGCATAGGCCACCTGGCA
>NW_020171981.1:4948982-4961622 GCF_003031525.2 Neophocaena asiaeorientalis asiaeorientalis
GGCCCCCCATCCAGGCTGCAGGAGGCTGGCACCACAGGGAGCCTGGCACAGAGCCACACGGGCCAGGCTTGGTGGAGGGGGCAGAAGACCAGCCTGACCACCCTGCAACCCAAGGCCCACCCTGGGGGACCTCTGCCTGGGCCCCTCTGCCCATCCCCAACTGCCCACCTCTCTGACCGGCCACTGAGAGTCCTCAGAGCTTGAGTTTCAGTCTGGGATTTGCACAAGTCCACCCTTTTGGGCACTCCTGCCCCTCCCTACCCTGGGCTCTGTTGGGTCCTGCTGGGTAACCCCACAGGGACCCTCCCCGGGTCCCTGAAATGAAGCCCCAAGGCCAGAACACTCTTCCCACCTTTGCTGCTGGTTGTTTGGACTCCAGTACCCAAGGGACACAAATGTGACCTTTAGAGTCACACAGTCCTGGGTTCAAATCCCAGCTTGGCCACTTACGAGCACTGGGATCTTGGGCAAGGCAGTCACACATTCTCACTGAGCCTTTGTTTCTCAGCTGTAGAGTGGGAATAAGTAGCAGCTCCCTTGGAGGTTTGCTGTAAAACTGAAAGCATATATATGTGAGATTAGACCTGGCACAACCCTGGCTCACAGATATGTGAGTCATTGTCATCCCCCGCCCCCGCCCCAGCATTAGAGGCCCCCACAGGAACCCTCCCTGCCCTTCCAGCTTATCTCCCACCCTTCAGCCAGACTGGATGACTTGTGTCCCCTGAGTCCAGCCTACGCTTCCCAGTTGGGGCTTTTACTGCTGCGTCTGCGTCCTGAGGGGCCCTCTCCCAGCTCTGCCTGTGGCCACATCCCTTTCCCAGCTCCTCCTGGAATCCCTCCCGGATCTCCCTCTCGCATTGCAGGCAGGATATCTCCTTGGCACTGCAGAGAATGGACTCTACTCCATTTTGGGTCCTTGCTTTACCTTTCATTAACCTATAAGCTGACTCATCTCTGCAACCCTCCCCATCTCCATGGGGGGCTTCCCCCCACCCCCCCAGCACCTGTGCACAGTAGGTACCCAAAAGCCTATGGAGTGCTGACTGTGTTCCTCCTCTGTGGAGCAAGTCCAGCCCGTCTCCCTCCAACCTACTTGGACCCACTTCCACACGGGGCCATCACACCATCCAGCGAGGACAGAGCATTGCCATTCCAAGGGAACTTGGAAGCCAGCTGTACTTGGATATGATAAAGAGAGCGGGAAAATGGAGAAGGCAGCATGTTAACGGGAGTCAGCCCTGTGTCTTAATCCAGCTTGACATGGTTGTGCAAAAGGCATTCACGGGTTGTCCCTCTGGCTCCAACCAGGCCAGCATCTCACACCTTCCCCCATTCTCGGCTGTCGATGTGGAGGCGGGAGAAGCCACCCACAGACGCCAATCTGCAAGACAGACAGAGCCTGGGCCTCCATGCAGGGGCTAGGTGTAGGCTGTAGGGTTGGGGCGAGCAAAGTCGGGGACGATCGCTGAGCTTGGCTGCCGCTGACACAGGACTGGAGACGAATGCATGAGACACCTGTCTGCCTTCTGGGCTGCTCTCCCCCTCCCTTCCCCACTCCAACCTCTTTCAGAGTTTTACTAAAGTCCCTTCTTCGTTTCACCTGAGCTGTAAGCTCCTTGAGAACAAGGGACTGACTCTTACCCCCTCACCCAGCGCTGTGCCTCGTGAACAACTATTAGTACAATCACCCCATTGTAAAGATGAGGAAACTGAGGCTCAAAGACATATAGTGACTCATAGAGTCACACCATGAATGCACAGCAGAGATGCGAACCCATCTGAGACCTTGGGCCTCCATTATTCTGGACTCTTCTCAGAGTCCCCTTTGCGGGGCAGGTTCTCAAGGGCAAGATATTCTCTACAAACAAACTCCTGAAGCCAGCAAGTTCTGGAGGATTCAGGGGCAGAAAGCAGGCTCCTTCCTCCCCACCCACGCACTCCTAGTGATTTCGGATGCATGCAGCAGCAAACGGCAGCTGGAAGCAAGATCTTAGTTCCCTGACCAGGAGCCCTGACAGCTAGACCTCAGAGGCCAGGGGCTAGGGCCTAAATCTCCAGTCCTTGCCTGCGTTGACAAGAAAGAATTCAGGGCTTCCCTGGTGGCGCAGTGGTTGAGAGTCCGCCTGCCGATGCAGGGGACACGGGTTCGCGCCCCGGTCCGGGAAGATCCCTACATGCCGCGGAGCGGCTGGGCCCGTGAGTCATGGCCGCTGAGCCTGCGCGTCCGGAGCCTGTGCTCCGCAACGGGAGAGGCCACAGCAGTGAGAGGCCCGCGTATAGCAAAAAAAAAAAAAAAAGAATGAATTCTGACTAGGAGGTGGAAGGTAAAGAGAAAAGTAAAACATTTATTGGAAAAGCAGAGTATGTGGGGAAAGACACACGGGCGAAGAGAGAGTCGTGCCTTTGGGAAGTTTAAATCCTTTATAAGGGGGCAGTTTTCCGGGTCTTTGTCTTCCCTCTGGCCAATTGTCTTGTTTTGTTCCCCCCCCACCTGCTAATTTGACTCAGGACCCACCCCACCACCCCAGGTGCACACACACCTGTCAGCCAAGGTGGATCTCGCAGCAAAGGCATCTGGGAAAAGCAAGACTCATTACGGCCTGGCGTGCCCTGATTTTTGACCCCCAAGGAGACTTTTTTTTGCGCATTTGTAGTGTCTCCCTTGCCCCAAGGTGGGGGGGGGTGGTAGGTGATCTCTTGATTCTTTACTCAGACAAGGTTTAGCCCCTCTTTGTTCCTACCATGACTGTTATCTTAAGGTGTCCACAGGAGACAAAGCCTAGGTGTTTACCCTGTTCCTGTTGTTACTTCCATTTCGGAGAGTAAACAGGAGGCTGATTGCAAATGCCTACCTGGAGCCCACCTATCTCCTGTCTCAGGAAATGCAAACAGGAGGCTAGTTTCTAAGTGTCTGGCCTGAGGCCCACTTTTTTCCTGCCCCACGAAATGTAAACAAGGAGGCCATTTGTAAATGTCTAACCTGGAGCCCATCTATCTCCTGCCTCACTAGGTCTCCGAAAGTCATCTCCTAGCTTTGGAGGCCCTGAGCAAGGTCACTGGCCACTGGCCAGAAGGGCCTCCTCGTTCCTGTTTTTTTCAACAAACCCCTAGTCTCCCTCCCTCCCTGCCTTGGCTCTGATGAGAAGACCTGAGGCCCTTGGCTGGGGGGCGGGGGGGGGGGCGGTTGGGGTGGCCGTGAGCCAGCCAGTGATGCCTGTGGAAGGTGACTCCGGGGTCTGGCTCCCAGGTTCCAGTCTTTCTGGCACCCAGGGCCATCCCTATATAAATAGCAAAGGGCCATACTCTCCCTTCTGCCCGCCTTAGGTCTAACCTCGGTGTTTTCTGCAATTTGGAGCAGACAAAAATTCCTGGCAACAACTGTTAAGAAGCCCCCAGAGTGATGGGAAAGGAATGATTCTGGTCTCTAGTCAGTTCCCAAGCTGATGGCGGAAACAGGTCGCACTTGGGAGTCGGCAGAGAGAGGAAGAGCAGTGGGCCTCGTTGCCGAGCAGGGGTGGGGTGGGCAGAGGGAAGGCGACTTGTGTGATACGAAACGAGCTCGCAAGAAGGGCTGGGCCGGGAATTTTTGGCCGGAGGAAAGGCCTGGGGAGACCCAGCGGCCGGCGTGGGTGGGGGCGGAGGCGCCTGCCAGGACTGGCCCATGGATCAGGGTGGCTGAGCGGCAGGGGGAGGGTAGGACCCCGGTGCTGGAGGGCCCCCTCCTGGACCCGGCTCCGGAGGCTCCAGCCAGGAAACCTAGGCCTGTGGGCCCTCCCCTTTCCCAATCCTCGGGTGCTAAAACGCCCTCAACATTTACGACTTCAGGAGGGTAAAGATCCTGAGAAATGAATCGCAGACCATATGGATTTGTTAACTGGGTTAAAAAAAAAAACCAAAAAATCCTTCTAATTAGGCCGGGAAAAGCCATTGGCCTGGGTCTCGAGGCCCCTGGATTCAATTAGAGCCCGGCCTCTCCCACGCGCGGGGCCCCACGCACAAGGTCCTCCCCGCCCCCTCCAGGCGCGGGTTCAGAGGTGCCTGGAGAAGGGGCGGTCCCGGCAATGCTGTTTTTCACTTGGGATGAATTCGATGTTAAATCCCCTGCGGCTGCTGGAGTCTTCAGCGTCCAGTCTTCCCCCACCCGGCCCCCTAGGCTACTGTCTGAGAAGAGAGGTTTTGGGACGGGACCTCCTTGGAGCCCCCTTCTCTCAATGCCGGGAAAAACTTCTTTACATCAGACTAAAACTGAATCGTTGAGCAAGTTGAAAGGTGGAATTATGGGTATTTAACCCCCAAAACGCTTTTAAGAGTTGGAGTAAGACTTTTTCTACGATATATGGAAACGAGCCCGAAGAAGCCCCTAACTCCTCCACCTGTGCTCTGGGTTCTCTCAGAGTCTGTCCGCTCAGTCTAGAAACACGCTCCCACTTCCCGCATCCTAGAACACCTTCTCTGAGACCTGCCACCCTCTCAAGCCTCTGTGCTCTCGCCTTCCCCGTCTAACTCCAGATGCTGGGAGAAAGAAGTTCACCCCCTCCTCCCTCCCACCCTCAACCAACCCTGCTGACCTCCACCTCCCCACCCCCGCCCCGCCCCAAGCTGGCCTCCCTCCTTGTGGGACCCCGTGGGTGCTCCCAGGCTTCACCCTCCCAGCCTCCCTGCCCCTGTGCTCCAAGGGCCTGGTTGCCCCCGAAACGCTGTGCCCCCTGAGCTACCAGTACACAGCTACCTCTCCACCTGCTCCTCTGCCCAATGACTGCCCCAGGACCAAAGCACTGGGTCCCCTTCTGGGCCTTTTATTCTCTCTAGCCCTGCTGTCTTCCTGGCTCACGTCCCCACTCTAAATGGCTCCCAAGTCTGTTACCTCAGCACCATCTGTCTCCTGATTTCCTCAGCTTTCTGCTTGCCTGTAAACACTGCCTTTTGCATGTTCTACGCATACCTCCCGCTCAACGTGCTCAAAATGCAACAAGAATTCGTTCTTTATCTACATCACCCCTCCAAAACCAAAGCAACAATAACAAAAGTTCCTCCCTCAGAGCTCTGTATTGTTTTTTAATATATATATGTATATAATTCAAAAAGCAGTTTTAGGGCTTCCCTGGTGGAGCAGTGGTTGAGAGTCCGCCTGCCAATGCAGGGGACGCGGGTTCGTGCCCCGGTCCGGGAAGATCCCACATGCCGCGGAGTGGCTGGGCCTGTGAGCCATGGCCGCTGAGCCTGCGTCTGGAGCCTGTGTTCCGCGGTGGGAGGGGCCACTGCAGTGAGAGGCCCGCGTACCGTAAAAAAAAAAAAAAAAAAAAAAGCAGTTTTAGGTTTGCAGCAAAGGTGAGTGCAAAGTACCAAGAGAGTCCCGACAGTTCCCATGTACCCACCGTCACCCCAACACACATCTTCCTCCACTGTCTACATACCAGACCACAGTGGTAAATTGGTTATAACTGATGAACCTACACTGACATTTCATCGTCACCAAAGTCCATATTTACGTTAGAGTTCACTTTTTTAAATTTTATTTATTTATTTATTTTTGGCTGGATTGTACTTTCATTCACCAACAATGAATGAAAGTCCCTGTTGCTCCACATCCTCGCCAGCATTTGGTGTATCAGTGTTTTGGATTTTGGCCATTCTAATAGGTGTGTAGTGGTATATCATTTTTTGTTTTAATTTGCAATTCCCTAGTGACATATGATGCTGAACATCTATTCCTATGCTTACTTGTCATCTGTATATCTTCTTTGGTGAGATGTCTGTTCAGGTCTTTTGTCCTTTTTTTGTATATAAATTTATTTTATTTTTGACTGCATTGGGTCTTCGTTGCTGTGTGCTGGCTTTCTCTACTTGCAGTGAGCGGAGGCTACTCTTTGTTGCAGCGCGCGGGATTCTCATTGCGGTGGCTTCTCTTGTTGCGAAGCACAGGCTCTATGTGTGCTGGCTTCAGTAGTTGTGGCACACAGGCTCAGTAGTTGTGGCTCGCAGGCTCTAGAGCACAGGCTCAATAGTTGTGGTACACAGGCTTAGTTGCTCCACAGCATGTGGGATCTTCCTGGACCAGGGCTCAAACCCGTGTCCCCTGCACTGGCAGGCAGATTCTTAACCACTGCACCACCAGGGAAGCCCTTTTGTCTAATTTTTAATCAGGTTGTTTGTTTTCTTATTGTTGAATTTTAAGAATTCTTTGTATATGTTGGATAACAGTCCTTTATCAGATATGTCTTTTGCAAATATTTTCTCCTAGTCAGTGGCTTGTCTTCTGATTCTCTTGACATTGTCTTTCACAGAGCAGAAGTTTTTAATTCTAAAGAAGTTCAGCTTATCATGATTTCTTTCAAAGATTGTGCCTTTGATGGGACTTCCCCGGTGGTCCAGTGGTAAAGAATCTGTCTTCCAATGCAGGGGACACAGGTTCGATCCCTGGTTGGGGGAACTAAGATCCCACATGCCACGGGGCAACTAAGCCCATGCGCCACAACTACTGAGCCCACACGCCTCAAGTAGAGAGCCTGTGTGCCACAAACTACAGAGCCACATGCCCTGGAGCCCGCCCACCACAACTAGAGAGAGAGGGAAAAAAAAAAAACCTACGCACCACAACTAGAGAGAAGACCGTGCACTGCAACGAAAGATCCTGCGTGCTGCAAGTAAGACCCGATGCAGACAAAAAAAAAAAAAAAAAGATTGTGCCTTTGGTATTGTATCTGAAAAGTCATCACCATACCCCAGGTCAATTAGGTTTTCTCCTATTTATTATTCTAGGAGTTTTAGTTTTGTGTTTTACATTTAAGTCTGTGATCCATTTTGAGTTACTTTTTTTGTAGAGTATAAAGTCTGTCTAGATTCATTTTTTTTGCATGTGGATGTCCAGTTGTTCCAGCACCATTTGTGGAAAAGACTATCTTTTCCCCATTGTATTGCCTTTGCTCCTTTGTCAAAGATCAGTTGACTGTATTTATATGGCTCTGTTTCTGGACTCTCTATTCTGTTCCTTGATCTATTTGTCTATCTTTTCCCAATACCACAGTGTTTTAATTACTGTAGCTTTATGGTAAGTCTTGAAATCGAGTCTTCCACCTTCAACATTGTTTTTCTCTTCAATATTAAGTTGGCTATTCTGGGTCTTTTGCTTCTCCATATAAATTTCAGAATCAGTTTGTTGATAACCAGAAAATATCTAACTGGAACTTTGATTAGGATTGCAATGAATCTATAGATAACGTTGGGAAGAATTGAGATCTTGACAAAATTGAGTCTTCCTATCCATGAACATGGAATACCTATTTACTTAGTTCTTCTTTGATATCTTTCATCAGAGTTTTGTAGTTTTCCTCATATAGATCTTGTATGTATTTTGTTAGATTTATATATAAACATTTCATTTGAGGGGATGCTAATGTAAATGATAATGTGTTTTTAATTTCAAATTCCACTTATTTGTTGCTGTTATCAGTAGGAAAGTGGTTGCCTTTTGTATATTAACCTTGTAGCCTACAAACTTGCTATGATCATTTATTAGTTCCAGGTGTTTTTTGTCGATTATTTCAGATTTTCTGTATAGATGATCATGTCATTTATGAACAAAGACAGTTTGAGTTCTTCCTTCTTAATGCCTTTTTTTGTGTTATGATGTCTCTTTAATTTTAATTTTGGGCAAAGAAAACTCCTTTGACATGTGAAAATGATGAATTAGTTAAAAGCAAAAGAACCAATTCTGTGACCCCTGAGGGATGGGGCCTTGCCCTTAATTAGGGCTCTCTTTGTTTTTGATTCTGAAAAACTCTGCTTCCTGGCATCCAGAACTTTCGTCTTCTTTCTCAAAACTAATTTTTGATGCCAACTTTAATGGAAATAGTCACATTTTTGTTTTATAACCTGCACTGCTCTAACGACAAAGGAGCGTGGAATGTTCTTGAGTGTGTTATTTATGCAGGTTACAATCACTTTTGCCCTCCTGACAGGTATGTAAACCACTAATAAATAATGTTGTTTTTACTCCCTCTTTTATTCCCGTTAAAACTGATGTAAAACAGTAACAAACAAAACAAACTTTTATTTTCTTCTCTTGTTTTACTGCATTAGCTAGGAATTCCAGTACAATATTGAAAAGCAATGGTGAGAGGGACATCCTTGCCTTGTTCCTGATCTTAGCAGGAAAGCTTTGAGTTTCTCATCATTAAGTATGATGTTAGCTATAGATTTTTTGTAGATGTTCTTTATTAAGATGAGGAAGTTTTCCTCTATTCCTAGTTTACTAATAGTTTTTATCATGAATGGATGTTGAATTTTGTCAAAAGCTTTTTCTATACCTAGTGATATGATCATGTGATTTTTTCCTCTTTAGCCTGTTGATGTGGTGAATTACATTAATTGATTTTCAAATATTGAACCAGCTTTGCATATCTGAGATAAATCCCACTTGGCCATGTTGTATAATTCTTCTTATACATTGTTGGATTCGATGTGCTTATATTCTGTTGAGAATTTTTACGTCTATATTTATGAGAGATATTGAGAGATATTGGTGTACAGTTTTATTTTCGTGTCATATCTTTGTCTGGTTTTCGTATTTGGGTAATGCTAGTCTCACAGAATGAATTAGAAAGTATTCCCTCGGCTTTTATCTTCTCGAAGAGATTTTAGAAAATTGGTACAATTTCTTTCTTAATTGTTTGGTAAAATTCACCAGTGAACACATCCGGGCCTGGTGCTTTCTATTTTGAAAGGTTATTAATTATTGATTCAATTTCTTTAATAGATATAGGTCTATTCAGATTGTCTATTAGTGCTCTGTTCTCAATTCATGACACTCCTGCCCACACAGATTGGAATCTTGGTTATCATTGACTCCATCTCACCCCAATTTTTAGCTGCAAACCTAATGGTAGTTACCTTAGTTCAGGTCTGCCTCTCTCAAGAGTAACAGAGGGTTTAAAAGCCAGGTTCCATGAGACTAAAAGTTTTGTTCCAACACTACCACGCACAAGCTATGTGACCTTCAACAAGACACTGAACCTCTCTGATTTCAGTTCTCCTACCCATAAAATGATGAGGGTTGGTTGTCACAGTCATGTTGTATCAGCACAGCATTGGGCTCTGCAGTGAACAATATTTACATAGTCAAATGCTGTTGTTTTGTTTGTTTGTTTTTGTTTTTTTAAACAAGGATTAACTTTTAGACAAATCACAGAAGGCTTGTCTGTGGTTATAGCCTAGAAGGTAAATGTTAATAACTCGATGTCAAAAGTGTAGCTCACAGTGGCTGGGAGATGTAAGGAAGAGAAGAGATGTGGGGACCAATCATGAGGAAGTGTCTTCACTTCCAAAGTGGGAAATCAAGAGATTCCATCTCTGGTGGTCTGAACAAGTGATAGAGGCCTTGAAGTGTGATGTTGATGTTGCAGGGATGAGGAGTGGAGGGTCTGAGAACAGTGGAGTGAAACCACATTTGGGAGGAGAAGAGGAAATGGGAGGTTAAGAGCCAAATCCTCATCAATCCTAAAAGGCAATCAATTAATAATGTCTAACATTGATAAGTCAAGGAAGAGAAATAAAATATTTTAAAATAACAGTATAAAAATTAGAGATAAGATGACAATCACCAGAATATCTAAAAATAAAAATGGTTAAAATGGAGAGCAGGGGGCTTCCCTGGTGGCTCAGTGGTTGAGAGTCCGCCTGCCGATGCAGGGGACACGAGTTCGTGCCCCAGTCCGGGAAGATCCCACATGCGGCGGAACGGCTGCACCCGTGAGCCATGGCCGCTGAGCCTGTGCTCCGCAACGGGAGAGGCCACAACAGTGAGAGGCCCGCGTATCGCAAAAAACAAACAAACAAACGAACAAAAAAAACGGAGAGGAGGACCTCAGATTGGGACAGGGAGAATTGTTTTTCTCTTTAATCTCTTCTGTTTAATTTTTTAACCATATGCATATATTGCTTAGTTAAATTATAAGTGTTTAAATAATTTTCATTATAAATTTCAACTGAAGAATTTTTTTTCGGTTTTCTTTAAATTTTTTTCTTTATCGAGGTATAATTGACATATAATAAACTGCACATATTTTAAAGTATGCAACTTGATAGTTTTGACATATGTATACAACTGTGAAGCTCTCACCATAATCAGGCTAGAGAATATATCCATCACCCCTAAAAGTTTCCTTATGCTCTTTTTTTCTTTTTTTAATATATATCTTTTTCTAAATATATTTATTTATTTATTTTTGGCTGCGTTGGGTCTTCGTTGCTGTGCACGGGCTTTCTCTAGTTGCGGCGAGCAGGGGGTACTCTTCGTTATGGTGCGCGGGCTTCTCATTGCGGTGGTTTCTCTTGTTGCGGAGCACAGGTTCTAGACACACGGGCTTCAGCAGTTGTGGCCCACGGACTCAGTAGCTGTGGCTCACGGGCCCAGCTGCCCCGCAACATGTGGGATCTTCCGGGACCAGGGCTTGAACCCTTATCGCTCGCTCTGGCAGGCGGACTCCTAACCACTGCACCACCAGGGAAGTCCTCCTTTTGCTCTTTTTAATCCCTCCTTCCCCTTCCCCTCAATGTAGTTACTGATCTGCTTTCTGTTACCATAGGTTGGTTTCTGTTTTCTAGAGTTTTATATAAATGGGATCATCTAGCATGTGCCAGGTTTTTTGCTTGCTTGTTTTTTGGTCTGGCTCCTCTCACTCAGAATAATTATTTTGAGGTTCATACATGTTGTTGGCAGTATCAGTAGTTTATTCCTTTTTATTGCAGTATAATATTGCATTGTACTAGTTTGTTTATCCACTCAATTGTTGAATGAAACATTTGTGTTGTCTCCAGATTTTGGCTATTACAAGTAAAACTGCTGTGAACTTTCATGTGTAAGTCTTTGTATATCTTTTTTTTAATTAATTAGTTAATTTTTTAATAGTTTATTCTTTTAATTAATAGTTTATTCTTTTATTTATTTATTTAGGCTGCGTTGGGTCTTCATTGCTGTGTGCGGCTTTCTCTAGTTGCGGTGGCTTCTCTTTTTGTGAAGCATGGGCTTAGTTGTTCCACAGCACGTGGGATCTTCCCGGACCAGGGCTCGAACCTGTGTCCCCTGCACTGGCAGGCAGATTCTTAACCAATGCGCCACCAGGGAAGCCCTGTATATCTTTTTGTATTCTCTTTTCTCTTGATAGACACGTCAGAGTGGAATGGCTGGATCATATGGTAGGTGTATACTTAACTTTTAGGAAACTGTCAGTTTTCCAAAGTGATTGTACCATTTTACATTCCCTTAACCGTGTATGAGAGTCCCAGTTCCTCCATATCCTTGCTGACACTTAGTATGATCAGTTTCTAATTCTAAAATTTTAGCCATTAGTAGGTAAGTTGTGGTATCTCACAGTAGTTTTAATTTACATTTCCCTAATGACTGATATTGTTAAGCATCTTTTCACGTGCTTATTTGCCATCCATATAACTTTCTTAAAAAAAAAATCTCTTCAAATCTTTTTTTTTTGCTGTACGCGGGTCTCTCACTGTTTTGGCCTCTCCCGTTGCAGAGCACAGGCTCCGGGCGCACAGGCTCAGCTGCCATGGCTTAGGGGCCCAGCCACTCCGCGGCATGTGGGATCCTCCCAGACCGGGGCACGAACTCGTGTCCTCTGCATCGGCAGGCGGACTCTCAACCACTGCGCCACCAGGGAAGCCCTCTTCAAACCTTTCGCCCACTTTTTTATTGGTGCTGTGCGGCTGCTTCCCACTAGCTATTTGTTTTCTTACTGTTTTGAGAGTTCTTTATGTATTTCTAGATTCAAGTCCTTTATGAGATATAGGCTTTAGAAATATTTTCTTGTCTTTAAAAACAATAAACTTTTGCAGTGGTTAAGAATCCGCCTGGCAATGCAGGGGACACAGGTTCGATCCCTGGTCTGGAAAGATCCCACACGCCGCGGAGCAGCTAAGCCCGCGCACCACAACTACCAAGTCTGCCCTCTAGAGCCCGTGAGCCACAACTACTGAAGCCCGCGTGCCTACAGCCTGTGCTCTACAACAAGAGAAGCCACAGCAATGAGAAGCCCGCACACTGCAACGAAGATCTAATGCAGCCATAAATAAAACAAATAATTTTTAAAAAAATAAGCTTTTAATTTTAGAATAGTGTTACATTTACAGAAAAATAGTTCAGAGAGTTCCCACATATCCCACACCCAGTTTTCCCTGGTACATTAATATTTGTAACATTTGTTACAATTAATAAACCAATACAGCTACATTAATATTAAGGCCCATACTTTATTCAGATTTCCTTACTTTTTATTTAATGTCCTTTTTCTGTTTCAATATCCCATCCATGACACTACATTAGTCTCCTTAGGCTTCTTAGGCTGTAACAACTTCTCAGACTTGCCTTGTATTAATAACCTTGAGAGTTTGAGGAGTGCTGGTCAAGTATTCTGTAGAATGTCCCTCCACTGGGATTTGTCTCATGTTTCTTTCATGATTAGACTGGGGTTATGGGTTTGTGGGGGGAGTGCCATTTTTATCACATTATATCAAGGGTACGTAATACTAGCGTTACTTATCACTGGGATGTTAACCTTGATCACCTAGCTGAGGTAATGTTTGTCATGTGTTTCTACTGTAAAATTATACATTCCCCCCCCCCCCC
>NW_020171981.1:4961660-4984055 GCF_003031525.2 Neophocaena asiaeorientalis asiaeorientalis
CAATAGCAGAAAGGGCCATGAAAAGGAAAAAAAAAAAAAAAAAAAAAAAAAAAGAGTAGGGTATATGTTATTTAGACTTCTTCTGCATGAGAGATTTGTCTATTCTCCCCCATTTATTTACTTACTCAATAATTTATTTATATCAGTATGGACTCATGGCTATTTATTGATATTTTATACATTGAGTTATAATCCAATACTACTTCACTGATTTTCTTGTGCAAATTATTCCAGCTTTGGCCATTGGGAGCTCTTTCAGTTAGGTCCTGTGTTCCTTTGACATATCTTCATGACTGTGTGCGGGGGGAGGTTGTTTATTTGTTTTGTTTTGTTCGAGCATTTTCTTACCTCTGGCACTACAAGATTCTTCAGGCTCATCTTGTGTATTTCCTGCCCAAGTCCTAAAAGCAATCATTTTTTCTAAGAATCCCCAGTTCCTTTTATTGGAGAATGGTATTAGAAACCAAGATCTGGACATGAAGTGTGCTCGTTTCTTTTCTTTTTTTGGTAACATCTTTATTGGAGTATAATTGCTTTACAATGGTGTGTTAGTTTCTGCTTTATAACAAGTGAGTCAGTTATACATATACATACGTTCCCATATCTCTTCCCTCTTGTGTCTCCCTCCCTCCCACCCTCCCTATCCCCACCCCCAGGTGGTCACAAAGCACTGAGCTGATCTCCCTGTGCTATGCGGCTGCTTCCCACTAGCTATCTATTTTACGTTTGGTAGTATATATATGTCCATGCCACTCTCTCACTTTGTCCCAGCTTACCCTTCCCCCTCCCCATATCCTCAAGTCCGTTCTCTAGTAGGTCTGTGTCTAAGTGTGCTCATTTCTAATGGGTGTGGTTTCTTCTGGACCCTCTCAGTTGACGTAGCAAAGAAATATATGTATACTAACCCATGTATATAGATATATCTGTAAATATTTCTATATATAACCATCTGTATCTATTTAAGCTAAACATGAGTTTATACTAATGCCTCCAACTCTAATCCACAAATTGTTCTGTCATTCTAGCCTCCTCTCCTTGCTTACCTATACCACTACACAGTAAGAAACCTGGCTCCTACAATCACTATCCATTTATTTAGTTGCTCAATTCCAGTATGCATACATACCAGTATCAGAATTATGAACCTGTACCCCTCCAGAAAATAACTTTATCAACTAGAACCAGTGCTAATGTACAGTTTCTTCTGACTTTAGTCTTACACATGAAACTCATTCCCATATTTCCCAGAACTTTTTCTCCCCATCTCCTTTAGTGGGTTGTTTCATACATTTGTAATAGATTATTTTGTCACACTCTGCATTCTTTTGTAACTGAGCAGGACCCTATGGGGCCTTCCCAGGACAGACCCCCTCCCATGTCCTCTGCCTGCCTCTTGTTTAGCCTCCTAGGCCTTCCCCAAGTTCCAAAGAATAAGTTTAATCAGAAATGTGAGAAAATGCAGAAAGAAAGGAAAACAGTCAAGCAAGACAAAATAATAATAGTTTTGCCATTAAACAAAATCAAGGACTCTTAGTTCCTCCTGAAGGGCTATATACAATATTCTGAGCCATATCCTTTAGCAGTTTTGCAGGTACTGAAACCAGGTGGAAAAAGTTAACTGTATACTGCCCACAAGCCATAGACCCCGACTGGTTGGAACTAGAAGGAACTAGAAGGTTGATGATGTTGACTCCTGATTACCTCACCACCAGCCAATCAGAAAAATGCCCAAGAGTTGATCACACACCCCACAACCCCCTCCCTCAGCCTGTCTTTAAAAACCTTTCCCTGGGGGCTTCCCTGGTGGCACAGTGGTTGGGAGTCTGCCTGCCGATGCAGGGGACGCGGGTTCGTGCCCCGATCCGGGAGGATCCCACGTGCCGCGGGGCGGCTGGGCCCGTGGGCCATGGCCGCTGGGCCTGCGCGTCCGGAGCCTGTGCTCCACAACAGGAGGGGCCAAAACAGTGAGAGGCCCGTGTACCGCAAAAAAAAACCAAAAAAAACAAAAAAAAAACAAAAACCTTTCCCTGAGGGACTTCCCTGGTGGTCCAGTGGGTAAGACCCCACGCTCCCAGTGCAGGGGGCCTGGGTTTGATCCCTGGTCAGAGAACTAGATCCGGCATGCATGCTGCAACTGAGAAGTCTGTATGCCGCAACTAAGAAGTCTGCATGCCACAACTAAAGATCCCGCACGCCACAACTAAGACCCGGTACAACCTAAACAAACAAATAAATAAATATTTTAAAAATAAAAATAACAAAATTAAAACCTTTCCCTGGAAGCCATTGGGGAGTTCAGGTCTTTTGAGCACTAGCTTCCTGGACTCTGCTTGGCACCCTGCAATAAACACTGCATTCTCCTTCACCACAACCTGGTGTCAGTAAATTGATTTTGCTCCACGTGGGGGAGTGGACCCAAGTTTGGTTCAGTAACAATTTCCTGAGAGCTCTCAACTTCCTAGATGATTTTGTAAATGTGTATGCATTACAGGTCACTCTTTGTGCTGTAAGGTAATACGGGTTTTGACAAATGCATAGTGTCCTGTGTCCAGAATTACAGTATCACTATCCTAAAACAAAATCCCCTGTGCTTCACCTATTCAACCCTTCCTTCCTCCTCACAAACTCCTTGCAAACATTGATCTTTTTACTATCACTATAGTTTTGCCTTTTCCAGAATCATATAATTGGAATCATACAGTATGTAGCCTTTTCAGATGGGCTTTTTTGACTTAAAAATATGCATTTAAAATTCATCCATGACTTTTCTTTCATCACTAAATAATATTCCCCCGAATAGATGTACACAGTTTGTTTATCCATTAACTCACCGAAACATCTTGATGGCTTCCAGTTTTTGGAAATTATAAATAAAGTTGCTAAAAACATTTTCATGTAGGTCTTTGTATGGACATAAAGTTTTCAAATCAACTGGGTAAATACATAGAAGGGTGATTGCTGGATCATATATTTAGCTCTGTATAAAACTGCCATACTGTCTTCCAAAGTGGCCGTACCACTTTGCAATCCCACCAGCGATGAATGAGATTTCCTGTTGTTCCATATCCTTGCCAGCAGTTGGTACTGTCAGTTTTTAAAATTTTAGCCATTCTAATAGATATACCATTTGTGTTTTAGTTTGCAATTTCCTAATGACAAATGATGTTGAGTGAGTTTTCATATACTTATTTGCCATCTATGTATTTTCTTTGGGAAGGTGTCTATCCATATCATTTGACATTTCTTAATTGGTTGGCTTGTTTTCTTACTGTCAAGTTTTAAGCATTCTTTATATATTTTGGATACAAGTCCTTTTTTAGAAATGTGTTTTGCCAATAATTTTTCCCAGTCTGTGGCTGGTCTTTTCATTCTCTTAACAGTATCTCCTGAAAAGAAGAATTTTATTTTGGTGAAGTCCAATTTATCAACTTGCTCTTTTATGAATCCTGGTTTTGGTGTCATATCTCAGAAATGTTTGCCTAACTCAAGGTTATAAAATGAATTATATTTTATTAATATTAATAATTAATATTTTATCAATATAATTAAAATCTTTTGTTTTCTTCTAGAAGTTTTATAATTTTAAGTTTTACGTTCAGGTCTATGACAAATTTTGAGTTTATTTTGTATGTGATGTATCATATGAGTCAAAGATTTTTGGTTTTTGGCTTGGGGGTTTTTTGGCATAGAACTGTCTAATCATTCCAGCACCATGTATTGCAAAGATGACACTTTCTCCACTGAATTGCCTCTGTACCTTTATTAAGAATCAGTTGTCCATATATGTGTGGGTTATTTCTGGACTCTATTCTGTTCCATTGATCTATTTGTCTATCTCTGTGCCAATACTACATTGTCTTGATTACTACAGCTTTATAATTAAGTCTTGAAATCAGGTAGCATTAGCTCTCCAACTTTGTTCCAGAGCGGTACTCAGTCTAATCACTCCCCATCACTGAAGTAACACCTTCCTTGGTAGTCTACCCAATGCTGCATGAATTATGGCTTTTTCCAGTCTGGCTGGTGGGAACAGGCACCATTCCTTGACGGACACTGCTCTCTAATCCTTTTGGATTGTCTTTCCTGGCCAGGGGTGGTTTTCTCACCCACATGCGCTGATCGGTTCTCTGCGGAACACCTGAGGGGTCTCCTCTGCAGATCTGGGGGTGACCTCTCAGCAGGTCTCTCCTCTCAGGTACCATTTCCTGTTAACTCTAGACTCCTTGGTCTCCCTGGACTCACCTCCACTCCTCCTCTGCAGGAGCCCCTCAGGCTCTGCCTCAGTCTCTCCCCGTGCACAGCCTGAAAACACTCCCCAGGCAGGAGCTGGGGAAACTCAGGGCCCAGCTCACGGTTTCCTATCTCTCAGGGATTACTGCCTTCACCGCCTGATGTCCAGCGCCTTGACAACATTGTTTCACGTATCCTGTCTGGTGTTTTGGGTTGTTTGGAGAAGGTGGGCAAACACAATCCCTGTTACTCCATCTTTAAATCTTGCCATTTATCTGGGACTTCCCTGGCGGTCCAGTGGTTAAGACTCCGTGCTTCCACTGCAGGGGGCACGGGTTCGATCCCATCCCACATGCTGCGCGGCATACCAAAAAAAAAAAAAATCTTGCCGTTTATCAAGACTTCTGATGATCTCCCTATCCACACATGCCTCCTTGCTGAGTCTAAGACGACCCTGCCAGGGTGCAGGAGGGCGAGGACGTGTTAGGCAGAATGAAATGTGCCGGGCATGGAGGGGGACTGCAGGGCAGGGTTTGGGGGATCATGCCAGTAGGAAACAGAAGAGAGAAAGGGGAGCAAGGGAGAGAAAGTCACATGGCTATAGAAGAGCAGATGGAAGAGGCGTGGGACCCAGGGTGGAGCTGAGGAAAGGAGACCCCGGGAGGCCCAGTGAATCACCCTGGGGCACAAGCTGGTGCATGGTAAAGCCACGGCTGAATCTGGCTCTGTGTGGCCCAGGAGCTCAAACTCTGAACTGCTTGCAACTTGGCCTGCTCTGAGAGCCCGGCAAGAAAAATAAAGAGGGGAGAGAGAGGGGCTTGCAGGGGCCTAGGCCAAGGGACCCTGCTGGAGGCTCGCAGCTCCCAGGAGTAGCAGAAAAGGTGGGAACAACTGGGTTTTCCTGGGCCCAGAAGGGCCTCTTCCCTCCAGAAGGCTGAGTGGAGCCCCTGTTATGTGAGAGGCTTAGCCTTGGAGGCCTCCCAGGAGCCCAGAGCTCCCCGCCCGGTGCCCCACGTGGTGCCAAGAGCAGGGGAGCAGAGGCGGTGTCTCATGGGAGATACCTTCTTGTTCCCCTGAAGATTCTGGGGGTCAGAACTGTTGTGGCCTGTAGTGTCAACCTGGCAACTTGCTGAACATTCAGAAGCCCAGCCCCTGCCCCCCATGGGAGATGGAGGTTGGATTCAGTTGGGCTGGGCCTCTGAGTCCCAGCTGATTCTTTGGCAGCAGGTGGTCTGGGATTCCATTCTGAAAGGCCACGGACATCTTTCACCCAAGAGTGCCTGGGGCGTCGAGGTCTGGGGAGAGCACAGGCAAACGTGGAGGGAAGGAGCCCAGGTAGGCAGGCAGAGGTACGCTTGGGAGGGGGCAGCTGTCAGCATCCCTTTAAAGTCTGTTGGGCCCTGGGCTCCCTCCCATCCCAGGTCTTATCTCTGGGTGCTGTCCCTGGATGGAGCTTTCTCCGGGGCACCTCAGGGTCCCTGGGGCAGGAGCAGGGGACAGATCAAAGGGCAGGCGCCCTAACAACGGAACTTGAGATGGCTTCTTTGCATCCTGGAGAGGCCCAGACTGAGACAGGATGGATGGGAGCCCTGGGCCAGGGGGCAGGGAGGGGGTGTGAGTGGAGAAACCAAATCCTGGTGCATTCACTGTGGACAAAAGGAAGGGCTTGGAGAGGGGCTCAGCCTCCTCTCACAGCTGCTCTGGCTGGAGGCTTCCGGAAAGGTCTGGGGACATCTGGTTCAGGTTCCCTTCAGGGGCAGGAAGGACCCAAAGGGGGTGGTGGTTTGCACGCCTATTGGTTGGGGACCCAGGCCCACTTGCTAAACCCTGTGTTTAGCTGATTCCAAGTTACCCATACCCAGGAGGGGGCCTAGGAGCAGAGCTGGGGGCAGGGGGGAGTAAGAAGTAGCCCCCTCCCAGATTCTCAAATCCCAGACATCCCTCCTGGGAAAGCAGACTAGCCACTTGGGTGTAACACTATCCCTAGGCTTGGGGCTCCCCCCACATCTGGAGCCCCAGCTGCCGACCCACCATGGAGGCTGGGAACTCTTCCCCCCAAATTCTGCCTGGTCCCAACAACAGTAGCAGAGCCGAGGGAGTAGCAGCTGTCTGCTCCGGGGCGTCTGGGCCACAGGCGGGCGCCAGGGCTCGGTAGGGGTGATGGGGGGAGGATCCGTGTTTCACCTGCCTCTGTGGTTATTTGGGGCCTTACAGTTGCTGTTAGGGTTGGGAGGGTATTTGGGATACAGTTATCCTTATGCCAACTTTGGTCTGAGTTCCAGGAGACCCAGAGACACTAGGACCCTCAAACTATGTACACCGACCCCCCACCCCCCCGCCAAGGCCCCCACTGAGACCAGTTGGATTCCACATAGACTCATTGGACCAAGCACCCGATTCAGCCAGGCCAGGTCTGGAGGTGGAGATGGGTGGGGACTGGGCCGGGTAAAACCAGCGGCAGGTGGAATGTGAAGTGAATTCAGCCCCCTCTCCTCCAGGTTCTCTCATAGCCCATGACCCTCCCCCCAGCATTCTCCCTGAGCCCACCTGGGCTAGTCGCTGAGGAACGCAGTGCCACAACTCGGCAACGGAAAACAATGCACGTTTATTAGCTCACAGTTTCCATGGGTCAGAGTCTGGGTCCGGCTTAGCCGGGTGCTCCGCTTGGGTCTCACAGGCTGCAGTCAAGGGGTCGGTCAGGCTGCATTCCTTCCTGAGTTTGGTGTCTTCCGAGCTCGCAAGGTTGTTGGCAGAGTTCAGCTCCTAAGGCTACAGGACTGAGGTTCCAGTTTTCTTGCTGGCTGCCAGCCGGAGGCTGCTCTCAGCTCCTCGAGGCTGCCCACGGTTCTTTGCCAGGTGGCCCTCTCCCAGGCCCTCTCACTACTGGGCAGGTTACTTCTTCAAGAAAGACCAACAAGAGAATCTCTCTGACCTCAGGGAAGGCTTCATTCTCCCTTTTAAGAGCTTTTATCCGATTAAGCCAGGCCCACCCAGAATCAGCTCCCTTTTGAGAACTCATAATCAAAAGATTTGGAACCTAACTACAGCTGCAAAACCCCTCCATGTTTGTCATATTCTATTGGCTAGAAGCAAGTCACAGGTTCTGACCATGCTCATGGGGAAGGGATTATACGCAAGGGTTTGACTCACGGGGTGTCCCCTTAGCCTTGCCTCTGCCCGTGCCACCCACTGAGGGTCTTTATAACGTGGCCACCCTCCTTCCTCAGAGCTCTGCCATCTCTGGACTGTGGCAGTGAGAGCCTGGGCAGGGGCCAGTATGGACTCTTCTTTTTTTGCCTTCCAGTCAGCAAAGAGCTGCAAGTGGGCACGAGGCATGTGGCGGGTAGAGGGGGTAGGGGCAGGTGGGGAGGCTGGGGAGCCATGGACGTGAACTTCTGTGAGCCGGGGAAAGACATGCTATCCTGCCGTGGACACAGCCGGGGAGGTCTGTCCCCCTCTCTAAACTGAGCCCCCACCACGAGCCAGACGCTCACAGTTTGGCGCTGTGAACGCAATACTGAATCAGCAGAGAGGGGATTTCAGGGATCTGAGAGACGAGTCAGGGACACAGACATCAACCAAATCATCAATTCCATCTGGAATATGAGCTCAGAGGAGAGAAGAGGGTATTGTATGAGCGTAGATCTGGGTTCCGACCTAGTCTGGTGAGTCCCAGGAGGCCTGGGGGCGGTGAAGGTGGCCGGTATATCACACCCCGCCGGAAAAGGAGGAAACAGGAGAGTGCCCCCGGATTCAGCCTGAAAGCAGCCTTCCTGTCCCCAGATCGCATCCTCTCTAATAGCAAAGGCCATCAGCACGTGCCCCTCCCGTGCGCCTAGCCCAGAGCCAGCACCCTCCCTCTGCCTTCACACTCTGAGAAGGAAAATCCCGTGTGGGCCCTCCTGCCCCGGGGGACACAGCGGTGTGCCCCCAAAGTGGTGGGAGACCCTCTGTGTGACCACAGCAGGCCCAGGGGCCCTGCCCCACTGCCTCGCTGCTCAACACACCCAGCCCCAGATGTTCTCACGCCCCATCGCCCCAGACACAGCTCCGGACAGCTGCACAGCTGGCCGGCCTGTGGGAGAGTAGGCCTGCCAATAGCCCTGGGAAGGAGGACAAAAAGGGGACACCTCAGACAAACAGAGCTGGCTCCCTGAGCCAAAGCATACACCCCGGTCAGAGGCCTGAGCAAGCAGGCTGGCCGGAGGGGAGGGGGGGGCTTAACCCTTTCTCTCCCAGCAGGGCTCCAAGGAGTCCCCAGTACACTCATCTCTGCCATTCCCCTGCCTCCAGCCAGATGTCCCCGCCCCTCAGCCAACCCAGCAGACTCTCCTGGCTGGACAAGGGGAATCTTTCCCTGCTCCCTGGGGGCAGGTTCATTCATTTTCCTAGAAACAAGACACGGGTCTTGTCCCCAAGGAGCCAGGGTCTGGAAGTTCTTTCTGCTGTCTGACCTTGCTCCCACTCTCTGACCTGGTCACTGCTGGCCATCTGCTCCCCCTTGATCTCCAAGCAGAGAAACAGGAAATGTGTCCAGGAAAGGCAGGAGCAGAAGTGGCGGAGGCAGGGTCTGGAGGAGGCCCCAGAGCCTCGGTGTCCTGAGGGTGTCACCTTGTTCTGGACGAGGCACATGCAGCGGGTGAAGCCTGGGCTCCCGACACAGTCCCCCACCCACTGACAGCGTGTCCCCAGGCAAGATTCCGAGGTCTCTGCTGACCTGTGTGTCAGATGGCAGTGAATGTCGGAGCTGCCTCCCTGGGGCTCAGAGGAAGAAAGAGACATTTTGTGCAAAGAAATGGGCCTAGACCCATGGGGGCCTACGGTAAGCGCTCAGACAGGACTGCCAGCCACTGCTCGGGCGACAGCAGGGCCAGTGTGCTCCAGGCAGAGACAGACCCGAGCCGTCTCGAACTCCCACGCTAGTGGCAGGGGCAGACATGGAACATGTCAGCAATCAGCAAACGAGATCATCCCAGGCTGTGACGGGTGATAAGAAGGCATTCGGAGCGGGCTGGCTGGGGGTCTGGACAAATGGAGAAGAGGCAGCGTGGGGAGGGCCAGGGTGCTAGGGAGCACCCACTTGTCCATCTCCCTAAGTCTGTGTCCTGCTGAGCAGACGGAGAATTAACGGTGAGTGGCCGCCAGGCCCCGTGACCCAGACCTCGCAGTGCTAACAAACGCTCAGAGAGACGTGAGGTTACAGGAGCACAGAGCAGGCATCCTTCATCCCCGGGGCAAGCAGAGGGAGAAGAGAGGCTTGGGGCTATTGGAGAGAACGTTCAAGGCTGGGATGAGGTAGGGAAGCCCTGTGAGACCAGGTATGAAAGGCTCTGAATGCCAGAGAAAGAGCTGGGCATGGTCTCCTAGGGCAATGGAGAGCCATGGGAGGTTTGGGCCCAGAAGTGACAGTTCAGATGTGGGTTCTGGCTGCGGTGAGGAGAAGAAATTGGAAAGGCTGGCCTGAGGGGAGGCAGGGAGCCCAGGCAAGGGCCAAGCCTATGTTTTATGGAGGAAAACCAGTAGTTCCTGGTGACTGATGGGACCTGGGGTTTCCCTGAGCTGCACTGTGACTCTTCCTGCCCTGTTCAGTCTGACACATCTCAGCACATCAGCTGGGGGCGAGAGACAGCCACGAGCAAGCCAGGTGAGGGCCTCGAGGAGATCTTAGCTGGTGGGGAAAAACAGACATGACACAAACCGCACTGAGAGTGGTGGTTTCTGAATTATTAAAGGAAAGTGGGACGGGCTGTCTGCTTTAGACCTGAGCTCCCTGAGGGCAGGGGCTGTGTCTCCCCTTCACACTCCAGATGCCTGAGGCCGGGACAATGTTTTCTCCATGAGGCTGGAGGCTCCCTAAGAGAGGGTCTGTTTCCTGCCGGTCCTGGGGCTGTGGTCTGGCAGCCAGGCGCCTGCCCACTCCCCACCCCTCCTGAGGGGGCAGGAACAGAGGGAGCGGGTCATGTCATTCTGAAACACTCGCCAGCCGCCCACCATTTCCTAAAGCCAGCCCACGGCTCCCAGGGTGGCAGGACCACCCGCTCTATCTCAGAAGTATCTCTTGGGGTGTGACCGGGCCAGGGGAGGATCAGTTCCCCACAGAGGGTCTCCGCTGGGGCTCACCACCCTCCCCCAGCTCCAACCTTACCTGCCTGCTCTCCCCGAGCTGTAAGCTCACTCAGTTGCCCATGTCAGGGGAGACTGCTAAAAGGGGCCCGGTGGGCGCTGGGCAGAAGCCGAAGGTCCATACTCATCCTCAGGAGGGGCTTGAGGGGGCAGGACCAGGGTTGGAAGAAGACCCTGGAGAGATTTTGCTAGAACAAGGAGGGTCTAGGAACAAGAGCTGGGAGACAGAGCCCCCAGCCTCTGCCCTCAATTCCTGTGGGCCTAGGGCAAAGCTCTTCCATTCTATCAGCCTGTTTACCCACAAGATGACGGGCCTGGGGTGGTCCTTGCCATCCCTCTGGCCCTCAGTCTTTTTTTATTCCAACAGGGACAATCACCTTAGAAAACTGTAAGGTCAGGAGACCTCATGTGAGAACCCCAGGAAGCCAAATGAGAGGAAATGCTGTAGAGCATGAGGGATTTGGGGCTGACACTGAGGAAGACTTCCTGGAAGGAAGGGCAGGAGCCCCTGCACAGGCCCTGGGTCACTGCTTTCCAGGGCTCCATCTGGCTGGGCAGCAGGAGGGACCTGTGACCGAGGCATCGGGGGCTACCTCCTGCCCTTGTCGCCGGGATGGCCGGACTTCGTCCTGGTCAGGCTGGATATACCCTCCTGGCACTCATGAGGTTTGACCTTTGACCTTTGGCTTAGTCATGGGGCGAGGCCGTCTGTCCACTCATCCCATGCCATTAGGATTGTGTGGAGCCCATTGCAGGCTCTGAGCGGGGCGGGCAGTCTGTCTGATGGGGGAAGACACAGCCTCTGCCTCCGGGAGCCCAGTGGAGGAAAGGAGTCAGCCGCTCCCTCAGGGGAGAGGCCTATCACCTAGAGAAATGACCTAGGAGTTAGGCAAACACCAACCCCCCCTCCTCTGGAGGCAGCTGGACCCCCAACTGTGTGTGAAGCTGAAACTGGATCAGGGAAGCAGGGCTGGCAGCATGCCCAGCAGTGAGTGCCGTGTGTTGGGGAGCTGGTGGGGGTGAGGAAACCCCCATGCATCCCCCTGCCCCCGGCCTGTCTGCAGACGTGTGCATGGGTGTAAGGGAAGAGGGCTGGGTGGGGGACTGTGTGCACATCCTTGGGCAGATGTCCTGGTACCTGTGTTCAGGCCTGGGAGATGGGTGTGCTGGGGGCGTGGTCCTCAGTGCTGGTGAGCGTGCTGTGTGCACAGGCTGCATGGAGGGTCTGCAAGGGTGTGAGGTGCAGCTGTGTGCACTGCTCGTGCAACACGTGCGCGTGAGTCAGGATGCAGACCCCCTGGGGAAGTGGGGAGACTGGGCCCGGTGTCTGCCCCACGAGGTCAGGCTGGGTAATCTGCCCGCCCTCCCTGGACCTCGAGTCCCCTGCACACAGGGAGGTGCCAGCAGAGGGCTCTGTGAGGCTTCCCCAGCTCCATCAGTCTGTGCGCTGAGCACCAGGGAAAACCCCAGGGGCCCTGCCTGCCCACTGCCAGGCCTTCTGTCTGCCCTTGACCCCTCGCCTTGGCGCCTGAACAACTGTACCTGACCAGTGAATGTAGGCCGGGCCAGCTGTCACTGTGACATCCATTCTCCTCGGTGGGCCTGGGAGCTCCCACCCGGCTCCCCCAGCTCCTCTCGCCCTTCTCTCTCCCTGTTGCACCCACATCTGGAAATTAGGCAGGGTGACACCTGGAAGCATCCCATGGCCATGGGGTCTCGTGGGGTTCTGAGTCTTAATCCAGGAGCTGGGAGAGACGAAGGTGACAAGGAGCTCCGCTCCCAGCACCCTCAGAGCCCCACTTTCCACTGCCTCTGCCCGCAGCGTTCTGGGAAGATTCCTGGGGCCCCAGCCCATACCAGGAAGAAGCCTTCTTATTTGCATATCACGTACATCTGATTTGCATGTGCCTCCTGGTTGGCCATTTCTAAGCAACCCTGGAATTCGGATCTCACAGGACGCTGAGCCTTTTCTAGGAGCTTGCTTCTCTCTGTCTCCCCTTGACCCAGGTGCCTCCTAAAGGACAGACACACACACACACAGACCCCTCCCTACACACACCTGTTCTTGCACACAGGCACAAGGGTATACCAGCCTCCACCTACATGCAAAAATGCAGAGTCCTGGGCTTCCCTGGTGGCGCAGTGGTTGAGAGTCCGCCTGCCGGTGCAGGGGACACGGGCTCGTGCCCCGGTCCGGGAAGATCCCACATGCCGCGGGGCGGCTGGGCCCGTGAGCCATGGCCGCTGAGCCTGCGCGTCCGGAGCCTGTGCTCCGCAATGGGAGAGGCCACAGCAGTGAGAAGCCCGCGTACCGCATGTTTCTTATCCCTGTGCACCCTCCCCCTTGCCCTGTGGAATATGCGCTGAGTATACGCTCACACATGCAACTGCACAGATGCCCGTGCTTCTGTCCTCACACACACTCAAAACTCACACACATTTGTCTACACACATGCTCCCACAGCCCCAGTGCACAAGCAAACACAACTCAGCTTCACGTAGGAGTTGGGGGACTGCACACAGAAGCTGCCAGTGAAGTGCCCTGAGCAATAGATCCCTCCCAGACCCCCAAGTGGGCAGGACTAGCAAGGGCGCTCCCGTGTGATTGGCTGGGAGGAGACAGCACGGGTCAGGTGGCTGTTTTCAGTGGTTTTACCACCAGTGGGTCCCTGGTGGTAAGAGTAGCACAGTCAGAGTAGCAGTCCTTGAGAGTTTTGTCTTCCCTGAAATATGGCTCCATCCTGCATTTTCTGCATCATTTCTGTTGCTCTCACCCCAGGCCTCCTCCCCTTATTGGTCCCCAAACACAGCTTCCTTGGGTGGCCCTGCCTCTGACCTTTTTCTCCCTGCTCCCCACCAAGAACACCTCCCTGCCTTCCTCCACCATAAACACTCACATCTTTTTTTTGTGCTGTGCTGTGCCCTCTTCCTGGATGGGCCTCTTTCTCTGTCCACCCAGCACACTCCTATACATCCTTCAAGTCCCACCTCGAATGTCACCTCCTAGGTGAATCCTTCTCTAATCTTACCAGGCAGAAGTAATCTCTTCCCTCACTCTGAACATCCAAAGGCACAGCAGTGGGGTGGAGAGACATGGTTGGGGCTTGGAGGCTGCAACCTTTCATTTGTACGGAGGGGACAGACTTTTCTGAAAATTGCAATTACATGGTGAGCATTTGGACTTAAATTATATTTTGTGTTCATTTTCAGGGGAAGAGAATAGGCACAAGAATCAGACAATGCTGCCTCCATCCCTTCTGCTGTGCACCTTTGGGTGATTGTTGCAGCCTCTCGGGGCCTCAGTTTCCTTGTCTGTAAAATGGGCTCACTGTTGGGGATTATGAGAAGCCAATTACAGCTTGAACATTTATGCCCTTAAATTCTCATTTCATTGAACAGTAAAGATTATTTTTGCTCAAAGGATTTTTGCTCACTTCTCTGTCTCCCCACTGGACTAGAAGTTCCTTCACAGCAAGGGTTATATCTCTATCTACAAAATGGGGATAATAATGGGATAGACCTCATTTGTGAGGATTAAATGAATTAACTCATGTAATATGCTTAGAAGAGTTTGCTGGCACTACTCAGTGTTTACTATTATAGTTCTTACCACATACCTTATCATTTAATTCTTACAGAAATCCTGTGTCGCTGGAGATATTGTTATCCCACTTTACATAACATTTAGGAGCTTCCTTGCCAAGGTCACACGGTGAGCAAGTATCAGAATCTAGGTTTGAATCTGGATTTAGCAGAGTCTTAACCACCGATCAGGATGTGACAGTTCTGGGCAGACAGATCAAATGTCCAGCCCACGACTTCCTGATACAGTTTATTTGCACATGCCCACGTCCCTTACTGTGTCCCTACAGCACATAGGCCTGTGTTCCATCTGGACTCAGCAACTGATGACAGTGTGGGGCACCCTGAATAGGAGCTGCCCATTGGCCCAATCCCCACAGCTGACTGAGGTTCGTAGGTACCACACTGAGAACAGGATTCCACCTGGGGAGGGGGAGACAGGGTGACGGCCCGGGGCGAAGCCTTTGTCCACACTGGCCCAGGATGCTGGTCATTCAGCCCCACCCCACATTCAGCATCCCAGCCCAGAGCACCTGGATGGAGAGACACTCTCTACCCCACATGAGATACCATGAGTGCCGGACACTTGTGCTGGAAAGCTTGACCTGGAATGTGTTTCCATGCAGCAGGCCAAGCCTCACTCACACCACCGCGCACCAAATACTCTGGTGCAACACCCTCATGGGGCCCCCCCAGTCCCGCTGGGGAGAACCCTGGGGGCAGCAGAGGTCCAGGGAGGAAGGGAAACATGGAGTTCCCCAGTGTGCGCGGCAGCTGAATTCCTCCAGATCACACAGCCCGGCTCCCGGAATCAGTGGGAGCCCCTTTTCCTGGGCCTGCTGGGGGTTTGGCCAACAGGCAGCTGGAGTCCTTGGATGTTCTGCTGAGGGCCTCGCGTCCTATCCGTGTGCCCAGTAGCTCCAGAGAGCATGGCCCAGATGGCCAGAATCCCAGGAGGGAAAATCTAGGCTGGAGCGCAGCCAGCTCTGGGCTTGGGGAGGGCTGCAGGGAGAGAGCAGGGGAGCAGATTAGACGCAGGGGCATGGAAGGAATGATTTCTTGAACCCCTTCAGGCTCCAAATCCAGCCTGCCCACTTCGGCCCAGGCTCAGAGAACCGGACACCCGAGACCTGTGGACACGGTCGTGACCAGGGCTGTGGAGGGAAGAATCTGACGGATGGGGAGGCAGCGGACTGCGAGGCACACCCAGGAGGACCTCAGCTTCAGCAATCGGCTCAGGGACGCACTGAGCCCAACCAAGTACTGCGGTGCCGCAGCGCCCTCTGTTGGCCAGAGGCGGAGGCCGCCTCTCCAGAGTTCTACAATGGTTGGGGGAAAGCGGATGCCCGCAGGACTCTGGCCCAAACACAAGTTCCCTAAAGGGCCCCAGGAGTCAGCGCCCATTGAAGTGGTCATCCGAGCTGGGAGAACCTTGGCGACTCCTGCGTCAATCCCTATTTTGTCGCTGGGAAAACTGAAGCCAAGAGAGGGGAGATGATTGACCCCAAAATGGGCTGGCACCAGAGACTGGATTATGGGGCTGGCTAAGTCCCAGTGCTGGTGCCACGGGATGGCCTGGGATTTCCCAGCCACCCCCACCTTCATGCTCCCCACCAACCCCCCGGAATCGACCTACTTCCGGGCAACCCCAGACAGGTCTCCCAGTCCCGCCTCTGCCCCCACCCCTTCTACCCAGACCCCTCCTATAACAATTCTAGAACCTCCCTGTCTCGCCACCAGCCCCCTCCTCAGACCCCATACCCCCAACCTTCTTCAGCACCCCCGTCCCCCAGACTCAGGACACTACCTGTGCTCCCCAACAACCAACGATTTCCCACGTAAAGCCTTCGGCTTTTTTCTTATTTTTTTCCCCAGGAAATGAAAACTTCAATTTCTTTCTTTTCTTTTCTTTCTTTAAATTAACTTTATTGGATTTTCTTTTTAATTACAAACCACAGTACTACATGTTCTTTGTAACAGCTAAACAAACCAGAGGTATCTAAAGAAAAAGTCGATAATCTCCTCTCTCCCTTTCCAGCCCCACACCCCTGAGATTACTAACGTGGTTGAAGGAGTGCTGTCTTTCCTTATTGCTCTAAGGCTGTTCACTCAATAGGTAGGAAGACGTGAAACCTGCTGTGCATCGGGCCCCGTGCTAAGCCCGGGCTACTGAGGAAAATAAGACAACAGCCACAATGCCCACTGCCCTCAAGGGGCTTACATTCTAGAAGCGGGAGGAGAGGCAATAGAGAGTAAATAAGAATATTTCAGGCAGTGATGAGTTCTCTGGGGGGAAAATGGTGGGGTGATGGGCTGGGATTGATGGGTTCTGAGTCAGGGACCCGGCCGCTTTGGGTGGAATTGCAAGAGGAGGGACATTTGAGTTGAGGCCCAATAGAGGGCACTGTAGGCCACTGTTCGAATGTTATTCTAAGGGCACCAAAAAGCCACTGAGCATAGGAAGGGGTTGCACAAGGACCCCTTGGGAGAATGGATTGAGGGTGGGCCAGTATGGCTGCCATGAGACAGAGGGAGACAGAGAGAGAGATTTCTACTTTTAGATATTCCTTCTTTTTTATATAAAAATGGGCTCAGACTACATACATTGCTCTGCTCATGTTCTTTTTCCTTCCAGTGCTTCAGTCAGAAAATGCAACTCCAGTTCCAAAGGGTCGGCAGGTCACACACACTCTGGGCAGCCAGCACCCCTCAGCTGCCACAGCCCTGGTGGTTAAATCAATCTTTTAATTTTTCCAATGCAAAGGGTAAAAAATACATCACAGCAATTTAAGCAACAAAATTAATAAAGTAGTATTGGATTATAACCCAAAGTATAAAATAAATATCCATGAGTACTTAAATACATGATTGAATAAATGAATAAATGGGGATAGAAGAGAGACATCTCCGGTGCAGAAGAATTCCAAGTAAATGATGTAGATACTTCATCCTAAAAGAGGAACGTATAATCCCCCACTCCTTAACTGGGGGCAGCACATAACGACTTCCTTCTAAAGGCATAATTTTACAGGGAAAAAGCCTGGCAATCAAGGTCGACAACTGTCATAAGTCCCGTTGACAGTGTCTGTTACCGAGTCCAAATTGGCTCCTCCTGTTCGCCACACAACAGGCCAATAAGACGATGAGTTGTTCAGGGCAGGGAATAGCAACTTTATTTGGAAAGCCAGCAGACGGAGAAGATGGTGGACTAGTGTCCCAAAGAGCCCTCTTGGCTGGGTTTGGATGCAGCTTCTTTTATAGAACTAAGAGGGGGAGGTGAGGAGGTGAAGTTAAAAAGGTGGTAAGTTGCTGCAAATATTTCCTGGTTCCGGCCAGACTCTGGAGGGGATGTGTTAATTTCTTCTCTCCTGAAGCCATTCACAGGTGGACCTGGTCAGGATGTTTCCTGTGAGCTAACGCTCAGGCATGGAGGTAGGTTTCCCAGAGATGAGCCTTTATGTATACTTTAAGCTCTAGGCGACATGCTTTCACTGATTAACTTGTAGCAAAAACAATATCATACAAAGGTTAAAGTAAAAGAAACAGATCCAATATGGAGTCAGGTTTGTTCTTCCCTATTACATATGTACCCTTGATATGATGTGACAAGAAGGGCGCTTTACCTCTGTGGTCAACCTCCCCAAAATGCATAGGCCCCGTCTATGAGAAAAAGATCAAATTCCAGCAGAGGGGCATTCTACAAAAAACCTGACCAATACTCCTCAAACTGTCAAGTCATCAAAAATAAGCACAGTCTGAGGAAAGGTCACAGCCAAGAGGAGCTTAAAGAGATTAAATGTAATGAGGTATCCTGGATGGGCTCCTGAGACAGAAGAATGTAAAAACTAGGAAAATCTGAATAAAGTATGGACTTTAGTTAATAATAATATACCAGTATCGTTTCTTTAATTGTAACAGATGTACCATGCTAATATAAATTGTTAATATTAGGGGAAACCGTGTATGGGGTGGGGGGAGGGGTGCCTATGGGAACTCTCTGACTATCTGCTCAATTTTTTCTGTAAGTCTAAAACTGTTCTGAAAAATAAAGTCTACTAGTTTAAAAAATACATATCTCATGCAACTGACAAGGGCTTAATTTCCAAAATATACAAACAGCTCATACAACTCAACAACAACAAAAAAACATAAACAACCCAATCGAAAAATGGGCAGAGACGTAAATAGATATTTCTCCAAAGAAGACGTACAGATGGAAAACAGTCACATGAAAAGATACTCAACGTCACTGACTATTGGAGAAATGCAAATCAAAGCTACAATGAGGTACCACCTCACACCGATCAGAATGGTCATCATTAAAAAATCTACAAATAACAAATGCTGGAGAGGGTGTGGAGAAAAGGGAACCTCCTACTTTGTTGGTGGGAATGTAAATTGGTGCAGCCACGATAGAAAACAGCATGGAGGTTCCTCAAAATACTATAAATAGAGTTGCCATATGATCCAGCAATCCCACTCCTGGGCATATATCCAGACAAAGCTATAATTCAAAAAGACACAAGCGCCCCTATGTTCATAGCAGCACTATTCACAATAGCCAAGACATGGAAACAACCTAAATGTCCATCGACAGACAAATGCGTAAAGAAAATGTGGTACATATATACGATGGAATACTACTCAGCCATAAAAGAGAATGAAATAATGCCATTTGAAGCAACATGGATGGACCTAGAGATTATCATACTAAGTGAAGTAAGTCAGAAAGAGAAAGACAAATACCATATGATATCACTTCTATGTGGAATCTAAAATATGACACAAATGAACTTATCTACAAAACAGAAACAAAATCAGACATAGAGCACAGACTCGTGGTTGCCAAGGGGTTGGAGGAGGGATGGATTGGGAGTTGGGGATTAGCAAATGCAAACTATTGTATATAGAATGGATAAACAACAAGGTCCTATTGTATAGCACAGGGAACTATAGTCAATATCCTGTGATAAACCATAATGGAAAAGAATATGAAAAAGAATATATATATGTATAGCTGAATCACTTTGCTGTACAGCAGAAATTAACATTGAAAATCAACTATACAGCAATAAAATAAGTTTTAACAATACATATCTCATTGTTGTTTTAAATTTCCCTGACACCTTCTGAGGCTGACTGACTTTCCATATACATTTTCTGTCAACTGCTTGTTTATACTTCTGCCCACTCTTTTATTTTTTGCCTTTTTCTTATTGGTTTATAAAATTTTTTTCATAGTAAGGATATTAACCGTTTGTCTATTACACATGTTGCAAAGGTATTTTTTTTCAGTCTGTTGTTGACCTTTCTATTTTGTTTGTGGAAACTTATGTCCCTCTGAAATACTTTCTTCTGTAACCAAGAAGAAAAAAACTTTCTCTCTCTCTTTTTTTTTTAAAGAGAAAGCCTTTTCTTTTAAAATTAATTAATTAATTAGGCTGCATTGGGTCTTAGTTGCAGCATGCAGGATCTTCATTGTGGCACGCGGGCTTCTCTAGTTGTGGCACGTGGGATCTAGAGCACACGGGCTCAATAGTTGTGGCACACAGGCTTAGTTGCCCCGTGGCATGTGGGATCTTAGTTCCCCGACCAGGGATCGAACCCGCATCCCCTGCAGTGGAAGGAGGATTCTTAACTAATGGACCACCAGGGAAGCCCTTTTCTCTCTCTTTTTTATGGCTTCTGGGTTTCCTGTTCCCGCAAGTTTAAAGAATTATTCTTCTAATTTTTCTCGTAATATTTTTAGCTTTTATTTTTCACTCTAAAACTTTAATCCATCAGGGATCTATTTTGTAGGTGTTGTCAGGTCAGAGGGAAGGATTTGGCTTTATTTTCTTCCCGATGGGTCACCGATATGGCAGCATCATTTATTAAATAAATCGACTTTCCCCCTAAATTGACATTCCCCTTTAATAAATAAGTTCCCATACAGATCCTTACATCTGCATCTGGAAGACTGAATTCCCCAGTTCTCCATGCTGCCATCGACATCCAGCTCAAGAGCCCATACCCACCTTCTCCTTAAAGGCTGTAATCCGCCGCCCCATTCCTCCCAGCTGGAATCTGCCTTATCCCCACCTGACTTCCCACGGAGTTCATTCATTCAAATTGCATACACATTTATTGAGCTCCTCCTGAGTGTCAGGCATTGGACCAAAGAAGACTGTCCCTGTCTTCTAGGAATTCACAGCCTGGGGAGAGAAGGGAGAACAAAGTGAGGACAGGTGACTCTGGGGGAACAATGGTGGGAGAGGTGTCAATTCCATTCAGAAAAGCTTCAAGAAGGGAGTGATGCCTGAGGTTGGTGAATGGTCCAATGGAGAGCAGGTGTTCACCAGACAGCCACGGAGGAAGGGGCCTCCAGGTGGCAAGAACTGTGTGTACAAAGGCACCGAGGCAAGGCAAAGCCTGGTGTGTTTGGGGAGCTGCAAGTGGTTCAGAGGTCCCAGGAAAGGAGTGTCGGTAGAGAAGAGAAAGCAAGGGGCAGTCTGGAGAGTGAAGCGTGAGACAGGCTGGGACCTGGAATCTGGGACCCTTTGCTGCAATGCTTGCACCTGGACAAAATACAAAGAAACTACAAGGGACTAAAAATACCTGCGTGCATGTACAGTTGGGGCAAATTATGGACAAAAAGATACAAAAAGACCAAAAATCCCAATTGCCACTTCTGAAGAACGGAGAGCAGAAGCAGGGTACTGGGCACGCCCCCTGCACACAACACCACCGAAGGGGTAAGCAAACTCCCTAAGCGCCGCCTCAGGCATGACCCCTGGAACCAGCTTGCCCTCCCTTCGGAGCGAGTGAGCAGGGGAATCTGTTCCTTGCTCTCACTCCCCCCTGCTGCAGCAGGGGCCCCAATAAAGCCTTGCCTGAATTTCTTGTTTGGCCTCTGGTCAATTTCTATTGATTAATGACGTCAAGAACCCTGGTCCGTAACAAGTGGGGCCAGAGCACATGCAAGTGTACTGCAGAGCCTGCCATCTCTCCCGAGAAGCACAGTGTCGCAGCGGGTGCACCGATGCTCATTTCCCAGCTCCACATTCCGCCCAGGCTGTCACATACTTAGTACTTTGCTTTCAGTTAGCTACTCTTTTTCCTTAAAATAAATTAATTTTAAAGGGTCACTTTGTATCACCTCCATAAATGGGAAACCAGTATCCCTTGCTATAAATAAAAGAAAATAGAACAAAAGCCTTGAAAGGAAACATATTTCTATGAAAATTAAAATTGTTCATCCGTACTATTTTTTTTTTTAAAGGAATCTCCCAGCCAACACAACAAATACTTCACTTTAGGACACACTGGTGTGGTGAGTAAAAGCATGGGTTCTTCAAGCCAGGCCACCTGGGTCCAAATCTCAGCTCTGAAGAGTATTAGCTACGGATCCTCGGGGAAGCCAGCTTATCGCCTGAAGCCTCAGTTTTCTCATCTGTAAAATGCGGTAATAATAGAAGCTACCTCAGTAGGTTGTGTGATTAAATGAGAGGATTTTGGTGCCATTTCATGAATGTTCTCAATATGTGTTGTCTAGTTTGGGGCTGCGGGAAGCCTTCCAAGGATTTGAAATAGGAAAAGGAGATCATCTAATTTGCATCTTGGAAATTAATCTCCCTTTGGCGTGGGGTAGGTAAGGAATGACTGGGAGAGACCATTCCGGGCTGCTGTGGTCCCAGTGAGCAATGATGGAGTCCTGAAGCCTCCAGTGGGTTGGAGGAGATGCAACTGGACGTTGGGAAGAGAGGCAGGGGGCAAGGCTGGCACCAAGATTCTAATGAGGTGGATGGTGGCGCCCTTCAAGGAGGGAGGAACACAGGACGCCACAGGACTGTGGCTCGGGATGTGAAGACTATGATTTTGTATACTTGGAGTTGGCAGAGTCTGTGGAATCCCATGTCCGGAGTTGGCTGACTTTGGGCCTGGCGTTCAGGAGTGAGTAGGTTATGCCTTTGGGCTGAGGTCAGTCCCCGACCCCCAAGCCTGAAAGGCTGCAGGGCAAGCCAGTGCTGAGTCTGCGTGAGGCAGGTGTGGGCAGCCGTGGTGGTCCAGGGCAGAACAGGGGTCAGAAAAGCACCCCCAGTGGCGTCCTTCCTGCTGCCTCTTCATGGCTGCGCTGACCCTTCCAGGAGTGGCCTGACTGAGGTCCCTTTCAGCCTGTGGCCACTCCCAGGCTCATTCCCCACATGTTCTGCCCTATATTGAAATGTGGGAAGGGCTATGGCACCGAAGGGGAACAGTGATGACCCCAAATGGGGTGGAGGGAGAATACTAGGGAAGTCTTCCTCCCGAACTCTCTGGGGTCTCATCTGGCTACCACCCCAACCCTGCCCCCCTCCTCAGTGCCCTTCGACTCCCCCTGCCCCATCTTTGATCAGATTTGGAATCGGAAGGTCTTGATGGCATCTCCGCAACAGAAGCTCAGGTCAGTGCTGCTCTGGGAAGCCCTTCAACCTCCTGGAA
>NW_020171981.1:4984302-4988784 GCF_003031525.2 Neophocaena asiaeorientalis asiaeorientalis
CCCAGCGGTGCCCAAGAGTTTAGATAGGAGTTTCTTGAGTGGAGGTTCCGGTTGTCCTTCCTTCCGCCGCCAGGCGTCACCATCGGCCTGGAAATGGACGGCGCAGGCAGGCCGTCTGGACGCCCGGGCGACCGTCGGAGGGCGAGGGGGTGATGCGCCCCGCCAGCCCTATGGGGGGGAGGGGAAGGGACCCTGCGGGGTGGACGCCTCGACCTCCGGAGGAGGCTGCCACGGGGCGCTCTGGACCCAGTGTCCGTTGGGGGTCCAGAGGGGCGCGCGCCCCTGAATTCGGGCCGGAATGGAGGCGAACCCGAGGGCCAGGGTGCAGGCGAGCGTGGCCTCTACGCCCACCCTGAACCCCTTCCGTGAAAAGGAAGCGGGAATTTCTCACTACAGATGTTGTACTGACCCTTTCACAAATAAAGAACTCGAGGCTCCCTTCGCGTGCCCGAGGGGGCACGACCCCCCTCCCCGTCTCAGTCGAGGCTATTTTCGCTCCAGAGCTGCCTCCTGGTCTGACAGCGACGTGAAAGCCTGTGGTTGACTGAATAACTGAATGCGTATATAAGAAGAGGCGGCGTTTATTGAGCACTAACTATATGCCAGACGCTGTTCCCAACAAATTTATACTGTTATTATCCCTATGAAGAAACCGGGCACAGCGAGGTGTAGTCATTTGCCCAAGACACAGTGGCAAATGCAGGATTGGGACCCAGGGGATCTGGCTCCAGAGCTCGATCGCGCAACGACGTCTCTGAGCAGCACAGGCCCTTCATTGTCTTAAGGCGTTGTCATCAAACGCCTGGGCACCGGGCACTGGCGAGCGAGAGGGGGCAGCGCGGCGGACAGGTGAATCCTCGCCTTCCTCGCGGCGCAAAGCGCCCGCAGGCAGCGTCCCAAGTGCCCACCAGGCGGCGCGCTGACCCCACTCACGTCCGACACGACACGCCAGCGCGGTCTCCCTATCATCCCCCGGGGAGTTGGCTTTGACCACGGCGACCTGTGTCCAGCCGACAGGTGGAGAACAGATGACCTGGTGCCAGGTGCGGGGCCCCTGCCAGGTGCCCTGCAGTCTAGCGGTGCGATTCAGGCCCTGTTTCTCCCCCTTGCTTCCCACCTCCGAAGATACTGACGAGTGGCTGGAAGGGGCATGGCCAGACTCCTTTTGTTCAAGTGTTTCACTGTTTACAAAGCACTTTCCACCAGCTCGATGCAGATAAAGGAGCAAGGTGTACATGTGCCCAGTAGAGAGCCAGACGTTCTCACCCTCACCAAGTCCTCACCCCAGGAGAGGGGCAGTGTGATTCCCCTTTACAGACAGGGCAGCTGAGGCCCAAGGAAGACAAGAGCACACGTGGGAGCCTTTTGAGCCAGAAGGAGGGCCCTCCTGTCTGGAGAGACCTGTGAGAGGCAGGGGCGTAGACAAAATGACCCCTCGAAGCCGGAGGCAGGAGGCAGGTACAGTGTGGGATGTGAGCAGCTTCCCTCAGGCTTCTGAGGCCAGGGCGTTCCCACCTGCTTCCTGGCTCCCCTGTCCCTCCCCTGCCCCATCCCCCCTCTCTTCCATCACTCTTCCCTACATGACTGGCCCCAGCAGCCCCATTCTGCACCCTCGCTGTGCTCTGTCCTTTGCGAGTTCCTCCCACTCTCACCTCTGATAACTCTCGAGGCTCACACGCCTCCCTGTCTGGTCCCTTCAGTGGGAACTCCACTCTGCACCCAGCTCTTCGCTGCACCTGAAGCACCTGACGTCACCTGTCCAGGGTGGGGCTCTGCCTCCTCCCACAAACCTGCCCTCTGTCCTGTGTCCCCCGGGCCAGAAAGCTGGGGGCATCTTTGACCCCTCAACCCCAGTCCTAGAGCCTAACTCCTCTCCATTCCACTCCTTAAATGTCTTTCAAGGCCATCCCCTCCTTCCCATCCCAAGGGGTTCTGCCCTAACCCAGGACATCATCACCTCCCAGCTTCCAGTGTCACCCACTCTCTTAAATCCTCTGCCATCAGAATGATCTTTCTAGTGATCGTTCTAAAGTGCAAGTCTGCCCCTTGTTTAAAACTTGTAAATTAAAAACCTGTAATACAAAACAAACACCTTAATCACAGGATGAAGCCCCAAACCTTTCGCTAGACCCATAGAGCCCTGAGCCATCCAGACCCGGCGCATCTCTCTGGCTCTGTCTCACTCCCTGCTCCTTCACAATCCTAACTGCCTATGGCTCCTCTAAAGCACCAAACTCTCCCTAGTCTCTGAGTCTTACTTAGCATGCGCTGTTCCCTCTGCCTGGAAGCCCCCTCCCCAGCTCAATGGCTGGCGACACCTTCTCGCCCTTCTGGTCCCAGCTGAAACGTTACATCTCACAGAGCTTTCCCTGACCGCTTCCAGGTAAAGTGGGCCCCCTACTTGGTTTCTCTCTTACTCAGAACTTGGTGATCTTCGTCCTTCATACCACCTTCCAGCATCTCAGAGCTTGTGTTTTTGTATGCTTAGCTATTTAATCTCTGTCTCTCCCAGAGCCCAAATTCTCCACGCGAATAAGGACTGCCATCTCTCAATCACAGCTGTACCCTCACGCCCAGCCCAGGACCTGACATACAAGTAGACACCCGATAACTATTTGTGGAACAAACGAGTCTTTCATCTTGTCCTCATCAGAACCCCATTCCCAGCCTTTCTTTCATCTCTGGCCTTTGCATGAGCTGCTTCCTCTGCCTGGAAGGTTCTTTCCTTCCCCTCCCACCTGAGCTGATCCACATATCACAAGACCAATTTCTCTGGGATTCGTCCTTGGCCCCCTCATTAGAATTAGGGTTTCCCCCTGGGCTCCCCTGGTTCCCTCTATGTAGCATTCTATCATAACACTTAAAAATTGCAATTTTCCAGGTAAACATGAGAGATTGTTAGCAATAATGAACTACTCCCCCCTCTCCCCCGCACCTCTCTGCTCCAAGTGGCTCAAGGGCATCCATTCTCTGCCTTTCAAACCATCAGGAGCCCCATTTCCTATTTATTCAATAAGCGCTGACCGGGCACCCCTCTGTTGTTTTCTTTCCTGCAGCACTGGGGTGGTAGGGAGGAGGGGAGGCATGTTGACAGGATTCTTCCAAAGATGAGACTGAGGCAGGCGAAAGCATCAGAGGTGCTAAGCAAATGCCCAGCCAACCCACATCCAGGGTGCAAGTGGGTGCCAAGGAGGCTGGGGGCCGCGGGGCGGTACTAGCGGGTTGAGTTCTTCCCCTTTCGTTGGGCATCTGCTGTGTGCAAGGTGTGGTGGGAGGGCACTGGGGGTAAGAGGAGAGGTGAGCCTGAATGGCAGACACACCTGGGGTTACCTCCAGCACAGCTGCGCACGGAGTTCACTGAATCTGCCATCTGTCTCCCCACCCTGGGAGCAGGTGGAAGGACCAAGGTTGGGTACAGCTGCCGGAGGAATCTCGGCCAAACCCTGTGGTCACTTTTTTGTCTCTGCCTTGCCAGGCTGCTCTGCTCCTCTGAGCTGCTGCTTGTTCCCCCTATCCTGACACTCCCCATACACCAGTTTATCAAAGTGAAGTCCAGAGACCACCTCCATCGGCATTACCTGGGAAGGGGGCAAAAATGCCTGGTTCTGAGCTCCCATCTGCTGACCCTGGGGTGGGACCCTAGCATCTGCATGTGTACGATAACCTCTGCTTGGTACTCTCGAGTGTGAGAGCCCCAGTACTTCTGCTGCTTCCAGGATCAGCCCACACGCCCTCCTTGCCCCTGGCTGCCGGCTCCTGTCTGGGATCCTTTGGGGGCTGCTCTTCCTCTGCCCACCCCTTAAATGCCAGGGTGCCCAGGGGTCCTCCATCCAAGCCCCTTGTTCCTCTTTCACATCCACACCTCCGGTACCCCCGGCTAGACTGTTGGCCCTTGTTTGGCCAACAGCACCCAGATTTGACATAACTGATACTGACCTCCCCACTTCCCCAGAAGCCACCTTCTACCCCCCAACACATCCTCTCGCATGTAGTGCCCACCTCAGCGAGCAACCTGCCTATTGCCCAAGCCAGAAACTTGGGTATCATACTTGACTCTCTTGTCTCCCTTCCTTCCTCATTTCAGCAACAACTCAATCCTGATTTGCCTCCCTCCTAAAGATGTTTTCAGTCTACCCCTCTCTCTCACCCCAGACCATTGCATTTATCCCCTAACTGGTTCCTTTCTTCAAGTCTTTCCTCTTTCCAGTGAATTTTCCAAAAGCTTTCTAAACTGCAAATCTGACTACAGTCACCAGCCCCCTTAAAACCCTTCAAACGATTTTCAAGGTCCTAACCCCCTTGACCTGCAGGAAGGACCTTCCATCAGCTGGTCTCAGCTTGCTGCTCCAGCTTCCTCCCCGCCCCACTGAGCTCCAGTAACAACAAACTGCTTCTTGTTCTAGCCTCCAGACCTTTGACCATTCAGTCAGTCCTTCGGCATCACCTCCTCCAGGAAGCCATCCCTCTCCAATCCCCCCACCG
>NW_020171981.1:4988794-5047457 GCF_003031525.2 Neophocaena asiaeorientalis asiaeorientalis
TGGTCCTTAGTGTATCCATACTGCCTGGTAGAGGGATCTGTTATTCTACTCACCACACTGAGTTATAATCATTGATTTTCATGTCTCGGTTCCACGCTACGCAGTGAGATCCTTGAGGGCAGGGATGGTGTCCAATTCGTCTCTGTGTCCCAACCCCTGGCCTGGTCTGGCACTGAGGACAGGCTTGGCCAATGGATGATGGATGAATGCAGAGGGGAAACTTGAAGGAAGTGACAGCCAGGAAGAGCCAATAGGGCAGTGAGGGCCAGCCAGGAAGGAGGCGCAGCCAGAGCAAATGTGTGGGTAGTAGAAAAGCAAGAGCTTCCCTTTATCGAACGCCATGACTGCCTGCCAGCCATTGCGCCTGTGCTTTGTTTGCACATTCGGTCTCATTTAGTTCTTGCAACAACAGATCAAGAAACTGGCATCAGAGAACCAAAGCAACTTGCCCAAGGTCACACAGCCAGGCTTGGAGTAGAATCCAGGGCTGTCTGGCCTGAAGACCTGTGCTCTTTCTGCTGGGTCACACTGCTCTCCTGGGGATAGGACCTCCTGGAGATGGACAAGGAGTGGGCCCAGCTACACACCTGCCTAGCTGAGGGCCCGAACCAGCTGCTCACGTTCAGGCCGACAGCTTCTTCCTCCCAGCAGGACCAGAGGCTCAGAGGCCAGACAAGGATTTATCTGTTCCCCCCTCCCCAGGCTTTGGGTGGGGGAGGGGGGTCTTTGACTAGACATGCACACACCCCCACCGCCACCACCAGGGAAGGGCTGCTGCGTCCCATACTGCCCAGGGTGCCTGGGGAATGCAGGGGGCTCTGTGATGCTGTCTGCGCTCTGCAGAATCTGTCTCCCTCATCGCACTTGGCCCAGGCTGATATTAACATCCATCTGCATTCCCCGCGCACCCGCCTGGCAGATGGTGGGGGAGGAGGCTGGGTGTGTGCTGGGGGCTGCAGCCAGAGACCAAGCTGGTCCTCGAGGGCCAGAGCGGAGTGCCCACCCATCCTGCCCCATGGGCCCAGCCCAGGCTGGGGCTGCTCCAAATGCTGGGGTACCTCCTCACCCTCACAGCCTCTGAGGGGTGCTGGGTGCTAGAATCCGACCTTTGATTTTTCTAAGGACTAAAGGGGCCCTGCAATTCCAGGAAGAAAACCCAGAGATGTGGGGGGGATGGGGGATGGGCCCCACCTTTGGGAATCTTGGATGAGGGTCATTTTCTTCCTCCTCGCCTGGGAAGTTTGCAGAGACGTGAGATAGAGACCCTGCTGGCATAGAAGACCCACATCCCAGCCTGGGGCTCCCTGGATCACAGGGAGGGCAGTAGTGAAGAATGGAGGTACAGCCTCCAGGGAGGCCTTGCCCACCTGGCTCCCCAGCTTCTCAGGAGGCTTACCCCTGACCCCAGCCCCAGAATCCAGTCTGGACCCTAGTGGCCTTTTCAGCCCAGCGCTCCAGCCAAAAGTTTCCTGTTACAGCGACTGGACTGAGAGGTATTGGGGGGAGGCGGGGAGGGTTATCCCTGCCCCTCTGAGTAACGTAGAAGAGGAAAGGAACTGACTCCTGAACAAAAGGAGTACAGGCTAGACACCTAGAAGAACTTCCCTCAGCACAAACGCAACTCTTGCGGAGAGAAGTGGACTTTGGGCTGTGGGAATAGGCTACAGTAAGGAAGACGTTCTTTTCTGGCTCTCGTAATGAGTTCGGGAAAAATGACCTTTCCAAATTCCAGGTCTCTTGGGATTCAGGGCAGGGCAGCGGATCCCCAGTGCTCGCGACCGGGGACAGGCGCCCTGCCAGAGGGGTGGAAAAAGTAGTGTCCCTATTCCCGAGGCCACCACCCTCTCCCTTCCTCGCCCAGTTACTCCGCCCCCACATCCTGCCCCTCGCGTCCTAGGTCCCTGGGTTGCTGGCCGGCAGGGGAGGAGTTAACTCTGGAGGTACCGGCTGGGCTCACAGTACCTGCCGCCGCCGCCGCCGCCGCCGCCGCCGCCGCCGCCGCAGCCGGTGGGAGGGACGAGGAAGCGGGAGCCGCCTGGGCGCCAGAAGCGCTCCAGTCTGGCGGGGCGCTGCGCGGGTAGCGGCGGCGGGTCTCGGCGCGGCCAGGGGCGTCCGCCAGGGGGCGCGCCGCGACGGGGCGGGAGGGGCCGTCTGGTCTGGGGAATTAGCACAGGGACGAGCGCGCGCGCGGGTCCCCAACACATCTGGGCGAGAGCGGCGCCGCTGGAACCGAGGGGGCATATCTGGAGCGGCGGAGCCACCGCGCAGCTGGGGCCCTTCGAGGCGCTCGGGGCACCCATCTGGGACCTCGAGAGGGGGCCGTGCCGCGCGCAGCTGGACCAGGGGAGGGGGGCGGCGGCTGCACAGCTGGACCGAAGGGGGCGGGGTCGGTCCTGGGCGGCTGGCAGAGCGAAGGGCCGCGAGTGGCCTGGGACTGGAGCATGGGACGGCGCGCCTGAAAGAGCAGGGGTGAGGAAGGGCCTGGTACCCTGAGGGGGGAAAGACGAGAGAAAGGGGCACGACAGCAAAGGAGGAAGATGCAACTGACTCGCTGCTGCTTCGTGTTCCTAGTGCAGGGCAGCCTCTATCTGGTGAGTGGTCCGCGGGGAGCGGCGCGGAGGGGCGGGGGCCGGGAGGATTGGGGGAGAGCGCGGGAAGCTTCCAAGCCCGAAAACTTTCTCCCTTCCCCTCAGCATCCCGGGGATGGAGCGGAAGCCTGGAGGCTGGGGGAGAGGGCGGGGCCGAGGCCAGAGACTGGACAGTAAGGGTTAATAGGGGCGGGGAGAGGGTGCTGGGCTGGCCCACCCACTCGGCCTCTGGTGGCGGGAGGTGCGACGGGCACGAGGGAAAATGCCCGCAGCCGTCGCCAAAGGTTACTCGACCCCTTCCCGGGCCCCGGGCCGTGCGGAAGGGTGTTGGGGGATGGCTGTGGAGCTGATGACCTGCCAGAGTCATCAGAGCTGTGGGCTCTTCCCTGACCTAGGGGCCCCGGAGGGCCCCAGCGGGCCCCGCGCTCTGGGTCCATCAGCGTACGAGCCAGTACAGGCGCGGGGCGGCCCCCGCGTCCCTCGCTGCCGCCTTCCCTCCCGCTCCCTCCCTCCCCGCCTGTTGTTTTCCTCTTCTCTCCCGGCTGCGCGCAGCCGGAGCCCCACAGGACCTGGGCAGGCGGCTCCCGCCCCGGGCTCTCGCGGCAGCTGAGCGGAGCGCCCAGAGCCCGCTCCCCGAGCGCTCGCTCGCTCCTTGCCGGCGGCCCAGGACGCGCGGAATCAACCCCAGACCCCAGCCCAGGGCTCAGCTCCCCTCCGACCCACCAATTGGGTCGGGTGGCCAACCGCCACCCACCAAGCCCCACACCTGGGTCTGCCCTTCTCCTCAAAACAATAATTACCTTTGCCACTGTGTGGAAGAAGCCCTCCCTTATCACATCCCCACCCGGGGCCCTTCTCCCCATCCTCCAGCCATTCAGCTGTGACCCCTGGCGGCCGAGTACACACAGGTCTGCCTGCTTGAGCCCAGCCCCCAGAGCTTCCCCTCCTACTGTCCCTCTGCCCCACCCTTGGGTCCTGGCAGGCAGGGCCACCGCACACAACCCCAGGCATGGCCAGGGCCAGAAAAGAGACCACAAACCCCTTTGGAGCCCTCCAGACCTCAGGCATCCCACACCCTCATCCCAGGGTCACCAGCAAATCCAGATGCTGCCCAGCTGTGAGCTGGTGCCCCGGTGCTCATAACGAGATACATAAGGTGAGTACTCTCTTCAAAAGCTGAGCAAACCCACACCAGGCAGCTGTCCTCAGGAAACCTGCTTCACTCCCTGATGCCCTCCTGTGTTTGAGCTTGTCAGGCTGTCCTGCTGGCCTTCCCCACAGCTCCTTCAGGAAGCCTCCCCAGATGTTGTCTGTCAATAGAGTTGAGGCAGCAGAGGCCAGCCAGGCCTCCGCAGAGTTTACAGGAGATCCCGGGTGGGGACGGGGCTTGGATAAAATCCCAGTAGAAGGACCCATCTGGTCTGTGAGCCCAGGAGTGCAGTGGCTTGGGAGGTCTGACTCTGTGTGACTCAGCCTTGCAGTGATGTAACCTGTGAGTCTGGTGTCCCCATCTGTGAAGTGGGAATAATAAGAACTCCTACCTCCTAGTATAAGTAATGTCCTGGCAAGTTATCACGGAGGAGAGTTTGGCCCTCCTGGGTATGGAACTCACCCCAGGTCTCCCTCAGATCCTCCTGCCAAAACCTAAACTGCATTTGTACTTGAGAGAGAATTTCGCTGGGTTCTGTTTTCTTTTCCATCATCTGTTGGTTCTCTTTGCCTCTGAAGGAAGAAACTATTCCAGGATAGGGGTGGTGTCTCATCCAACAGACTAGAAAGTCCCCAAAGGCAAGGGCTGTACCTCCCCTGTCAAACTAGGGGCTCTCTCAGCATAGAGATGGAGCTCTCCTATCTGACTTGGGGCTTTTTGAGGGCAGAGACTGTACCTCCCCCATCAGTCTGGGAATTTCACAGAGTGGGGGACTCTACCTCTCCTATAAGAAAGGGGTGCTCTGTCATCACAGCTTCTTCCATCAGATGAGGGCTCTCCCAACATTGGGAGCTGGGCCTCCCGCATTAGACTCGGGGCTCCCTAGGAGCTGGGGCCATGTACCTCTGATGCCGTGGTCTACTGGAGAGAATTCTCCACCATCCTTCCAAGACTTTGAACAGTGACCAGAGGCAGGACAGTGGGGAGAGGAGCTAGGGGTGACCTGAGTGTCAGAACATGGGAGGGAACCACGACACAGGCCAGAGTGCATACCCAACCCCCAGAGTAGGTGGGCAATGTGCAGGGCCCCCTCATCCCCAAGTCGGAGTGGAAGGGAGGGCAGAGAGATGATGCCGGTGGTGGGAGGCAGTGAACCAGAATTCCTGGGTCTTCTGGGGACCCAGGTGCTTATTCTCCTCCCAACTCCCTCCACAGGTCATCTGTGGCCAGGATGATGGTCCCCCTGGCTCAGAGGACCCTGAGCGTGACGACCCTGAGAGCCAGCCCCGGCCCCGGGTGCCTCGAAAGCGGGGCCACATGTCACCTAAGTCCCGCCCCATGGCCAACTCTACTCTCCTAGGGCTGCTGGCTCCGCCTGGGGAGGCATGGGGGGTCCTCGGGCAGCCCCCCAGTCGCCCGAACCACAGCCCCCCACCGTCGGCCAGAGTGAAGAAAATCTTCGGCTGGGGTGACTTCTACTCCAACATCAAGACGGTAGCCCTGAACCTACTCGTCACGGGGAAGATCGTGGACCACGGCAATGGGACCTTCAGCGTCCACTTCCGACACAATGCCACGGGCCAGGGCAACATCTCCATCAGCCTCGTGCCCCCCAGTAAAGCTGTAGAGTTCCACCAGGAGCAGCAGATCTTCATTGAAGCCAAGGCCTCCAAAATCTTCAACTGCCGGATGGAGTGGGAGAAGGTGGAACGGGGCCGCCGGATCTCGCTCTGCACCCACGACCCAGCCAAGACCTGCTCCCGAGACCACGCTCAGAGCTCAGCCACCTGGAGCTGCTCCCAGCCCTTCAAAGTCGTCTGCGTCTACATCGCCTTCTACAGCACAGACTACAGGCTAGTCCAGAAGGTGTGCCCGGATTACAACTACCACAGCGATACTCCCTACTACCCCTCCGGGTGACCCTGGGCAGGCCACAGAGGCCAGGCCAGGACTGGAAGGACAGGCCTGCCCACACAGGAAGCCATCTGTCTGGATACTGGGCAGGGAGACGAAGGGGCCTCAGGCGGGGAGCGCGGGGGTGGAGAGGAGGAGAGGCCGAGTGGCGCCAGGGCCAAGCCTCAGGTGGCGGGGAAGGGGTTGCAGGTGCTGGCCCCAACCTGAGGCTGTGGAGCAACCAGGACACAGGAGCGCTGGCCGAGGAGTGGGTTCTCTGGGCGGCCTCCCAGGGCTTCCCCACTGAGCAATAGAGAGATGTTGGGTCCAGGAGGCCCCTGGAGCAAGCAGACCAATAAAGTCATTGAGGGGAGCCCAAGACCTTGGCTCCCTCCCTGCCATCCTGCGAAAGAACACAGCAAGGAGAGGGCTATTTCATCGGTGAGGACAGCACGCGGGCACTGAAGGATGGCGGAGCTGGGGCTTCCTGGGAGCCAGCACCGGAACTCTCCAGCCCCACCCAGTGGGCCGACCCGAGCCCTCATCCTGGACTGAGGCTGAAGTGGTGACCTGTGGCGTCTTCGATGTCTTGACAAAGAGACCATCTGCCCCCAGCCAGGCCACCCCTTCCTTCCCAAAATTCCTTCTCTTGCCATTGCTCCCCACCCCCACCCTTGTGCTGAAGGGGACCCTCGTCCTTAAGCTGAGACACGGGGCGAGCGTAATTCTCGCAGCACCGAGACCACACGTGGAAGCCCACCCCTGAGCTACGTGCTCATCCTGCATCCCACTCCTTGCTGGCTCCTCGGGGAATGACCTTATCCAGCGAGCAAGCCTTCCATAGCCAGCCTTGCCCATCAGCCCAGGTCTTGCCAGGACGGAGATGCTGCCTCCCCTGTGGCCCATGGGACCATCTGCAGCCCGGGGCAGGGTGAGGCCACACCGCGGCGGGTGTGCTGGGCCTGTCCCGTAGTGTCTGTCTGTGGGGGTGGGGAGGGGGGAGGTTTTGTGAAATCATCAGTTTGTTGACTTCTGTGTGCAGACTCTCGTTCTCAGATCAAGGAATAAAGCTTTCCTGGGCACTGGACTCTGAGTTATTGGGGAGGGGTATGGGAGCAGGGGTGGGGAGGGCCACAGACACCCCGTGGTCCGGCCAGAGTTTCTCAGATGGCAACAGGACATTTTCTGGAGTCCAGAGCTGCAGGGCTCCAACAGCTACTGGAGCTGAAGCTCCAGGGCTTCCCTCTCCACCCCCTTTCCAGCCACGAAAGCTGGGCCGGTGTTGTACCGGGGCTGGTAGGGGGTGAGGGTGGCATCTGCGAAGTAGCTGGGGAGGAAGAGGTAGTAGGTGGGATGGGCCACATAAGGTGTTCCCTGTCACCTTCCTGGATATCCGTCTGATGGGCCCACTGGGGTCCCAACACTCTTGTCAGTATTTTGCTCTGTGGCCTTGGGCAAGTGCATTGTCCTCTCTGGTTCTCTTTTCATTTGTTTTCTATAAAATGAGGAGCTTGCCATTTGAGAACCCAGAGGTTCTCAAATGTGAGTGGGCTTCTGAATCACCAAGAGGGTTGTTAAAACCCAGATTTCTGGGTTCTACCCCAGAGTTTCTAATTCAGTAGGTCTGGAGTGGGGCCTAAGAATTTGCCTTTCTAACGAGTAATGAGTGCCCAGGTAGACACTGATGGTCCCAGCCCAGGGACCACACTTGGAGGGCCTCTCAGATGTCCTCTGAGTTCCCTTCTGGCCCTGGCTTCCTGGGACGAGGAGACACCTCTGATGCTTCTCCTTGTGATTTCCAGCGGCTCCTCCTGCAGAAGTCTCCTGGGAAGGGTCCCTTCAGAGGATCAGGGGTATTGGGTGTTCAGTCTGATGACATGCTCGGGGAGAAACAGGCCAGGGTGGGGTAGGGACAGAAGGGGCTTGAAAGCAGCCATCCCCCTGCCCCAGCCCATAGGAGGGCCTCAGAATGGATGGCTGCCCGGGCCACCTCATCTGGGAGTTAGCTGGGCTAACTCCATTCGAGCTCCATGTGGGGAAGGCTGGGCCCCCGCTACCAAGATCACAGTGCCGTCTCTGGAGGCCATTCGAGATCTGCTCTCTTGGGAGGGCGGTGTGCAGGCCCCCTGGGTCCCTTTTGGCCAGGTAGCCAGAGTGAGGAGAGTCCTAGCGTGAGGGTAGGGTGCTCTGGCCACCCGCAGCCTGTCTCCCCTGCCCAGCAGCACTCAGCACGGACTATTGCCCTCACACCGCAGAGCAGAGCTGGGTGGGGTCTCAGAAGCCACCTTGCTGTCATCCCCCTCATAGGAAGTGACCCAGAAAGGGTGAGTGACTTGAGCCCACACTCCTATCCCAGCCTCTTCCCCGCCCAGCCACCACACCTTGCTTGCACCTTGCTTGCGGGGCGTCTCTCCTGAGCTGAGGTTTGAGACTCCCCAGCTCCTTCGCGCCACCCTCTCCCTCCCCACCCTAGGGACAGGGCTCTGGCCCTGCCTGCCATGGGGGGCTTGGGCTTGCTGGGCTCTGGTGCGTTGTCCCACCTGTGGACACACACTGGAGACGGACCACGAGCACCTCCCACAGTCCTGTGGCTGCGCTGGGCCCCTGCTCTGTCCCCCTGGCTGAACTGTCAGCAGGGCGGGGGGCCCTCTAGCCCACCCCCCCCCCCGGCTCCTCTCCTCCTGCAGAGAGCCAGATGCTGCCGACAGCTGGAGGGCTGGCCTGCCTGGCACACAGTTCTGCCTGCACGGGGCGGGGGGTTCATTTCAGTAACTTCATTTTGCCCGCGTGCACTCTGCAGCCTCTCCCTCCTTTTCCGCCTTCCCCAGTAACCCCGGGCGGCTCGTCTCATTTAGGACCTTGCTAACAGATTTCCTCCCGAATCATAATTCTGTTGGAATAGACTTTGTGCCCTACTAGTCTTGCCATCACCAGATACTTCCTGTCCCCCCCTGGTCCCCACAGAGGGAAGCATCTAAGCATCTGGCTATGAAGGCGCCAACCTCTTGCCCCTTGGTGAGCAATGTCTAGGGCATCTCCTGGGCAGATAGACCTCCAGTCCCCATCAATTGCTTGGACCTCCCACTCTTGCCATTCAAAACACAGGAGAGGGCTTCCCTGGTGGCGCAGTGGTTGAGAGTCCGCCTGCCGATACAGGGGGCACGGGTTCGTGCCCCGGTCCAGGAAGATCCCACATGCCGCGGAGTGGCTGGGCCCGTGAGCCATGGCCACTGAGCCTGCGCGTCCAGAGCCTGTGCTCCGCAACGGGAGAGGCCGCAACAGTGAGAGGCCCGCGTACCGCAAAAACAAAAACAAAAACAAAACACAGGAGAGCAGATTCCTCAGGAACAAACCTGTCTCCTGTCCCAGGAAGAAGCTCTAGGTTCCTATCCTCACCCCCAACCCTTGCCCTCTCCCACTGCCCTTCAGTGGCTGGCCTGCTGGCCCCGTGGCCCTGTTCCCCCAACTGCTCAACTTGGCTGGGGAGCCGCCCCAGGGCAGGGGCCTTGGCTCCTCTGTTCGAGTGGAGCCTCTGGGACAAGCCTACCAGACCGGGGGCTCTTTGGGGACATGACCTGTATCTCCCCACCAGACTGGGGAGCCCCTGGGGCCAGGGTCTGTACCTGCCACGTCAGATCGAAGAGCCTCTGAAGCTAGGATCTGTGCCTCCCTCATCAGGCTGGAGTCTCTCTGAGGGCAAGAACTGCAATTTGGATGCAGTGGGGAAAGCTTATTCTTTTCTAAGCACCGGAACACCTGGAGGTGGTCTCTGCCCTCAGCCCTGCGCACGTCTGGGCAAGGATTCCCACCTGGGCTTCAGCATCCCCATCTCTAATGGAGTGAATATTCCCAGCGGTCTGTGAAGCTAAGGAGAGGGAATACATGGTAGGTGAGCTGGCAGCAATGCTGAGTCTTCCTCTTGAAGTTTAAGGCAAAAGCAAATGGGTGCATGGGTCCCTCCTCCCTCCCTCCTTACCCACTTCCCAGGGATGAGCAAGCAGGAACTGAGTCACCCACTTTCCCATCCTTGGCAGGAATGCGGGTGACCTTGCATGTGGCAGACTTGTGTGGCGAGGCCCACTGCTCAGAGATGCACGAGGTGGTAGGTGGGTAGGGAAGCTGGGGGAAGGGCGTGTATGGGGGTGGAGGCAGCTGAAGGTCGTGGAGTGACCAGGGTGCTGGATTATTGAGTGGGTATGTGTAGGGGGTCGTGGGAGACACAATGAACCAGTTGCTCTGTGCTGGGAAGTGATCCAATGTCATGGCTGGGAGTAGGAGAGAGAAATGTTATTTCCGAAGGTTCTGAGTCCTCTGGTACTGCCAGGAGAACCAGGGGCTGGGGTGACGGGCGGGGAGAGGCACCACCAGCCCCGCTAGGCGGAGGCAAGATTGGTTGGGGACAGCACCTGCCAATTATACCAAAGTCCTGGAGTGGTAGCTGCTGCCATCACCAAGGCACAAATGCCAGAGGAGACACAGCACTCAGCAGCTGGGCGCTGAGACACGGCACTCAGCAGCTGGGCGCTGGGTTCTGGTTCCACAGGAGCCCCTGTTTCCTGTTGGCCTGCCAAGCTCAAAGGCTGACCTGAAAACCACCCAAGCTAAGGTGCCTAGTTCAAAGCCTCCCAGTTCATCATCTCAGGGCCGCCTGGCTAGATGGTCCCAAGGGACAAGCTAGCACCTCCTGAACCAATGAACTGACAACATGAGAGTTGCAGAAAGATATATCTGGATCCCAATTCTGAGTCTGTAATTTATTAGTCGGGTGCCCTGGACAAATGACATAATCTTCCAGAGCTTCCTTATGTGAAAAACTAGGGATCTACTACCTACCTTGGAGCATTGGTGGGAAAACTAAATGAGTTGCTCGACAAATGTTACTCTTCTTCTTTGCTTCTGGAGATGGGGGTTTGTGTTAACTTCAGCCTTGCTCCTGGTGTGGAGAGGTAAAAAGGCCCCAGGCTGGAGGTGGGTGACCTGGGTTCCCATAATAAGTGTGACAGAGACTACTAATATCCATTTCCCCTATCTCCGCAGTAATGGAATTCTCCATTTTTAGTTGGGCACTTGGCTGTCTGAAAAAATACTTCATTTCTTTGCCTCCCTTGTGCCTAGATGTGGCCACGTGACTAAGATCTAGCCAGTAAGCCAGTTATTTGGCAACTTCCAGAAATCTTAAGAAGTTGATATACACCCTTTGCCCCATCTTCTTTGTTCTATCCTCTGTCCTGCTGCCTGGAATATGTATGTGATTGCTGGAGCTCTACCTGCCATCTTAAACCACGAGGGATAAGAGCCATACCCTAGAAGTGGAAATGAGCTGGAAGAAGTCCTGGTCCCTGAAAGTTTTGTGGAATAGAAATATCATACCAGTCCTAGGCTCCTACCTTCAGACTTTTATGTGAGAGAAAAATCAAATTTCTATCTTACTTCTATCAAATTTCTATCTTATTGAGTCTCCATTTCTAGCAGTTTAGTCTAGCTCCACTTGATTTAGTGGATGTGGTTGAGCACTTCACTTCTGTGGACCTCAGTTTCCTCATCTGTAGAAATGAGAAAATGCTCACATATCTTGCTGCACTTCAGAGAGATTTTATCGACTCACGGGCAAGAAGGCACTTGGAAAAGCTCTGGTTCTCTGCCCCCTCTCCAGCACTGAGGCGCACAGCCGCCATTTGCGAGTTGCTGCTGCACTGCAGGGGGCTCCCAAGAAGCTGAGAAGCATCCTTTAGCCCCGTCTGAAAGGCCTCCAGTCCCCAAATTCAGCCCCCACACATCTGAGTCCCCATCCGCATTCTGATGTTGGTGACACAAAATCGTTGTTCAGGGCCTGACTGATCCCAGCCAGATGGGATCCTAATTTAATTAAAACCCTTTAATTACCCGCAGCAACACAGCTTTGGAAGTCCAGTGCAGAAGGGGGCCTGTAACGGGAGGGGGATCGTTGACAGGGCAGAGTAGGGGCTGCCCTTCCATCACTCTGGGAACCTGGGGTTGTAGAGCGTTTCTCCCACCAGGGTGGGCACAAACCGTACAGAGCAGCCTGTGTGGCCCGTGCTTCTGGCTTGGTTGGCTGACTGCCAAGCGGGGAGTGAGGCCCTTGGGAGCAGAGTACCAGCCACTTGAACCTGAAGCTGTCAGTGTCGGTTCTGTGCTTACACTGAGACCAGCACAGACTGTATAAGCTCAGGTCTGAGTCCCTCAAGACGCTGGCCCTGCCCGGGACAGTCTGGGTAGGAGCAGGTACAGCTCTGATTCCTGCTAATTGGCCTGGCTTAAGAAACAGGGGTACCTCTGTCTCCACCAAGGAAAAGCAATGCCCCTGTGAACTCAAGGTGTTATCCATCTGGGGAGGGAGATGAAAGGGGGTGACTTAGGTGGGCTGCAGAGGAACCGTGTGGTTTCTTGGGGTCTAGTAAGGAGCTCCCTTCCCCCAACGTGGTGCTGGCCCTCAACTGGCTTCTCCCTGTGAAGGCAGAAGCAGTAGCCCAGGCCAGGCCAGAGCCTGCCAAGCCTTGGCGGGGCAGACTCAGAAGCCTAGACTCCACGAGCTGGGCTGTTTTTAAGCCTTGTGGACATAATACGTTAATACCCTTCAGTTCTCCCTTAGTACCTATTCATTTAACAAATATTGTTTAATAAAGCCTCTGAAAGCTCCAGCTGGTCTCCACGGGGCCAGATCATTGGGGGAAGAGGTTCAGTTCGCACCTGAGCCATAGCCTTAAAGGACATGTTCTACTGCGGTCAGCATGATGTCAGTGGCTAGAATTGAAGCAAGAAACCCCAAGAAGAAGAAAAAACTCAAGGGGAAAAGGTAGGAGCCGTGAGGCCCCACCGCTCCACACCCCCAAATTTCTCCTTCCGAAGCTGAAGCCGGGAGCACTGCAGTTGAACGTGTTCCGCGGTGCCCAGGCCTGTTGGCTCCCGCCTTCCCACCCCCTGCCTCTCTTCCTGCATCCAGCCTCAACTCCCCACTCCACCTTGCTTCCTCTGTTATCCCCCAGCATCCACGGCCCTCTTGAAAGAGACTGCTCCTACCTCTGACTCAGGTTGAGTCTGGAGTGCTATGTAACTGCCAACTCGGGGACTGTCACAGCAGGACTGGACATAGGAGCTGTCATTCCCCATCAGATCGAAGACTTGTGAGGGCAGGGGCTGTGTGTCCTGTCCAGCTGGCCTGGAGGCTCCCCAGGGACAGGAGGGCCTTACTTTGAGGCGTATCTGCTCAAAGGTGGCCTGCACACCACACTCTCCCCGGGGAGTCATCCCTGATGGGCCTCACTGGACGGTGTGCTAAGGCATGATCACGGCCTTCACCCGGCCACCTCGGGAGGGGAGGTGACAACGGGGACTCCAGCAGCCCAGGTCCTCCTGGCTGGAGGAGAGGGTGGGCAGGAAGGGTGAGGACAGCAGAGGAGGAGGGCACACCCCTCCTCCCAGCTGTCCCGATATTGTGTGTCGTCTTCTCTACAACAGTCTTCTGAGACATGGCTTAGCTCCGGGGGCACAGTGAGGGGCACTGAGCGTCACAGGAAAAGCCAGGATCTTCTGGCTCCTAACCCGGTACCTGCTTTTTCCTGACCCCAGGCTTCCTTGATCCGATCCCCTTCATGACTTGAGGGGTGGCCCCACCTGGGGTAGGATGGCCTGCACCGCCCCAGGGAGACTGGGCTCCCCCTCCTTGGGTTCAGAGCAAGGCCATTCCCCAGCTAGGGTGCGTTTGGAGAGAGTTGGGTTTGAGTACTGGTTGCCATGTGACCTCGTTCTGGTCCCCTCAGCCCTCTGGGCCTGGATGGCATTCCTTCCCCCACCTGCTCACATGGTTCCTGCAGGAACAGCTCTGGCAGCGGTGGCTCCGGGTCCGTGTAGGGCTATTGCCGTCTGGCTGGGGCTCACGGGCAGGGGCAGAGGGCTGGTTTCTCTTTCTTCCTGGGGGAGGCTGTGGAGAGCAGCAGTTGAGAGCAGAGATTCTGGAGCCACGTTGCATGGATTCAAGTCCTTGCTCTGCCACTTCGTAATTGTAGACTTTCAGCAAGTTATTGAACATCTTTGTGCCTCAATTTCCCCATCTGTAAAATGGGGGGGTGATCTTTACCTGTCAGAGGGCTGTTGTGAGCTGGAATGGGTAAAGCAATTGAACTGTGTTTGGCACAGCTGCCCTGAGTACAGTCCCAGCCTACAGCCCTCTCTGTTCCTGGCCAAGCCTGGGTGTGAGGGAGGGAGAAGTGTGGCCATGGGCAGGAATGCGCAGGAAAAAATACCCATAGGGAAGGTCAGAAGTCTACAAAAGACTCATACAAAGGAATCTACTTTTCTTTTGATTCCGGTTGAGAAATGGAGCTCTTGGTTGTATTTCTACTGATCCTTGGGCCAGGAATCCCCCACTTCTGCACTCCAGAAGCCCCTGGGTACTCCCCCTGGGGACCTCGACTGGTAAACAGGACACCAGGCTCAGGGAATGCAGGTGGCCAAAGGGTCTTTATTTAGAAGCAGAGTTAAAGACCCACAGCAGTCAGCCAAGTGTACACCCGAGGCGGCTGAGGCAGCCTGCAGGGGCCCCTCCTGCCTTACTTTGCCCCACCCTCACCTCACCTGCCTTTATCACCTCCACCCAACGGATCAATTTCTCATCAGCCTGGATGGCCTGTGGTCCTTTGATGGTACTCCTGGGAACTGGGTGTGTGAAACAGGCCCATCTTGGACTGTAGCCCCGAGGGTGACTCCCTGAGGACTGGGCCTTACGTGACCCGTTTCTTCTACACTTTGAGAAGGGCCAAGGGCATGGGGTAGGCACAGGGCCTGGCAGTAAATCTGCGACTCGCAGAGGGACTCTGAGCGCTCTCTATCGTGGGAGTCTTTCACAGGGACAGAGAGGAGGAGAAGGGAAGACACAGGTCAAGGGGCAGCTAAACCCCCGACACCTGCACTTTATAAACGAGGAGGATGCTGTTTGGGGAAGCTGCGGGAAGGTGGAGGATACCAGAGTGTGGGAAGGTATATAAATGCCCCCTTTGCCAGCCTCGGCAGCTCCCGGGCCTGGGATAGGAGGGGCCTGCCGCTGCTCAGGCGGTCAGGCGCTGCCATCTGTCACATCTCAGCGGAGATCAGCACTGGAGGGCTCGTTGTAGGCAGGTTTTTATTATTATTTTTTTTAACGCTGCAGGATCAGGCTCAAGACGTCACTCTAGTGAGCAGTACTGGAGACGGGGGAGAGAAATGTCTAGGAAATCACGGAAGCTTCCATGCTCCAGGAGAAGGGACGGAGGACAGGGAGAGGAAAAGGAAAGAAAAAAGAAAAGAAGCCAAAGAAGGAAAACCATGTAGGAAAGACGGCCTTGAATTAGCAGGTGTGCATCATCCCCTCCCCCTGGCCCCTCAGGAGGCAGCAGCTGCCCAAGAAACTGGGCTCCAGGGTCCTCAAGTTACTTCCATCCTCTCCCCAGTCCCTATTTTCACACCTCCAAGCCGAAGTGCTTCTACCCTGCCTCTTACCTTCCTCTCTGGAATGCCTAATGTCAAGCACTCCTAGCTTTCGGAGATTATAACAAAGATGACGGTGATGATCATAAATAAAGAGCTCTTCCAGGTGTCTGAAAGGTCTGGGGCAGACTGACTCTTCCTGAGACTCCCCCACGCGTTACAGCAGGTGAGAACCTCAGAGCTCGCAGGACACAGGGCTGGCCAGGGGATGGCTCTCCCTCTCCCCACAGGTAATTCTGGCTCAGAAGATCCCCACACTCCCAAAGGTGCCCATTTCAGGGTCTCGTCGCAGATTTACCTTCCATTCCAAGAAATCCTAAAAGGCCATGGACTCTAAAGGCTGCATATGGCTTAGGGTAGGACCAACAAGAAGTACACGGCAATAACAATAGCATCAGCGGCAGTTAACCTTTCTGGAGCTCATGAACGGTAGTCACCATGTTAAGGACTTGATATGTACTACTCATTAATTTCCACGGGAACTCTATGAAATACCCATTTTACAGAAGAAAAACTAAGGCTTATACGTGCAGGTGCTTTGGCCAGGATCGTGAGTGGTGGCAGGAGATCAGAGCCGGGCTCCTTGACTCCAGACGCTGTGCTCTCTGAACACCAACCTTGGCTAGACCTCCAGCGCTGCCTGCACTCTCACCAACCTTTCCCCAGCCACTAGGCTCATCACACCTCCCAGCCCCGACGCTATCCCAGGGTTCTCAGCCATTGATCTTATTTCCTACTTAACACTCAAAAACGTACACGTCACCAGATGCAAGCTTGCTCAACTTCCTACTATGAGACAAACCCACGTTCTATAGGACTCTCCTCATACCCAGAGAGGGTGTCCCTCCTCTTCCTACCTATGCCCACCCCCCCGCTTCTCCTCCCAGATCACTGAGAACCTCCCAGCACAGATGGTCCTTTCTCTACTGGACCTGAAAGCTTTTAACTGCTTCCTCTCTACTGGATCCCTCTCGCCAGCTTTAAATGTGCTCATGTCTCTTCCATACTATAGGAAACAAATGGAACTCCTCCCTCTACTCATTACCTTCTTCCAGTTTTGCCCGAACTTTTCATTCCTCATGACCCACCCACTCCTCACCTCACCCCGATTGGGTCCCTTCACTGAAATGGCCCCAGCTAAGCTCAATAATGACTTCCATATTGCTACCTCCAATGGGCGATTTTATCGTTTCTCTTATTCTACTGCATTTGACACTTTTAACAGTTTTGTATTTGTTCTCTGACATATGTTTCCTTCCTGTCTACCTCTAGCCAACTCTTTTCCTTCTTTGTGGCTTATCTTTTTTTTACTGGCCCTAAAATATAAGCATTCCTTAAGGTTTAGGAACCTTTAGGTTCCTTTAGGTTCCCGGGCCCCCTTCTCTCTTCACTCTATACTCCTTGATGATCCAACACACCAAGGGCTTCACAATTACACCTCGAAACCAGTATATCCCAGAACCATCTCTCCAGTCTTGATCTCTCCTCTGAACCCAAGGCTCAAAAATTCAATAGCCCAGGGCTTCCCTGGTGGTGCAGTGGTTGGGAGTTCGCGGGCCGATGCAGGGGACACGGGTTCGTGCCCCGGTCCGGGAAGATCCCACATGCCGCGGAGCAACTGAGCCTGCGCTCTAGAGCCTGCGCTCTGCAACAAGAGAAGCCAAGACAATGAGAAGCCCACGCACCGCAACGAAGAGTAGCCCCCGCCTGCCTCAACTAGAGAAAGCCCATGAGCAGCAACAAAGACCCAATACAGCCAAAAATAAAAACAAATTAATAAATTTATTTTTAAAAAAAGAAGGCAAAACCAATGCAAGGTTCTTAAACTTCAGTGGGTGTAGAAGACCTTGGGGATCACCCATTGGTATGCTGACCATGCTCAAATGCCCTCTTTTTTCCCTCTTTAACTGTTGTTTGAATAGAGGTAATGGAGACATGAATGATACACCGTGGAGACCACTTCCCTGTTATGACTGAAGATTACATTGGATGTATCAGGGGATGCGCCTACTTTTCATTAGTGTTTCGATAAAAATAAACACTTCCAATACCTGTAAGAGATAGCATAAAAATGTTTATTTACCCAGAGAGATTAAAATGTGTAATATGACTATTGGTTCATGTATCAATGTCAATCTATCTATAAATTACCAAAAAGGCAGTACTTCATTTTACCATTAAACTAGTAAGTGCATTTTAAAGTGCCGTAGGATAACAGGAAATAACAAAGCACAGATGTTGGAGGGCAAATTTGAAAGCACACCAGTGGTGTGCTGGAACCAGTTCACACTGGCTCTATAGAGCCATTCGTTAAAATTTTCAGAAATTTTGAGAGACGGTTGTTAAATGGCCAATTAAAAATTAAATCGTATCAATGTACAACTAACAGCAAAAGTAATAAATACTCAAAATTCATCTCTTCCTAAGTATCTTACACTTTACCATTGCCTATGGCTTGAGGTTCTACTCGTTTACCCCATCTGTATGGTGGCAGTACTCGACAATGGGGAGCTGCACACCCCTTCCAACTCTGCACCCGGTAATGCCACCTCAGGGTTTGAAATGGCCATAGTGGGGGTATTTACACCATGGAAACTAGCAAATGCTACCAATCAGGGCTGACATTTTGGGGAACTAAATGTTATACCTTTAAGTAGTGCGCCACTGAACAAAACCACTGCCCAGAAAAACATTTTAAGGGTCTATGATAAATGTGAAGCCAACTTTTACCTGGAGGATGGACGGGTTAAAGAAGTATAGAAACGTGTGTCTGTCTTGAGGAAATCATTCTCAAAACTGTGTAAGGGTTGACGGTGATTGTTTTCTCAATTTGCAGCTATAATTATTCTACAGACATGACTTTTATTACAAACATCAGTCGCTGAAGTGTCTGTAATTTTATGGAACAGCCTGTATACCATCACTTCTAAACAAACGTAACTGTGTTGACTAAATGGAGACGTTAAGTTCTTAAGAGTGGGTGGGAGAGATTCCCTTCCTCTCTCCCTGCCAAACTTCTGGAAAGAGTGGCTTACCCTCAAGCCATGTTTGCTTACCTTCTCATCAGTCTTGGCTTCTGCCTCCACCACTTGACAGAAACTGCTCTAAGGTAACCGCTGACCTCCTTCCTGCTAAATTCGATAGCTTTTCAGTCCTCGGTGCTATGACCTCCCGGCTTTGTTTCTGTGGGCCACTCCCGTCTCCTCCATTAGACTGGATCAGTGGAGGGAAAATCCTACCCCTCTCCTCGAACCTAGCCTAGCACAGTGTCTGCCACTTTCTAGGTGCTCAGGCACTGTTTGCTGTCAGTGGCCTGAGTTTTCATCTCTGTGACCTTGAGCAGTCATCTCGCTTCTCTGGATGTGTTTTCTCAGACATGAAAAGAAGATGAATTATGTGGGGGCCCCTTTTTCTCCCTGAAGTTTGTCAAAAGCTCACCTTTCAGGGTCTTGAGGGGGCTAAAGCTCACCCCATTTCAACTGAGCGTTATGAGCAGGGGTGCCCACGTAGGCAAGTTCTGAGATTTCCACCTTCTTTCTGGTCTGGGGGCCTCAGGCCCAAAGCTATCCCTTTGCCTTCTGCTGCTTCTTGGCTCAGAGCCAGGTTGAGTGACCTCGAGGATGTTATGGTTCTATCACCTTGGGATGAACGGGAGCTGCACAACACAAGCCGGCAAGCGTACAGAACTCCCGTGAGATCTGTAAGCTACAGGTCCTGGTGCAACATTCCCATACTGGAGTAATGCGTATTTTATCTTCATAACGTTTTCCCCCTGAGGTTGATCCCCTTCAACTCCTTAGTCATTTCTGTTGCTTGTACTGAATTCCCTCAAGTCTAAAATTCTCTCTTCCTAGAGCTGCAGGAATCAGAACCAAAGAGTGTTCCAGATGCCACTTTCTACTCCAGCATTACAGGATTTACAGAGGGGGAATGATATCTTGCATTATAATAGCTTAGCCACATAAAGATCCCATCAGTCGACAACACTCAAGTTTCCGCTCTCATCTGGAGGTCAAAGCTTCTGGTTCTCCCAGCTCATTATCCCAAATACTGATCATCCTACATTTGCTTCCTTGCTTACTGTCTCCAGGAGGTGTCCACCTATTGGGTCAAAGTCCCCAACGTGGCAAGGTCACTTCTGAAATTAAAAGGGGGGAGACACATCTACCTTGTGCATACACATACATAAAGAGCAGTCCGACCGTACTCACCTGAATGCTGGATTAGTCAGCGAGCCATTAGAAATGAATCTAAATGATATAGGGCAGGGTTCAGGGAACAGTCATGAGATAAAGGAAACACACAGGCCCGGGCTGATTAAAAAGATAATTAGCTGTGGGAAATAAGGTTGGGCTCCAGCCAAGAATTTGTCTTTGACAAAGATAAACCAAAGGATCCAATATAGTCATGTTGGGGGGATTTAGTTGCTGTTCTTTTATAGGAGTTGAAGAGCCAGAACAAAGCAACAGTCAGTTTCAAAGTACAGCTCAACTCCCCCTCCCCCGTCTGTTGTTTTGCTCATAAACATACAGGCTGTTTCCTTTCATCTGCACAGGCTCACGCAGTATGGAGAACCTACAATAGGTTTAAGCCAGAATTATAAATGAATACGCAGAGTGGTGGTCAAGCTAGAGATCTTTTGGCCTAAGAAAGAATCTTGATGTCTCTGGCTAGAATTTAAAAAAAAAAAAAAAAAAAGAGGAACCTCTTAAAGGCCTAAAAGCCCAGCAGACTTACCAGCGATAAGGAAAAGAGGCATCTCTTACCTGAATTGTTAAACCTCATAAAGGTGTTTGAAATGCCTAATAACACAGCTTTAATCTCTACATAAGAAACAAGAAAAATTTTCCGTGAATGGCCAGATAGAGGGGGGCTGACAATAAGGAAGGAGGGAAGTTGGGGAATGATGCCAGATACAGTATTTGGACCTGAAACTGCAACTCCAAAGGTTCTGTGAAACTACTTGCCTGAAATATTGTTTTGATAAATAAGCCATATCCTTGTGGAATTGAAATCTCCAACTGTTCCACTGGCACGGACATCTCTGCAGTGACAGCACATGCCCCAGACTGTGGAGCTAACTTGAATTAAATTTCAGATGTGGGGGAGCTCAGGGAGGGGGTGGTGGCAGTGGGAGGTTTATGAACAGTATGCTGGGGCTCTGATGTTGTCATAACCAGATGGCTTCAACTCTATCATTTAAACAGAAACAAACATGTCCAGAAAGAATAATGACAGGAGAGGCATCAAACAGCTTCACCTGTACCCGAAATCCTAACTGCTTTGTACCCAACAGTAAAGCCCACAGTGGAAATCCCGTAAATTTTGGGAAATCCCAGAAGAGACTTTCATCTTGCCAGAAGCTTGGTGCCAGAACTGCTACCCTCCTGAGGACATGTTCCCTGAACCTACCAGCCCCCAATCCACAGCTTTCTGTGAATGAGGAAGGGCAAATCTGAAGCCCGGTTTGTCCTCCTGGATCCTCTGACACACAGGCCAGCTGAGGCGCCTTTCCAGAGCTTCTGCTCTTGCCATCCCCACAGAAAGAAAGCTTTACCTCAGATTGCGTACCTAAACATTTCAGAAATGGAACTTCCTCCAGTTGCTTACATAATCTTTTCAGGGTATCACATTAGAAGAACTCTCACTCAAGTTGTGTAACCTTAGGCATGTCCCTCAGGGTTTCAATTTCTCTCACCTATAAAATGGGAAGATGCTATCTATCTCATTTATCCCACCCAACCCATCGAGTTGTTGGGAAGTTCAAATGAGATACTGTACAGGAAGGTTTGCTGAAACGGGAGCAGTGCTGAGCCAGTGCAGTTACCTGAGAGACAGTGTGCGTACAGGAGACCCTGGGTGCGCCCTGGTCCCCAGATCCACGTGCTGATCTGGAAAGTGAGGACTCCGGAGGCACAGGACAGCAGCCAGGACATGGAGAACTGGACACTTGCTCACACAGGTGACACTTAGGAGGAAACCGAGAAGCGCAAAGGAGTGGTTTCCAATAAGCAAATCCTGCCTTTGATTATACTGACAATAGGTCAAACCATACACACCTTGGCGCAATGGCCAATGGTTCTCCAGTGTATCCCACTGCCCTGTCCAGCACTGCTGCGGGAAAGGCAGAGGAGGAGCCCCAGAGCATTCCTGCGAGCTCCCTGGGAATTTGGACATTAACTTTTCTGCAAACACATCCAGTCAGTGACAGAACCAGTCAGAGATAAGAATTTCCCTTTATTAAGCCTCCACATTCATGTCCCCTTGATATTTTTGTATTTACTTAAGGAGAAGGGAGATTGGGAATTCGATCTTGAAACATGTAGGGTGCAGGAAAGCCCACTTCCGTTACTCGCCTTGGCAGAAGAAGCCTGACCCCTCAGGAGGATGTGGACTGTGAGATAAGAAGGACAAGGGACTGGCGGATGCTGGTAGCTCACAAAGGGAACTTGAGATTAGGGAGACGCAATAAATTCCTACTGCTTAGACATTTGGAGCATAATCTCTGCAAGCTAAAGAATCAAACTAGGCCTTCAAAATCCCTTAAGGAACTCAGACCCCGAAGACAAGCCAGGTGAGTGAAACAAAAGACCAGAGATACCACACAGTACAAAATAGTCATTATTTATATTTTCAAAAAGAAAAAAATTAACATTTGGAAGTTCTCCCCTGTAGGAAGAGGGGCGAATTGGAAGGAACAGGACTGGCTCCTATGCAGGTGGCAAGTCAGGTACGAACAGCTGAACAATCTGGGCTGGGAGTTTTCCCACACAGCATTAATAATAAAATTTCCTTTTCTCGTCTTTTTGCTCTGTTTTTGTCTTGTGTGTGTTTGTTTTTTAGAAAAAGGAACAGGGGAGAAGAAATAAAATCAGAGAAAAATGCCAAAAAACATTTTCCACAATATCTAAAAACAGAGAACCATAGTTTTTGTCAAGACAGTATGAATTCTGGATGAATTACTTTTTCCAGTTTTCAACACCAATAAAGATTTTTTCCCAAAAGCTACCACATCAGAATACTCATCTTCTAGATCAAATCGTCTCCTTCCCCTTTCACCTCTGCTTGTTGTTTTTCATAAAAGGGTAACGGGAAGTATTGTGTTCTTGCAAACAGTAAGTGCTAACAACAAGAGAGCTCTTCTGATATTTGCATGGTGCGTGGTGAGTTCTCACAAATACCCAAGTTTTAGCACAGCTGGATGTACTAAAACTTCTCTCAACATAAATACTACTGGAATCCAAAAATTGATTTTTGAGAAATTCTGCAAAAATCCTTTCTTCTTTCCTTTTCCCTTCTCTTAAAACTAAATGTCCGTTTTAAATTTTCTTTTTGCTCCAGGCACCTGACGATCTGTTCTGCTCAGTCAGATGCAGACAGGTTTCTCCAAAGTACCACCGCTGGGATGTCCTCAGGGCTAGCGCCTAAACTGAATCCCCACAGTATCAAACTCGGCCAGGCCAAAGAGAACACAGTGACGCAGCAACAGGATTTTCATTAGGTTGAACAGCCCCGAGTCCCGGGCCCTTCCCTCCCCCCACCCCTGTTTCCCCCAAGTTTACTTAGTGCTGTTTTAAAAGTCTGGGGCCACGATGCAGTCTTTTCCCCCCACAACGGAGTAAAAGCTCCACAGATTGCGCTGTCTACCTGGTGGTTTGTGGCAGCAACAGTGGCTGCTGCTTCTGGAAAATAAACGGAGTCTTACAACAGGCAGGATCTTAGGACTGCTTCAGGCGCTTGCGCGGGGGTCCCAGAAACGGGCACTGTGCTGAAGCCAGAGAGCGGTACGCCTCAGCCACCAAGTGGGGATGTGACACCACCATTGACTTCCACCCGGAGGTCTCCAAGACATCCGAAGCATGACTAGGAGAAATGTGAGAGATGGGTTACCAGAGGGGTGAATGAAGGATGAATTAAACAGCCACCCAGACAGCCGAATTTCCCAGGGTTTGCTGTTATGGGTGTCAATGCAAGACGTACTCAGACAGAACCCTTAACATGCATGAGAATTTGCTTGTTAGAAAATGTGCAGACAGGTGACCAGGTTACGACTGTTGTAACTCTGAAAACTAGGACTCTGAGACACTATGTTCTCAATTACAAAAGATGAAATGTTCCTCAGGCTCTTCTCTACATCATCAATGCTCTTCATATTCATTGGTGATGCTGATAAAGACAAAGAGCAAGACTTCTCTGGGTCAGACAGCTCTGAGCTTCCATCTGGCTTTGCCATTTACTAGTCCCATAACCACAAAGCAGGTCATAGCCTGGGGCCTATTTGATAATCGAAAAAGAGGGGCTGATACTCACACTTCACCGAACGGTTAACATCTAAAAAGCACCAACCAAGTGTCCAGCACGGAGTGAGCACTCAGGACAAGGAACACTTTGCTTTGGAACAATCTTACAGACTTAGAGGACATCATTTCCTGTTTTCAGGGCATTTTCTGCGTTAAGTAATGTTTACTCACCTACCCTGCGACCTCTTAGACCTCTCACCCCCCAGAACTGCTGTTTTGAGGGCTTTATTAGTAGGCCTGCCTCTCTTCCTGGGGTTTTTTTCCAACTTTTGCTCCCCATCAGGCAAAGGAGTATAACATGTCCCACTGAGAATTATTTCAGAAAGTAATATGGCCATTTAGGATGAAGGAACAGATCTACTGGAATTTACGCTTCTTTCTCAAAACAGTTATTTTACGACCTCGTCTCCTGATCATGCCTTCTCTTTTCCCCCATTCTGCAGTCGACCACTGGACACTCTTACTAACTCATAAAGATCCACTTCTGCTCTCCCAGAGATCTGCATGTCTTTTTTTTAAGCCGGTGAGCGTGAAGTAAAGATACTATCGCTCTAGGGGACACAGCTTTTTCAGACCAGCAGGTTGTCATTTTCATCAATTCTGATCCTGCAAGGTAGTAATACGCTTCACTCACCAATCAGATTAGACTGATGAAAGCAAAACCATTTTTCACACTGTCAAGCTGAAGGAAAAGATGGACACTCTCTACTTACTACTAAAAAGCTTAATGAAGCTACTCACCTGTTTCATTCACCAATTCAAAGTCTTCCTTTCTCATTCGTTAACTAACCCCACTACCCTGAAAGAACTTTGAAGATGACAACTCACTAGTTGATGAAATCCACTGCCTGAGTTTTCAACTGATCTGCGCTGTGGAGGTCAGCCAGGATGAGAATTTCTGCGGCGTTCTCCACGGAGAGGTTACTGCAGAGGGCATCCTCACACATGACCTTTAAACGCTCCAAGGCATACTGTAAAACACAAGCGTGGCTGTCGTCAGAGCAGGAATGCTCTGGACTGACTGCTGCTGAAGTTGTTTTCTTCAGCTGTACCATCACGTGACTGGATACCTTAACAGAACTGCAGACCACGAAGATGCTGCTACTGCAATTATAAAACGAAACCATACTCCGAAGGCCGGAATGAACAGCCAAGATAACTTGCATAGCTGCCATTCAAGTTCTAAAGTCTATTAGAAAAATGGCAATTATGGAATAGATCCATATCTTCAAGTTTTCCCCTACCCCGACTACCATTAAAGTGTCTCTTAAACCATCACCACCTACCCTTACAATGAGGTATTTCTCTGCTTCAAGTCAACAGGCACATTACATTTAAATGTCTGCAATCCTTTTATTTAGAGCCAGACTAGGGTGCAGCACAGTCCTTTCTACTTAAGCGTCGTCACCAGCCCAGCAGGATATTCCAGCTGTCCCATCAGGCTGTGAAAAGGAGCCCTGTGGTGACATTCAGCAGCATCTCTACCACTAGTTATTCCTGAATGAGTGTCAACTAAAGGCCTCCTTTTCAACAGAAGAGGATAAATGGAGTCCTATCTTATTGGGGTTGAGGTTAAGATTCTTAGGGTAGAAGAACAAAGCAACAGAGACCCTGGATCCAGTTTCAGCCTAAAAACTTCGTATTTTCCAAGTAAAGGGTATAAGTAAGTGTTCTGGAAATGAAGGCCTAGGTTAATATTGGGCACATCTGATCTACCTGATTTGTTTTGATGCAACTGTACTACTTGCTCTCAAATATATTATGAACTTACTAAGGAATTTCAGGGAAAAGGGGGAAGAAGGGATAAAGGAAGGCACAAAATAAAATGTCATTAATCAGTTCATAGGAGAATGGTTTGCTCTGGGGGTATCCACAGTCCCCATACAGGTCCCATCTTGAGGGCCTGAGAGCTGAATGACACAATACTCCTTCAGGCTGAATCATGACGATCAAACCAAGACAATTTTATTGTTATGAATTCTGGTTGAGGAGGCATATCTGCTGGCACTGTGATCTCCTGCAGCAAAAAGAGAGTTTTATTGGTTTTGGGTGCAGCTTTAATTTCTTACATTTGAGTAACTAGAAAACAGTTTCCATGGAAAACAGGAATGACACTACACAAGAAAGAAATGAGGCTGCCGCTTTTGTTTTAAAAGACTGGAAAGGGTTAAGTAAATGCTCACTCTTCACACGGTGCTGCACACAGAATACTCGTCTTACCCTTTCTCAATAAAATTCTTTTCAAAGGACTTTTACTGTGAATAGCTCTGATCCCTACTGCATAATTAGACAAAAGTAGCCATTTTCGTCCCTTGGGGACAAAGGTTTTTTTCTTAATTATGCTTCTGAAAAACCTGCCTAATGGCAGTACTTACCCGGGAGATTGAAATTTGTCTCCTAGGCCTGGGCTATGTGTTTTGTTTTGTTTTTGGTCTAATTACACATGTCCCCAGGAGACTGGAAAAACTTAGCAGAAGCTGTTTTAGCCTCTTGGGTAAATTCTAGATGTTTAGATCCTTCCATGAAAATTTTCTTATTCTGTTTTCCTGAAGCTCACAAGGAGGTGTAAAGGTAAAAATGTTTTCAAATAAGCTTAGAGCAAGGACTGTCTAATGGGAAAGTCTGAATGGAATTTGAAAAACGCACCCTTCGGTTACTTCTCATTCATAAATTTAGAGCACCGCTGTGATTCAACTGCTTTAACTAACGCATTGTACTGAAAAGCACCAACCTCAGAGTGTCAGTTCAGGCTGACCCCCTGCTCTCTCTACTTACAGTAGGTTCCCAGTAGGCTCTCTGGCTGAGGAGCAGGAATGAAAACCCAGGGACACAGATGTCTAACCCTGGCTCTGAGAATGTACCACTCTTGAGTTTTGGTATTTCTGTCTAAAAATTGGACCTTGTGATGCTACTCATCCTTATGGGAGCTAGACAATGAGGGGGATAAATGCCTGGTATGTATAAGCACAAGTGACTGCTTCATTGAAAGTCAGAGGAAGGGGAATTCCCTGGCAGTCCAGTGGTCAGGACTCTGTGCTCTCACTGCCGAGGGCCTGGGTTCGATCCCTGCTTGGGGAACTAAAATCCCACAAGCCGCGTGGTGAGGCCAAAGAAAAAAGAAGAAAAAAAAAAATCAGAGGGCAGATGAGGCAGAATCATTATAAACTCATGTTTATAAAAAGCAGCCATTTGGGCTGTGTATCCTACTTCCCCAGAACTCACAGCGAATATTTTCTTTCTGTTTCCACTGGAGGCAAGTTTCCTCTGGTCAGAACTGAGCTAGACTGGCAGGGTATAGGATGCTCACATTGCTTAATCGTACTTAATAAAGTCTTGAAAGGTGATAAGAAAGATGCAGCTATTATTCAATCCTTTTCACTGGTAGCACTGATTGGGTTTACATGCCTCATCCTCTACAAACACTCCAAAAAGATGATCAATAAAGCTAAAACCTCCACTGTAAACACAAACACTCTCCTCCGGGGTGCTAAGGGAGAAGGATGGAGATTACTCCCGAGAGTGAATCCTGAGAAGGCTCTAGTGCTCTCAGGCCAGAGCCAGCTGTGCCCCTCGGGTGGGTGCTGCAGCATCACGGCAGGAAAAGGAGGCACCTCCAGCAGAGAACCATCTTTCTCATGGGATCTACTGCTGGCCGGGTTTAAGCCCTTTAACACCCTTGCCTCAACTGCCCCCCAATGTAAGAGAAGCTTCCACAGGATAAATAGCAATCCTTTTACACACACCCCCACCCCCACCCCTCAGTCACGTTTCCTCAGACCACAGGGCCTTGGAGGAACAGGTCACTGCTCTCTCTGGTCTATCTACACAATGAAAGTCAGTTTCCCAAAGTGTGTTTTGGGGAACACTAATCCCCAGAGGTGATCCTTGAGAAAAGTAACTCCAGGGTTAACTAAATTGGAGAAATTTGTCTATTATATTCTCTTTTAGAAAACTAACAGTACACACTGACATACTAAAGGTTCTGAGAAAGGCCCTGCTATAAAAGAGCAACACAAAAAAACCCAATCTGACTTGGTGTTTCATTAACCTTTTCCCCTCAACCCTATTTTGGGAATCACCAGCCTGTTGTTTTAGGTAATAACCATATTTCCTTAAGGCTAAGATCTACATTTTTATTTTCACACTTTAACATTTCTCAAATTAAAATGTGTCTTACAATCAAAGCATACATTTATTGTAGTAGTCTCTCTTTTTTCCCAAAGATCTATTCGTCATCTTACAATTCTGAATGTGGTATATTTCAATAACTTCTAAGGTAAAAGCTGAAAATGCTAATAAGCAGGATACTAGGTAAAAGTTATTCTCTTACTGACAAAGTTTAAATAAAAGTTAATGAACTCAAGAATATTTTTGTAAATTATAAATCCAAATGTTAATATTATCTGAATCTTTAAAATCACTGTGATTAAATTTGAGATCGGCAAGAGAAGAGAGGTAAACATCAACTCATCCTTCTTTTCCATAATTAGGATGACCATATAATTTGCCCTTCAAAGCAGGATACTTCTGAAACTAAAAAGGGTGCTATCAGTAACTATGTTGGAACACAAGTGTAAACCAAGACTGTTCTGGCCAAACTAAGATATATGTGGGACTTCCCTCGTGGCCCAGTGGATAAGACTTTGCGCTCCCAATGCAGGGGGCCTGGGTTCAATCCCCGGTCAGGGAACTAGATCCCACATGCATGCTGCAACTATGAGTTCGCATGCCGCAACTAAGAGCTCGCATGCTGCAACTAAGGAGCCTGCCTGCCGCAACTAAGAAGCCCACATGCTGCAACTAAGGAGCCCGCCTACTGCAACTAAGACTGGTGTAACCAAATAAATAAATAAATATTTAAAAAAAAACGAAACTAAGATATATGTTCATCCTGCCCACAAAGCAACATAAAAGCCCAGTCATGAAACTCAAGAGGTCACCAAAACTCCTAGTCTTGTTGTTATTTTCCTGTTCTCATCTCACCTTGTCAGCAGCTGCCAGCAAATCATCGGCCATTTTGTCGAGGTTCGGAGCCTTCCCCGTGTAAATGAAGCACATCATTTCCTTAAAAACTTCAGGCTCCACATCATTGATTTCAACCCGATTCTATGCCAAAGAAACTAAAAATGAGAAACATTCCAACAGAACAAAATCCCTAAACAATTTTCATGATTTTAAGCTCTGATGAAGAGAGGAGCTCATACCATTTTAAATCTAACACGAATGGAAAAGTTCTCTTTGCCTTATTTGATTGTAATAGCCTTTTCTCCCATCATATGTACCACCTTTGTTTTCTCAAATACAATAGCAAGACAACTATACCTTTGATTTTTTCACCTTTCTTTTCCTCAGTAGAAACACATGTCTAATACCCTCACCCAAGACTATTTGGATGACCTGCCTGGAATAGTGTTTCTGCTTTACCTAGAATGCTTACAGACTACCTCTCTCTGCTCTCAGAAATTGTCTGTTCGGGGAACTCTACTCCATTTGAATAACATAATAAGACAAAAAAAAAAAACCCAGGAAAATAAATCTGCTGCCAAATTGGGAAATGATCTGATTCTAGCCACCTAGCTAAAAAGACATATCTCTATCCTGTTACATACCTTTTTGCTTTCCTCCATTTCATGTTCAAACATGGCACTAAAAACTGGAGAACGAGCTACAAAGTGAAAGGAAAACAGAGACAGATATGGTTATCACACCAAAATCTCTTGGTTCTTCTGTTATGAAGAAGAGATCATTTTCTTTTTTTCTTTTTTGGCCACACCACGTGGCTTGTGGGATCTTAGTTCCCTGACCAGGGATTGAACCTGGGCCAATGGCAGTGAAAGCGCCGAGTCCTAACCACTGGACCGCCAGGGAACTCCAGAAGAAGAGATCATTTTCCTTCCTGTCCCACTACTACAGAAATGGTCTTTTACATCAAATTATGCCAGAATTATAAAATTACTTTCTTGTTATATTATACAGTAAGTGAATAATTATTATATAATACATAGGGAAAATAAGAAATCACTTCTTTCAAAATAATTTATTGGCTTCATTCCAACCATTCATATTTCAAGGAGATTACTCAAATTACCTATGTTAGATGACAATGATATCCTCTGAGTAGATCTTGGGGTTCAAATGGAAGGTCCTTCATGGTCTAAGCAGGGTGTCCTAATACCTGCATTTCTGCCTGGAACAATGATACCTACTTCCTGCGCTTCCAGGGACCACACAGCAAGGAGGTCAAGAACAGGGCTCAATGGCATCCGTTAGCTAGGTGAAGTGCAGGCTTATTTATGGCAGGCTGTCTGTTCCTCCAAGCCATGCATTATCGACAGAGATGATAATGCCCCAAAGAGGTGACAGCAATCTTAGGTATCACAGTCATTTGTGGCCCTTCAGATCTTAACCCAACTAGACAAGATCTTACTCCTTAGTACTTAGTGTCTTAATTTTTTCCTTAGGGCTGGGAATAATGAAAAAAAGGTTCAGAAACAGTGTTCTAAGCCATGCCCATTCTAGACTAATGAACACCGTGAAGAAGAAGTAAACTTAATTTCAACATGAAAGTAATAAAACGGCTAAGAACTCAAATTTTATCAGGTCCAATAAATCAGGGGTTTGGGTGAAAGTTGAGACTACCAATCTCTACCTAAGAGAGGAGGGACAGATGGAATATATAGAAGGAGTTTCAGCTAACAGGCACCTGGAACTTTGACCTAATTTATGTCAGAAAGGACTAATTTTAGATTGGCCATTTTCTAACCATATAATCTTGGGCAAATCACGTAACCCTCTGAACCTTAATATTTTAATCTATTCCAAAAGAATATCAGTTCTCATTGTTCTTATCTCTGAAAGGCTATAGACTATAAGGTACTATATAAATACATTACAGAAGCTGAAGACTAAAGGGCTGGTGCTTTTAATAAAGAGGGAAGGGTCCAAAGCAGCAATATGCCTAGAGGGATCAGTGGATAGAGAGAAGCTGATGTTATTAGAATAAATAAAATAATCTAGGGAGGCTAAAGTAGAGTGAAAAGAGAACTAAGGCAGACCCTTAGGGAATAACAGTGTTTAAAGGGATGGGTGAAGAAGAGGGAGGCCACACATTAGAAGTAGCCAGAGAGCCAGCCAGAGAAACCAGAAGAAAGGAGTCAAATAATATATAAACTAGAGTCCCTCAAATTTAGGAACTAGCAGGTCATGTAACTTTGGAAAACCGCTTTTGTGGCATGGAGGCAAACTGAGGATAAGTGGGAGGAAAGAATAGAGGGAATGAATATGTCAACTCAAGAAACTTAGCTCTGGAAAATAAAGAGAGAATTAACTAGAGGGAGAAGCTTGAGCGTGTTTACAGGCTGAGCGTGAACAGGCAACAGGAGAAATAGATGGCAACGATACCGGAGAACACGGGTCTAATCGGCAGAGTAAGGCTTCTGAGAAGGCAGCACGAAACAGAACAACAGTAGAAAGTAGTCTGCTTTGGACACGAAGAACACCTCCTCCACTGAGAATGCAGAGAAAATGCAAGTGAGAGGCAAGAGCCAAGGGAGAAGGGCCTTGATTTTCTCTTGGAAGAAGTAGCAAGGTCATCTTTTAGGAGCTGGAGATTAAAGGAGAGTGGTAAAGGTGTGAAGTGTCTGTTGTTGAGGAAAAGAAAAGGCGCTGACTACGCATCTTTAGAAAGAGGTCTCGGCAGTGCCGAGGGCCTAGCTGAGCACAGAGGCGCGAACACAAGAGTTAATGACGTCCTTTAGCAAGTCTCAGTGACACCTAGTTGAGAGAGGGATCAGGAAGATGGTCAGACTGAGCCAGACAGAGGTTTTGCCAGGTGTGTACTTTAAAATGGCAGGGCTGATGGTCTTGGTAAGAAACCTGTTACCTGACGGTTCGTGTGATTTCCTCTTACATCTCTTGGCCTGAATATAATTTTGTGGCTGAAAGCTATGCTTCCCTGTGAGGTAAGGCCATCAGTCTGCCTTAACAGTTCCTGCTGTGTGTCAGTCTTTCTGGTCTTAAAGACCAAGGGCCTATGACTAGAACAAGACCTGATCTTCCACGTCACTGGCAACATTCTCATTCTTCTAGTACGTTTGTTTGGAAGAGAGGGCTAAGACCTCCAGGGCTGGGGATTCGGCTATGTGGTGGTTTAGTCCTGAGCCCAGAATCCTCATTACATCCTAAGTCCCTGTCTAGGGGCGGATACCTGCTCTTAACCAGTGTTTTGACATCTAACCTCCAGGTGCAAAGGCATCCAATACACATCATCATCCATTCCTTGAAAATGATGGCCTAAGTCCACTACAGAGAGAAAAAAAGAAGTAGCATTTTTATGGAGAGTAGCCTTTTTGGTTTTGACAACTAATGTCACCACAATATAAAAATATATTTAGCTGCAGTTTTTTTGGACTAGTTCAAAAAGTTGAAGTTATTCAAAAGGTGATTCTGCAGCCTACTGTTCTTCCTTGTTTAACCACAACTAAAGCTCCCCATGAATAAATACCAACCTGCTAAGATAGCTTTGTGAGCCTGGAATTCCTGGCCAGCAACACACAAACAACAGTCTGTGAACCGGGAATTCTCCCACAGTCCTCCTAACTCATCCGCCAACCGGCACTCAGGAACCTTCACCATATTCATGGTGTTCTGGCCAGAAATGTTGACAGAATCTTGCACCACACTCACCTGTGAAAGATAAGAAAACACAGTCCAAAGCTTTCGTTACCAGGAATTTTCTTCCCAGCAGGAGGAGAGATGACTTTTACCTTGTTGTTATAGTACATTTAGAAGCTGACGTTAGGCATATTCTCCTGAAACCACCTTCACAAATGAAGTCTTTAACCTCTGGATCAAGTAATTTCCAAACTCTCATGATCATACTTATTCTACACCATCTCAGGACAATAAGGAGAGAGCCCCACAAATCTCCTTCTCTTCCAAACTTCTAATAAGCTCCTCCTTCCCTGCCCTGAAGACCTGGGCAAAACCCCCAGAGGGAAAAAACTGACAAAAACAAATGTTAAACCTCAAGTATTTACCTTATTCTGCCTTAAGCAAAAGGTTAAATACAAGGAACTCTATAGAAACTACCATTTAAACTAAACTCTCCAGAGAAAAGACTCTAATAAGCCTAAAAGCACTTCACTTTTTTCAGTTAGGTCTGGAACATAAAAATAAAATGCAGCTTCCGTAGGGCCTGGTAAATAACTGGCATTTCCTCACAAATGTTAGTTTAATGAACAGGACTGGGCCTGCAAGATCTTGCGTAGTGATAACTGGGTGGGTATCCCACACCATTTATACCCTTACTCAAGTCATTGGTGACAATGACATACAAGATGACTGGCTCCAGCTGGGCATGCACTTACAGCTTTGGAACAGAATGACGACAACGGGTTTAATAGAGGAATCCAACTTGCCGTTTGGCTTCAGCAGCAGCATGGTTTGACCAGCTGAATTAACTGTTCAGTCTAGAGAAAAACCCTGGTAACTTCTAGATGGATCAGCGAAGCTCAAAGAAGTTTGCCAGGATACAAAATACAAGGATTTATAAACCATATAACATCATAAAATAAATGTAAATTACCAAACTGAAGATGAGACCGAACGGATCAGTCTTCTGCCTGACAACCCTGGCTATGCTTCCTCCCCTGTATCACATTAGGTTAGAAATGTTCAAATGAAAGCAGAACTCACAAACCTTGAGAATCAGCTCCCCACTCTTGCTATTCCTATGAGTTAGATGAGAAAGACAGCTGAGGAGCATCCTAAATGACCCAAATTTCTTTTAACCTTCAAGAGGCAAGTCATCCCTTCCTTAAATGCAGTCATAAACCCAGAGGCAAAGTTAATGCCCCGTCCAAGTGACCTGTAGTCCCTTCTGTGTAGGAGTGAGATATTTACTATCAGGTCACGAAGTTTATTTGTTTGTTTAAAGCTATAGCTGTTACGGTCTTGAGCAATGAAGCAACCAAGCTAATGAACTATGAATGTGCTTAGCATCAGAGCCAGAGTATAACATTATTTTAATAGCCCAGGGCCCAACACAAACCACCCCAACAGAGATCGTCCCATGTAAGATCTCTAATTTGGTTCAGCAACTTTCTCATATTAACACCCGTACTTCTTTGATATAATACTAACACCGAAAGTAGAAGTAGCGTACTTCCAGTTTTAGCTTCAAAATACTGCTGATTTAAAAACAGACAAACAAAACACCAAGGAAAAGACCAATTAAATCCAGCTTCCTCATAGGGAAAGGCAGGAATCGCCTGGGGTGGCCAACGAAGGGAATGGAGAACGCTTTTGGCACTGGGTTCCTAAGCTTGAATTAAACCAGGCTGACAGGAGCCCAAAGTCATTAACACTTGATGGCAATCTACTAGACTGGGTAAAATGAACTGGCAAGAGCCAAGCTGATTTTCAAACTGTGGTGAGCAGTGGACTCTGTGCTGGTTGCACGTGCACTTGGTACTGAGTGCGGCCCAAAGACTGTGACTCCTCTCACTGGGGCAATTCCTCTCTTCAGACACAGACAGGAACACAGCAGGAAGGAGAATGTACCTTTACTGTCTGAGCCAGACTTGTTCTGCAGATATATGGATGCCTGGAGTCTCCAGAGCTCTGAATGTCTGGCACCTCTTACCAACATTAAATACGCTTAATTAAAAATAAATTTTAAATGGCATACACAAATGAGTCTTCAGAGCCCAAACTTTTAACTTAGAAAGGGATTGTTTTCCTCTGCAAATGATGATGCTAAAATGATACCATTTTGAGAAAAACTAAAGATTTTTTTTTAATGCCTATAAAGTTGACTACGGAGACTCATTCAAAATTGCAGCTGTGAAGATGACGTGACTGTGACATTTATGTCTTAGAAATGACTGCATGAAAATGTCTCAGGAAGGCTCTATAACCCTCTAAATTTCAAGTTGTAAAAGGGCCTCACTTTTAAAGTCAATTCCTTTTCTTAAAAAAGAAAATTTCATAAAAGACATAAAATTTCATAAAAGATTGTGCCATTTCTTGTTTACTTTGTCTAAGCATAGAATGTCAAGGTAAAACCACTAGAAATATATTTTTAATTTCTGTATAATTAAAACAATCAAGAAAAAATAAACAGACAGCATATAGGTTGTTTATAGCAGCAGCACTATTTCTAATCAAAAGACTAGCAACAAACTAAATGTCCATCAGGGGACTTCCCTGGTGGTCCAGTGGTTAAGAATCCGCCTTCCAATGCAAGGGACGTGGGTTCGAGCCCTGGTCAGGCAGCTAAGATCCCGCATGCCACAGGGCAACTAAGCCCGCGCGCCGCAACTACTGACCCGGCATGCTCTGGAGCCCACACGCTACAACTAGAGAGCCTATGTGTTTCAACTACTGAGCCCGTGCGCCACAACTAGAGAAGCCACACGTGCCACAACTAGAGAAGCCCACGCACCGCAACTAAGACCCAAAGCAGCCAACTAAATAAATATTAAAAAGAAATAAATAAATGTCCATCAGCAAGAGAATGAATAAACAAACCAATCAACTGTCGTGTGAATATACAACAAACTACTGTACAGCACTAAAAATCAAGAATTATAGGTACATTCACAATATAAATAAATTTTAGAAACATAATATGAAAGCAGCAAGTCCTAGATGACTACATACACCCTGACACTATTTTCATAAAGCTCAAAAACAAGCGAACCTAAACAATATATCGTTCAGGCATGCAAATAACGAACAAGGGATAATAAACAATTCAAAAGTGCTGTTTATTATCATCATCTGAGTAGGGAGACAACAGGTCTAAGGGACAGGGGAGAAGCATATATAGGTCAGTTCTCAGTTATTGGTGATGTTGCTGGGTTGGGTGGTAGGTTTACTACATTAGCATGTTTTATAACCTATAATGATAATACATATTTAATCACCAGTTTTGTAGGTCAAGATCAAATATTATTAGCATTTTCATAAGTTCAACTAATACATCCAAATAATCCATTTAAAAGATGATAAAAAGAAAAATTAGTAGACCCACATATTTAAAATTTGGCAAAAATACATATTCCCAGGCTTTGAACGGATATTCTATGTTTGATAAGGAAAGAGATGTTTTAAGAGTTAACTAGGGGCTTCCCTGGTGGCGCAGTGGTTGAGAGTCCGCCTGCCGATGCAGGGGACACGGGTTCGTGCCCCGGTCCGGGAGGATCCCACATGCCGCGGAGCGGCTGGGCCCGTGAGCCATGGCCGCTGAGCCTGTCCGTCCGGAGCCTGTGCTCCGCAACGGGAGATGCCACAACAGTGAGAGGCCCGCGTACCACAAAAAAAAAAAAGAAGAGTTAACTAGTATTGAGATATTTCATATTTGGTACTTCATATTTCATATGGTATTTAATATTTCAACTTTAATTGCAACATTACAAAGGCACTGGAATCTTCTACCTGTCAGAGGCATATATACACTGACGGTGGAATACATGTATATTTATTGCTAACAGCTACTTGTTTTCAATACAAATAAGTGGAAAGAAGATCAATAGAAGCTGAAACATTTCAAGTAGATTTTCTGTGGTCCAAATTGTTACAGAGAAAATTAAAAGTGTAAAGCTTTCATGATTCTCTCTTTCATTACCAAAAAAACACTTGGTAGAGCCCGTTTCCTTGGGTAAATGGCATCCAGCTTCACTTAGTGTAGCACAGCAGACTAGAGATGGAAAATGGAGAGCTGACACAGCCCTGACACTAATTTGCTGTACAATGCTAGTAAACTTACCTGACCTCCTTAGGCACTGCTTCTCTCCCCAGTAACATGAAATGAAGAGAAAAGAACGAACCTAGCTCAAAGGATTGTGATAAGAGACAATTAAGGGAATGCGTTAACTAAGCGACATCATCTTGGAAGAACTGCCACACTTCCTAAAAGTCAGACAGGAAGATCACTGAGGATCAAAAGTGAACCCAGTACAGCGCATTACAAACAAGACTACTCAGTCGGCATTTTTCAGAGTTTCATTAACGGTTTTGCCACTGAAATACAGCCCAAACACACAAATGTGTGATTCTCAGTCTTTCACCTTCGGATTCTCTCTTGTGGCCTCTGGGAACAGACCAAAAATATCCACAAAACAACTGTACTTATTACTTACATCAGGACAGGACAGAAGTGCCTGGGCCAAAGACTGAGTAAGGAATGGAACAGTCGAGTACTCATAACCTAAATTTGTATGTGGACATCAACTTCTTATATAAAAGCCTCTAAATTATAAGAAAATACTAACTAAACCAATAATAAATAAAATATAAATAGGAACAAAATAAATTTGTTTATAAATATTCTATTGATAGAGGTGGCACAGGTCAGAAGGATAGAATTTGTACCAAAGGATGATCCAGCTCTAAAATGCACTAAGAACTTAGATGAGCTGCAGACATTTTTAAAACCCACACATTCAAAACACACCCCCACGCAACTGTCTTGCAATGCTGAATGCTACTAAGTCCACAGAGAGCCTTGGAACAGAAACGAGTCTCACTAGGCACAAGCCCAAGAACGAGAAGCAACACTCAGCACCTGTGGCCAACGGAGAAGTGTGAGAGGAACAGATGGCACACCTGGTCCGATGGTAAGAAACCGATGGCATCAGCAGAACCCAACAGACGTTTCCCTGTTCAACATCTCCTCGTTTCCAAAGTGTCATCTCACTTCCCTTCTAAGTCAGTAAGGCATTTCTAAACTTAACCACAGGATTTCTCCTAAGAGAATTTCATATGGGGAAGCAAAGAGAGAGTGCACCTCGGACTTAACTACAGGATGAGAGATTGCCAAGTGAGGGCAGGCCAACTGGTTTCCAAATCAAGAATGTCAATACAAGGGCTGGAGCAGATGGAATGGATCTGGTGATGGTATAGAGGGGAAGCATGCAAGAAAAGGCTGGACCCACTGTGGACTTGAAAATGCTACAGTAAAGGTTTTGGTGTTGCCTAAAGCACCAGATGCATTATTTAGAGGCGATTTCTCTTCCTTCAGAGAGCAGTTCAAAAATTGGCTTTCATTTCCAACAGAAATTAGAGTTTTCCACTCTTCTAATTTTTTTCTGAAATATAGGATCTCTAAGGTGGCTGAATATTAAATTGATGGTTTGTTTATGTAACATCCAACATCACATAAAGCCACCTAACTGTTCTCATTTCTCCACCTGGGCAACTGAGTATGATCTATAACTACTTGGATTTATGTAGAATTCAAATTCCAAGTCCATCAGACAAAAAACAACTGCAAAATTTTATGTATTTTTACAGACGCCATCACTCTAGTATTTCCTTCTTTTACTTAGCAATTAAAAAGGAGAAAAGGTAGCTATTATGCAAACTATATTTTATGTATTCAGTGTGATATTTTAATAAACTATAGCTCCCAAATTTCCTAATCACCAGCAACTATTCCGTGGAAATATTCAATGAGCTGTGACTTGGAAAAGAAGCTGGCTACTGCTGGCCAGGCCTCGTCTACAAAGGGGCAAGGTTCCTAAGGGACACCTTTCCCACTGTGCAGGCGGTGATATGTCTATTATTTGACAGAGCACACTGCTAGCTGGGGAACTTGCCTGCACCTTCCCCATGAAAGCCCAGTGGTCATTTTCATAAAGTGGTGTTGCTCAGGAAGCAGCTCCTTGACCATACGATGTACAGGGAATGCCAACATCCCAGCTGACTGGAGGTTTTATTCATTTCTTACACTGTGAGCTTATGAGTATTTATATATGTATTGGTAACAGCATGAAATGACCAATTTGTATATACTCACTAAAGAAACCATTTTTCAACTCACTCTCAGTTTGGGAATTTTACTTCAAGGCTTCTCCTATAAACCTGAAAAAGGCTCTTTAGGTCGTTGGGGAGAAAAGGACTCTCCTAACTGACTACAGATAACTCTCTTAGCTAACTATGAGTTAGAGAGCTTTAACCTTTTTAACCTTCACTCTAGAAAAAATGGTTCTCACCTTCCTATTTCACAATTACCAGCAAGACAAACTGGAGACACTCAACAACCGGAAAGAGTCATTTAGTTCGAAAAGCAGAAAAGGAAAGTGCTCTATCAAACACACGTGGACTTCATACTCAAGGAGGAGCCAGAAAGCTCAAGGAACAAATACATTTACATATCTAGTTGCTGGTCATTCTCCTCAGCTTGAAGTTAACAGTCCTTCCAAATGCTTTCTGAAAAAATCCACAAGGAAAAAGCCAGAATTCTGACGCAAGCAGCTAAAAAATCACACATACCAAGATAGTACACAACCTTTGCTTTTAAGAAAGTAACAGGTGGAGAGCTGGGATGCCCGACAACCTTGAAGTCGCGGCACAGCTTTTCAGTCAGTCACACAGATCGCATTTGTGCAGCACCACTCCACTTGGGGATTTTTCTCACTCACCATCCTTCATACAATACAATTACGTCTACTGATACCCATCAGGGCTGGGAATTGCTACTCTCACAGCGGGGCAAAAGGACTCACCTCACAGAAGAGGGTAAGCTTGTCATCAGGGAGAAGCCCATTGGCCTCATCCAAGAGAAAATCTCTACGGATGAATTTTTTGAATCCCCAGTCTTTGCCTTGCACAAACCTATATGCCCGTTGACTCTCTGGAGTGAAAAAAAAAAAAAGTTATATTTAGGATTACTCAAAAAAACGTATCAAATCCACAATTTGTCAATATATAAAGTTGCCAGATGTGAAAATAAAGAGTCGAACAAAGATAACATTTACCCATAGCTTTGGTTTCTTCTCCCTTGGCATTCAGGATGGAGAATTTGAATTTTGCTCGAACTTCACTCTTTGGACAGCTGACCAGTAACAGGTAAAGTGACAGGTAATCTTTGCTCTCTTCATCTAGCCCTTTTGGGTTTACCCGCAAACACCTACCCAAAACAGAAAAAAAAAATGTCGAAAGCATCCATGTTTGTAGGCTCATTAAAGGACAGGAGGGAACTAGAACATCCAAATCGAGAGGGAGATGTTAAAAAAACAAAACAGACAAACAAAAAAAAAACCCCAGGCCCCATAGAGGAGATTCTGATTCAGCGAATGACTACTTGGAAATCACGTTTCTAGAGCAACCTGAGGCACCTTTTAAAAAGTAAACAATAAAGGGGCATCCTAGGATCTGACAACACATCCCCTGCATCTCTTCCTCTTTCCTCATAATCTCCCAAATCGGTCTTTTTCCCCCTAAAATATTTTAAAATTCAGCCTAGACTCAATCTATTCTAATCCTCAAACTCAGGAAAAGCAGCCCCTTATTTTGCTGGGATTGCAGTGAAAAAATTCCAGGAAAAAAAAGTCAGTGAGCCTTTCAATATCACCTTGGGAGAGAAGAAGAATTCTAGAGAAATATGTTAGTAGTAAATAATCTTTTATAGATATTTTATCAATCTGGCAATAATATTCTAAGATTAAAATAAAGGAGGCAATATGGAGGAAGCACAGACAAAAGTAAACTCCCATTACACAGGGTAGAGTTCTAAGCCAGACTTCTAAACAGAGTTAGAGATGCCAATATGTTACCAATGGATCAAAACAAAATTCAGACAGAATAGGTTCAACTCAGTTAAGTTGTAAATGTCATTAGCTGAACTGCATGTGGTTCAAACACGGCTTCTACCACATATAATACACAGGCCATATGTATCCTTAGGCCTTGCCAGTGTTATAGCACCTCTTTCAAACAGGTGGCCCAATTCAGTGCTTCTCCAGGAAGTGCATATGCCACATACATCACTACACAATTGTGCTAAAGATGCGGATTTAAATACAATGCCTAAGAATAAGTCTTCTCTCAGCACCTAGTAGTACGCTGCTTATGTACATGGCCAGAAAGTACTCAACAAAAGGAGAGTTGTTAAAACTTTTCAGTGGGATATCAGAGGTCAAAAATGGTGGTTCACAGATATGCGTTCTGGTCTTTGTAGAGAGCATATGGTTGTAACCGTAACTGCCTGCCCCTCCTCAAGAAAACACATGGTTTGGATAGGACTGACCCCCACTTCCAGATCCTATTCCCCTTGCCACAGGGATCAACTGAGGGAACCTAGATCTAAACCAATCGGTGCGTTCTTGGCCACACAGTTCAGAGGAATTTCAAAGAACTTGTGGGATGGTAGCGGGTGATGCTCATTGCTACTGCCAGTCACCCTTCAACCACAAGGGAAGCTAAGCTTGAAATGTCAAACAGTGTGGAGAGCAGGGCAGAGCAGAGAGCGATGGGGTCCTTAATCTAACCATTGGGCTGGCTGCTGGATCAAACTACCTTCAAAGACATCCTACACCATGCGCATTCCAGGTACATAAGTAAATAAATCTCCTTTATTGTTTAAAAACAGGCAATCTAAAAGTCAAGAGACATTACATTAAAATCTAGATCTCTTGCTTTTCTTGAAAAATCAGAAAATAGCGCCGGTCAGCCCTTATTCACACATGCCTCTAGTCAGCTGGAGCTGAGTAGCCACCACTTCTTTTAGAAGGACGTTCACTAGTTTGCCAAGTAGTCAACACTCGTACCACGTATGGACATTATTTACAACACTGGCTCTCTTTACTCATTTACATTACCCTACAGCCATTTGAGTTTGCTGATCCCCTGATATACTCATTGAATTAATTCAACAAATATACAGTGAGCATCTGTTATGTATCAGACACCAGGGAATACGTTAAGAACAAAACAAAGTCCCTGCCATCAAGGATCTTCCACTCTAGTCAGTATCCTGTGAAGCCAAGCAAAACAGGCAACTTATAGAAAAATTTTTATAGCTAAATGTAGTCTTCCTCACCATTTCAGTTTATCATTGGCTCCTGATGAAAAGGTTGAACTTTTAATGACTTCACCCATTTCCTCCCGGCAAAAGCTAAAGTTATTGATGGTCCACATGTAGGAGAATTTCACTACTTTGATCTGTTGATAGAAAACCAGGAAGCAATTAAACAGATAGTGGGCAACCTGTAAAACAAGGCTGGAGATCAGATAATTTTCCCCCTCCCTCCCTCTGCATAATCCCATAGGAAGACAGCACTGTTTGGCCAGCATGGAGGCTCAGCCTTTTCTGTCTCTCATCTACATTTTAAGAAATCTCACGGTGACCAACTGCTTTCATAACTTTTCTCAGCTTCTGAGAAACACTAGACGGAAAGTGAGAAAAACATGGGACAAGGTTGGGAAAGCAGGTGATTAAACCACACCTAAAATGAACCTCTGCTCAGAGCAGTTGTTTGATGATTTAGATGTTGATACCACTGCCTGGGGTCGCAATCTCAAACCTGGTTTCCCCCTAAAGTGCCCAACAGAGGAATACACTTCCATCAAGGTGGATGTAGGCAGCAGATCCAGGTTCAAAGATTCCCCTCTTTCAAGCTCCCGTGAACGCCTAGGGCATTCAGATTCCCCATGGAAAACCAAGGCATGGAAAGCTAACAAGTACTTTATCTAACTATTTGGCAGGTATGATCCAGAGAAAGCAGGAAAGCCAACGTAGAAAAGAAATCTGATTCCTTTCGTCCCCCAAAATCCTCCCAAGAAGCACCTACCTGTGTGTAACACCAGCTCTCAGCTACTGGGCCACTCGACATTTCTGCCGGAGGTGGAGGACTTGGAACCCTTGACATCGCCAGTTTGAAGGTTAAACAAGATTTCCAAAGTCAGGGGACAAAGACTTCTGTTCCTCTTCACCCTGGATGATGCAAGAAGCAAGAGAATTTTATTAGATTAATGGTATACCATCCTACTATTTCCATTTGACCTTCCAGAGACTGGAAACTTTGTCTCCTGCCTGGAATGCTCTACCCTTATCATTCAAATGGCTTCTTAGCATTCAATGTTAGCCTCAGAGAAGATCACCTAACCTAAAGCAGTCTCATCACAATGACATCACCCTATTTTGATCTTCTGCACAATACTATTTAATATTATCTTACCAAATGAGTTTACTCAAAGGGTACTTAAAGTACATCCAGGAAAAGGCTACCTAGCATGGTGAACACCACATACAGCTTTACCACTGTATGTGGGCTCCTTCCCTTGAGGGTACAAATACTTCACTCCTAAAGGAAAATTACTTTGTTACCTTTCCAAATACTGTCTCATCTTCTCCTACACTTCAGTGCAAACTTATTATTAAGAATAAATAGTCTTCTGGGCTTCCCTGGTGGCGCAGTGGTTAAGAATCCGCCTGCCAATGCAGCGGACACGGGTTCGAGCCCTGGTCCGGGAAGATCCCACATGCCTCAGAGCAACTAAGCCCGTGCACCACAACTACTGAGCCTGCGCTCTAGAGCCCGCAAGCCACAACTACTGAAGCCCACGCACCTAGAGCCCGTGCTCTGCAACAAGAGAAGCCACCGCAGTGAGAAGCCCACGTGCAGCAACGAAGAGTAGCCCCCGCTCACCACAACTAGAGAGAGCCCATGTGCAGCAACGAAGACCCAAAACAGCCAAAAACAAATTTTTGAAAAATGAATAGTCTTCTATTTATCAACCTATTGCTAGCCGCTTTCTGTAAGGGCAACATTTATCCCTTTCTTAGATGTTTTCCTTTCTCTGTATCATTAGAGATCTCTCTCCACTTACACTTCACTGGTATCTGATTTTCCAGATTCTTCTTGCTTTCTCTGTCTCTGTTCCACAGTATGGGGCTATAGGAACTCTCATACACTGCTGGTGAGACTGTAAATTATTAAGTATATCTGGGGTAGGAATTTGCCATATCTAGTAATGTTTAACCTACTTATACGTTAAGACTTAGTAATTCTACTTTTAACTCTACATGTGCTAAAGTAGTGGTTCGCAAACTTTAGGTGCATCAGGATCACTTGCTGAACAGATTGCTGGGCCCTGCCCCCCAGAGTTTTTGATTCAGAGGTTGGGCCCAAGAATTTCCATTTCTAACAAGTTCCCAGGTGACCCTGATATGCCCTGGAATAATACTTTGAGAACCACTGTCCTAGAAAAACTGCACACGGGCACAAGAAGACATGGACAAGGTCGTTCAATGTGGCAGTTTGTCTGTAGACAAACAAACTAAAAATCCATTAGGAGGGAAACAGATAACTAAATTGGGTTATTTCCATACAATGAAAAACTACTTCAGGATTTAAAAGTAATGAACTACATCTACAGCACCATGGAGATGAGTGAGATCTAACACGACACTAATGAAAAAAAGCAAGTTTTGGAATGTCACGTGCAGTACAGTATTTATGCAAATTTAAGATTTATATATTATTTACAGATATATGCATAGAGGAGAAGTGAAAAAAATCACTGACAAGCTATGTATCAGATTCATGATGGGAGAGCAAGGATGAAGAATGAAGCTGGGAAAAGAATGTAAGACATTTCAAGTTGATCTTTCATGTTTTTTTAAAAATTAGGATGACCTGAGGCAAATATGACAAATGTCTTTTAGTTTGGGATGAGAGCTATTTTAGTATATACTACCCTTTGTACTGTTCTGCTTTATCTTTAAAATATATTTTATTGGGACTTCCCTGGTGGTCCAGTGGTTAAGATTTCACCTTCCAATGCAGAGGGTGTGGGTTTGATCCCTGGTCAGGGAGCTAAGATACCAACCACATGCCTCTCGGCCAAAAAAATCAAAACATAAAACAGAAACAATACTGTAACAAATTCAATAAAGACTTTAAAAACGATCCACATCAAAAAAAAAACTTAAATACAATAAAATATATTTTATTAATTGTGGGAACAGTGTAAGGATGTACTTACTCCACCATATCATACATTGTCTGGTTTACAATATACAAGGGAGAAATTTCTTTCCTGAACACCTGCTCTGTCTTTAGCTATGGACAGACAATATGAAACTATATCTGATAATGCTGCTCTCTTTGCTTGGCTACTAGGAAGCCCTGAGACAAATCTGACCCATCTCTTGAAACTACAGGCTCATATGCTCATTCTACATGCTATACTCTATACAGGCTCATATGATCCCTCTACTATAGCTTTATTATTATTTTATTTTATTATTTTTTGGCTGCATTGGGTCTCTGTTGCTGCGTGCAGGCTTTCTCTAGTTGTGGCGAGTGGAGGCTACTCTTCGTTGCTGCACGCGGGCTTCTCACTGCGGTGGTTTCTCTTGTTGCAGAGCACAGGCTCTAGTTGGGCGGGCTTCAGTAGTTGTGGCATGCGGGCTTCAGTAGCTGTGGCTTGTGGGCTTTGGAGCACAGGCTCAGCAGTTATGGCACATGGGCTAAGTTGCTCTGAGGCATGTGGGATCTTCCCGGACCAGGGATCGAACCCGTGTCCCCTGCATTGGCAGGCAGATTCTTAACTACTGCACCACCAGGGAAGTCCGAACAGCTTTATTATTTTCTTAACATTGTTATTCACTTTGCTATAATTCCCTGAACTGATTTATTTTACTGCTTGATATATTAAGTATTTCTGGGAACTGCCTCAAATCCTTCGTAGAAAGAGGTATAAATGAATATCAAAAAAAAAAATCACCCAACTCACATTCACTGGCCACTTAATAAACATGGAGGAGGAGTAATAAGATACAGTTGCACCCTCACAGAGTAATACCATCAGTATTACCAGAGTCCCCATTGGTTTTAACACTATCCTACACGTGTTTATAGTTAAAACATCCCATGTAATCACACATGAAGTTAAGTCTTACATACATGATGTGCTATTTCACTTAAACTAAGCAATGCAATGGAATTTGGGCCTCCCTGGTTTGTGCAATCCAGGATTCATGATAATATCAAGAAAAGAGACCTGTGATCAAGGTAGACTTGCATTTGATGGAAAACATATTCTCACAAAACTGTTTAATTTATCTAGTAGTGAGTAAATGCACCTTAGGCGGTTTTACAAATCCCAGTTACCATTACTGCCAGTAGGAGCCAGAATGAATTTTCAAAATTCCCAATTAAAACTATCTTTTGAGTGGGTTGGAATGAAGATGTGAATTTTACATGTTAGTTAAGAGCATAAAACTTGGCTCTGTAGGTGTGAGGTGCAGGCTCAGCTCTATATTGATAGATCATAAAATACTAATTTGAGTTTATTTTTGAAGTTTAAAAAAATACTTCAAATTTATCTAACAATTAACAAGTTAAGAATTCTCTAAGCCTAAGAAAAAGACAAGTTTAAAAACCAGTTTATTTTAATGGCTTAACTGTTGCTACTGAACCATGGTCCATTATCACAACCAGGAAAAAAATACAACCTTGGTCTTGGCCATTTTTACCTATCTTTTTTGCTTCTCACTTATTCTGTAGAGAAGTCTTTGGTTTCTTTTAAAATATCACCAACCTTTCTTCCAATTTTTAAAAGTGTCCAACCCAGCAGTCAGTAGAACTGGAGAATCGGCTTTAGACTCTGAGGAGGTCTAACCACACAATCTGCTGGGAGGGAAATCGACTAGGACAGCACAAACCTAATTAATTTCACTCACAGCAGGCACCATGGGCAAAGTGTTCATAAGCAAAGTAGCCTCCCGGTACGTGAACTCTTCAGCACTTCATGCCAACTGCCGCAGATGCCCAGCAGAAAAACAATTTTAGAAAACAGGAGGTCTATTTGAGGGTCATGGTTTGAGAACCTTTGTAGGAGACAACTAGCACCAAAATATACTGTTCCTGGCTTCAAACAAGTTAAAACAAGACTGCCCAAGTTCTCTAATGAGAAATTTATTTTCCCAGGCTTAGCAAACTTCCCAGTATGCTGACAACTCAGAGGCTGAACATATCTGTTATATACCACCATTTATTTTCCTGTTCACTCTATTAAATCCTGACAATTTCATGTTGTTTAATATAATACACAAACATGCACAAACTAGATGGCTGGGAACATGGTTTCTTGCCAAAGAATGGTTTGTTAGGGACTTTTTAAAGCCTGTAACTATTTTTTCTCTTGGTTTAAAGCCTGGTACAGTTTCCAAGTAAGGAAAAATCCCAATGTTGTAACTATTTTAAACTTGAGAGACGTTTGCATTTTCCAAAACAGAAGATGCCAAAAAGACTTGACAAAAAAAAAAAAACAAAAAACAAAAAACAAAAACCCCAAAACTATAGAAAGAGTTGGGTATATTCATTTTTGAGAAACTTTTGGGACCTCAAAGGAATGTCTGTATTTCTTCTGTTACAAGTGTCCTCAATCATATACAGCCCAGGAGGTAATAACTTCTTTCTCATTACCCCAAGGACAGATTATTACAGGTCATACTGACTTCCTCTCTTGCAAGGTTTGAATGACTTCTGAATATTTGTTATGGGTAAACTTTTTGCAGATCAATCTACTCTAACAAAACACTAAATGCACTTTTTCTTTTCTGTTTATTTTAATTTAGAGACACTTCTTAAAATGAAACCAAGGACAATCAAGAGAGACTTCAATCAGCAAAGGAAAGACGAGGGTTTATCATGTCTCATGTCTCATGTCAGGTTCATGTTTCCTAAAATTTACAAGTTAAAGATGACTGCTTTTTTAAAATTGAGATATAACTGACATGTAACATTGTATTTTTAAAAAATTCTTTAACAGAGGGAGTTAGAATTGAGTGAATCTAAAGATCAAGAAGAAAAAAGTCAATAGCCTAACAGAAAAATGCGCAAAGAACAGCCAATGGTTTACAGACATGTAAAGTATCAATGGTTCTTAAATATGTGAAAACATAAATGCAAATTAAACCACACATTAATTCACCCAGTGAATTGGCAAAAATTAAGATGTTTGATAACACTTGCCCAGGATAAGGAGAACATTTCTGATTAGAGTATAAATTGTTATAAACTTCATGAAGGGAAACGCGTGTCAGAATGAATAAGAAATGCATATACCCTTTGATCCAACAATTCCATGTCTAGAAATTTATCCTACTAATATATTTAATATGATAAATATAAAAGGTTTTTCAATGTGGCACTATGTGTAATCACAAAAACATGGAAATAACCTGAAAGTCCATCAATAAGGGATTGATTAAATAAATTATGATACAGACAATGTAATAATAAAGCTGTTTAAAAAAGGAATGGGGAAGCTCTTTCTACCTAAAGAGGCAGAAATATTTATGTATGTATGTATGTATGTATGTGTGTGTGTAAGATATCTCTGTCTGTAAAGCTACACAAGACTCTAGGGACACTGGTTACTTCCAAGGAAGGAAACTGGGTACTTGGGTGGGAAGGAGAATTTCCACTGTTCCCATTTGTACTTATTGAATTTTGAACCATGTGAATATATTACCTTTTCAAATAATGAATAAAAATATTTTAAAAGGAATTAGCAGACTTCACAATTAATTCTTCTTGGTTATGAGATGGCTTATAAGTCAGACGCTTATGAGAAACAAGACAGGAATTCTTCAGTGACTTCCACTCCTATCCAAATAAAATCTACCTTTTGTCATGACTGCCAAAGCTTCAGTGTACCTCCCTGACCTCATCTAACACTTACCCTTCTCAATCACCATGCTTTAGTCACTCAGGCCTTTAATTCTACTTGGTAAACACATCAGGCTCTTTCCTCAGCCTGGAAAGCTCTTTCTTCCCTCAGATCTTTTCACAGCTGGCTCCTTCTTGTCATTGAGCTGTCCTACCAAATGTAATATCCTCAGAGAGGTCATCCCTGACCACCAGATCTGAAGCAGTCCCCACTTCTAGCCTCTTTCATTACATTACCCTATTCAAATTTCTTTTTTAATACCACTACCTGAAATTACCTTGTTTTCATATTTTCACTTGTCTACGGTCTCTCCCACTAAAAGTTAAGCACAATGAGTGCCTAAAATGGTATCATGACAGGCACTCAATAAATATTTGTTCAATGAAATTGCTGTTGACTAACTAGACTACTGTCTTTTGGGATTATATTTTTCCTTAATGAGCTCTAGTTAAAAGATTACAGTTTGGGAGTTGCTGAATGAGTAACAGCTATAGGAATCCAAGCATACTCTTAAAACAAGAAAATATTTTAAAAAGAAAACTATCAGTTGATCTCCTATTTTGAAGAACTAATTTAATACATTCCAAAACTACATTCTTCTTTGATTAAAAAAAAAAATCCAAGAAAAGTTGGGAGAAAGAGAAGTGTGCAGGGCTAAATGGGAAGTTCTTGAACCCATAAGACAATAGCAATATAAGCACATCTTCCAGGATAAGTCGATCCTGAAAGAACCATTACAGCAGCTGTCAGAAACTGAGGACCTCTCAGTTATTTCCAGTTAAATTCTATACAGTAAAATTCCAATATACTGATAAAAATGAGGCAGATTCTTAGCATTTATTTAGATTTGATCTATAATTTTCATATCTGACATGGGGTTTGATTCCCTTAAAACTGACATGTAGAGAAACAATAATTAACATTAAATATATACACGTGTACACATGTGTACAGATATAAAGAGAGACAGGGAGACATACCTTTAAGACCATGTATAGACACATTAAGTTTTTTCTATAGCAGGCTAAGATGCAGAACTTATTTTCTACCATAGCCAAATATTTAACTAAGAGTTTAACTGTTCTTGCAACTGTTGTGTATAAGGGAAACTTAGAAGAAACTATTGTATATAAGGAAAACTCAGAAACAAGTATAGTATTACATATGCATGTTAGTACCTTTAAGGTTTTCCCAGTTTACAGATCTCTTAGGCAAGCATAGACTCTGAAATGACTGTGAGGATTAGACATGCTTTTGTACATAAAAAGGCTATTTTTCCTCCTTCTCCTCAATCTAAGTGTTACAAGATAAGAGTTTTATAGAAATACCCCAGCTAGTAAAGTTCATCCAAAGTCAAAATGAAGAGGAACAAGAGGATACATGAAAGAATTTCAAGTCGTGGAAAGCAGAGGAGTAAACAACAGACTGCTCCCACTGACTCCCAAACCTCATCATGTGCTGGCTGTTCACAGCCTTACTGCCCTTCTCTATAGGTTATAAATAACTACAAAGTGTCCTTGTCCCCAAGGAGACCTCAGCGACCGGCTCAAAGGTTAAAATATGGCATAATTCTCAATATGGATGCAACTTTTCCAGTTAGGAAAAAAAAAAATCGAAGAGCAGAAAAATTTATTGCCAATTTAAGTTAAGGGCTAGGGAATCATTCCCTCCCCCTAAAAACTATCCATTATGTAAGAGTTGTTGATTAGCACGATTCCCTACCCCAAAAATACGTCCAGGGACAGCATGCTCTGCTCCAAATGCAGAGGTCTGTCCTGGAAAGAGGTAGGTGCCATTCAACAGACTTGTAGGATTGTGTCTCCTTAGACCTTAAAAAGACTTATTGAGTTTTTGTTTTGCTTTTTAATTTAGGCACAAATGACTACATCTACATAACAACATAGAAGGAAAAAATTCCCGTCTCCACTTGGATGCAGGGTCCTGCAGCATAAACCATGATGGCTGCAACAGGCACAGGTTTCACAAGGTCTGGGTTCTTTCCATCAGGTGATGTGCTGCTGTTGTTAATTACTAACCCCCTGCTAGGGAAACAAAAAAAACCCTCCTCCAACTGCTTTAAAAAAAAAAAAAAAAAAAAAAAAGGCAGATAGGGTTCATAGGATTAAGCTTCTCCACACATTACCTTCAAAATCCATCATCTGGGAGATGTCTGAAATAGAATGACATGAATCCAGATCAGCAAACAAACCTGACTATAAAGGGGCTATTTCACTTCAAAGTGGATCTCAGTTCCAAAGGAAAACACCTTTAGAAATGAAATTAGATAGGCAGAGGCAATCAGCAACTCCTCTCTTTTCACAAATTATAATAATGTGTTGATTCCACTGAATGGCTTGGGCAAAAATCTCTGGGGCCACAAAGAGCAAACTTAGGAAAGATGAAGATTTTAACACATCCCACATGTTATCAAAGACTTCTCCTCTAGGTTGAGAAAATTTATTCTAAAACAAGAGCTGGAACAGAATTTTAAAAAAGAAGAAGGAAGAGGAAGAAGAGGGAAAAAACCTTATGGCTAAGAAGACTCTCTTTATTACATAATTATATTCCCAAGCTGTTTTGAGATTTGAGAGACAGTTTTTCACCTTCTCTCTCCCCTCAACTACAATTATGAAGAACCTTATAAAATCAAATAGTAAACAGACGAATGCCTTGGCCTTAACACAATTTAAGCATGTCTAATTTGCAAGGAATTCAGAAACAGAAGAGTCATTTCATGAAACAAATAGGCAGAGTTTGCATAACCCCACAGGATCCTCTGGCCTTTATAGAAGCCAAATTCAACAAGCAGTTCTCTTTGGCCATCGATGTTTCAGTCAAGCCATTTAAAAATATTTCTTGCTAACACAGTCTGGCTACAGAAAGGGCTCAAGGAATGCATACCAAAGAATAAATTCTAAACTGGTCTTAAGGTATATAATTTGGAATAACTTCATTAACTTAGAAGCTGAAAAGACCCACCTGCTCCAGAGGATTTGGTCTACTACAAGGGCAACCGATCCTCTTCAGCATTTACTACTACATACTATCTAGCAGTACAGAATTCGGTGTTCTCTGGAGACTCTTACCTTTATGAGTGACACTCAGACCTCTCCCTACCTATGAAAGAGAGATTGAGATATATGTATGCTTTACTCTTCTCCTTTAAGTATGGTCTTAAGTAAAGAAATCTGATGATTGTTTACATGGACCCATGTTCCTTACCTAGAAACCACCTGCAAAAAATAAATTCTCCCTTCTTCCAAAGTTATTAAAAAATAAGCCAATTTCTATGTTAATGTTAAGGTTCTAACTAAATTAAATGGGACAAAGGATGAGCAGGAAGTTCTCAGTTCAAAGTGTTCATTCCAAAATTCATGACGCAAGGAAAAAGTAAAACCACACAGGCAGACAAAACAGGGGAAAGTTAGACAGAATGTCCGTCTTAACACAATTTCCCGGCTCCCAATGATTTTTGTCAGAATTTAAAAGATTAAAATGCAATAACACCTATTTTACCCAATAAAACTGTGTAAAAACATACATAAGCATTTGAGGCAAGAATCTCATGCCACAAAGCAAAACTTTTAAGATGGTAGCCAGAATGGTAGAAACAGTTGTCTAAGTTACCCATAGAGAGATGAGCGCTAAGGTTCATACACAAAGGCAACCTGCTCAGAATCAAACTCCTTTTATATGTAGAGTAAAAGGGAGCCCATGAATTGCTTTAAGGTATCTCCTTTTATAAGCTGGAATTCAAATTTCCCTGAAGATCTTTTCTCAGGAGAAAAATAATCTTACTCTAAAGTCTCCATATCATGTATTATAAAAAAATTTAAATCCAAACATCTTTTCTCTTCTCCATCATTAGTGTAAAGCCTTATCCTGTATGTACTAGTCACCAAAGAAGATCTGAATAAATAACTATTGTTTACTCCAGGAAAGAATATTTAGAATAAAACCTCTTTTGAAACCATTTATGAAAAATGTTTCTTTAACACTGATTGTAATGCTCATTATTTTTTAAAAAAACTTACATGCTCACCTTGTATGACTTCCAACTATACATACTATCTGCACTGAAATGAAACAGTAGATTGCAGTACAAGATGTGCATTTTTTAAAGTCATGATAAATATTTCTATGCATTTCATTCCACTTCTGTCCTCATGATCTTAAACTATATTTAAAATTAAACTATGTAAAAACTCACCAAGTCAGTAGGAAGACTCTAATTTGTCTTGTCTAACAGGAAATCTTTGCTGGAAATAGAGATGATGAATCAGACTTAACAAGATTCTGAATCTCATGCAAGTCTTTACTTACTTAGGCTATTCTGAAAAGGGAAAATCTTACAAAAGCAGGTGATACATTAGCTAGGATTTACTAGTCAAAATTACCATTCTTATATCTCATCACTAGTTCTGAGAGCTCTATTTTCTAGTCATCTCTCAAAAAGATTATACTTAGAAATTAAAGTCAGAAAAATTCAAGCTAATTCCTCTAATGAACTGGCCTATGAGTACAGCAAAAATGAAATAAGTGGCTTGCCCTGTGTCAACATTTACAAGAGGGGAGTGACCATTTTTGCCAGCTACTTCACAAAATGCTAAAAGAATTACTATCAAGTTTCTACGTAAAAAAACCCTTTATAAAAAGTGCTCTGGGTTGACCAGATGGCTTCACAGGCAAATTCTATCAAACATTTAGAGAAGAGCTAACACCTATCCTTCTCAAGCTCTTCCAAAATATAGCAGAGGGAAAAACACTCCCAAACTCATTCTACGAGGCCACCATCACATCACCCTGATACCAAAACCAGACAGAGATGTCACACAAAAAAGAAAACTACAGGCCAATATCACTGATGAACACAGATGAAAAAATCCTCAACAAAAGCCTAGCAAACAGAATCCAACAGCACATTAAAAGGATCATACACCATGATCAAGTGGGGTTTATCCCAGGAATGCAAGGATTCTTCACTATATGCAAATCAATCAACGTGATAAACCATATTAACAGACTGAAGGAGAAAAACCATATGATCATCTCAACAGATGCAGAAAAAGCTTTCGACAAAATTCAACACCAATTTATGATAAAAACTCTCCAGAAAGTAGGCAAAGAGGGAACCTACCTCAACATAATAAAAGCTGTATATGACAAACCCACAGCCAACATCATTCTCAATGGTGAAAAACTGAAACCATTTCCTCTAGGATCAGGAAAAAGACAAGGTTGCCCACTCTCACCACTATTATTCAACATAGTTTTGGAAGTTTTAGCCACAGCAATCAGAGAAGAAAAGGAAATAAAAGAAATCCAAATCAGAAAAGAAAGTAAGATGGGATGAAGTGAGAGAGTAGCACTGACGTATATACACTACCAACTGTAAAACAGATAGCTAGTGGGAAGCAGCTGCATAGCACAGGGAGATCAGCTTGGTGCTCTGTGACCACCTAGAGGGGTGGGATAGGGAGGGTGGGAGGAAGGCTCAAGAGGGAGGGGATATGGGGATGTATGTATACATACAGCTGATTCACTTTGTTATACAGAAATTAACACAACATTGTAAAGTAATTATACTCCAATAAAGATGTTAAAGAAAAAAAAAGGGCTCTGGGTCAATTACACTGAAGCAAGATAACGTTGAAACAAAGCCATATATCCTATGGTTTTAATGAACAGCTGCCACACTGAGGTGGCTGTTGAAGACTGGTGAGGCATCTTAGCTAAACAACCCCCCCCTAAATAATCTAGCATAGCCTACAAAGTCACTCAAAACAGAAACAGGGATAAGAGTGGTTGCAAGGGTTCTAGGAGTATAACCTGGGCAGGAAATTCTGGTGCTATCTTCCTTTTTGTGGGAAAATGAAGTACTGCATACACTGTGGGTGATTCTTAAAAAACAGCATCTTGGGACCTCCCTGGTGGCTAGTGGTTAAGACACCACGCTCCCAGTGCTGGGGGCACGGGTTGATCCCTGGTTGGGGAACTAAGATCCCACATGCCACAAGGCGCAGCCAAGGAAATAAAAGAATTAACAATGTACTGTTAATAAACCGATAAAAAAAATTTACTATCTCCTCTTTGCTGCTTTCATTTCAAAAACAAAAACAGAATCTTTTCCTGAAAATGTAAATGCTATCTTTAACTGGTACCCTGGTACAAATAAGCTCCTCTTACTTTGGTTAACCAAGTCTAGTTACTGTCAGTAATGGAATGAGCCCTCACCAAAAACTGTACTAAACTATTGACTCTAAAACAGGACAAGTCACGATCAGAAGATTTAGAGTAGCAAGAGTCAGGCCGAATTCATTTAACAGATTATTTACTGCACACCAACTGTGTTTAAGGTTTTGGCTTCTCAGTTAATTTGCTAGAATGAACACTTTTAGGCCTAGTGGATTGGCAAAATTTAGAGTCTGACAATACTGATAAGGACTGGGAGGAACAGGAACACTTTCACACTGTTGGTAGGAAGACATATTAGTACAACCACGTTGAAAAACAGTTTTTTCTTATCTAATAAAACTAAAGATTGGGACTTCCCTGGTGGTACAGTGATTAAGTATCTGCCTGCCAATGCAGGGGACAGAGGTTTGATCCCTGGTCCAGGAAGATCCCACATGCTGCGGAGCAACTAAGCCCATGTGCCACAACTACTGAGCCCGCATGCCACAGCTACTGAAGCCCGCACGCCCTAGGGCCTGTGCTGTGCAACGAGAAGCCACCACAATGAGAAGCCCACTTGCCGCAACTAGAGAAAGCCTGAGCGCAAGAATGAAGACCCAATGCAGCCAAAAATAAATAAATAAAATTTTTAAAAATGTTAAAAAAAATTAAAGATCCATTGTTCAGTTTGTTAAAACCTAAACAATTCTACCCCCAAATACGGCCCAGAGAAAGTCCTGCACATGTCCATCAGCGGACATAAATAAGAACACGCACAGCAGCAGTGTTCCTAACAGCCAAAACATCAACAGTAGAATGGATACACAAATTGGGGTATATTCATGACAGGGTTCTACATGGCAATGAAATTACGGTTCTACGTAACAACATGGATGAACTTCACAAACATACAGTTAGACTCTGAAAGAAGACATAAAAGAACACATATAGTATTATTCCATTTAATGTATATAAAGTTCAAAAACAGACAAAACTAAGTTATATTGGTTTGCAATGAATCCTAGGTGGTAAAATCACAAAGGAAAGGAAACTACTATCACAAATGTCAGATTAGTGACACCTGGGTATGGGTTATGATCTAGAAGTAATACACAACACAGCAAGCTTCTTCTGGGTGCTGGCAATGGTATATTTCTAGGTCTAATTGGTGGTTATATAAGTACTTGCTTTTTTTTTTTTTTTTTCTTTTGCGGTACGCGGGCCTCTCACTGCTGTGGCCTCTCCCGTTGCGGAGCACAGGCTCCGGACGCGCAGGCTCCGCGGCCATGGCTCACGGGCCCAGCCGCTCCGCGGCATGTGGGATCTTCCCGGACCGGGGCACGAACCCGTGTCCCCTGCATCGGCAGGTGGACCCTCAACCACTGCGCCACCAGGGAAGCCAGTACTTGCTTTTTATAATTAAACTTTAAACTATACAGTTATGTTTTGTGTATTTTTCTATGGGTTATATTTCAAAATAAAAATGCATTAAAATAAAATCATAATCTAAAATGCATTAAATATGCAATAAAATTACCCAATAGAGTATATGTGCGTGTGTGTATGTATCTCCTCCAATGTCTGAGGGTGAATATAGTGTATTGCACAGAATATACCCTTGATGTTTATTTTTCAAAGACAGTTCAGGATGAGAACTCAGTAATAAAAGCAGGGCCACCCAGGAATGAATATCTATAGACAGGCTTTCCTATTATACATTCTTTCTCTGAATTTAAATGCAATACCTAAGATCTGCATTCCTGCGAAATTTTCGGTACTGACACAAATGTTTAAATCTATGTATGACTACTCACCAGGAGCCATTAGTTAATATCCAAATTATTATAAGATACAACCAAAAGCTTTTGAAAAAGCAAAGCCAGGACACAAGTATTTTTTGGTATTACCTTTTTAGTCTAATCATGTCCTCTGATGGAACCTCCAATGATTTCCATCTCAACTCTGAGTAAAAGCCAAAGTCCTTACAATAACTGAAAAGGCCCTGCACAATCTGGACCTCATTACCTCTCTGGCCTCATCTCCAATTATTTTCTCCGGAGTTCACTGTGTTCCAGCCACACTGGCCTTCTCTGCCGCTGTTCCTCAGACAGAATAGACTCATTCCTGCCGTAGGGCTTTGCATTTGCCCTTTCTTCTACCTGGATAACTCTTCCCCTAGATATTCTCTTGGCACACTCCCTCCCCATTGCTGGGGCTTTCCCTAATAACCACCATCTCTGCGAGGCCTTCCCTGACACCCTTAAGCATGTCATCCCCTCCCCCCCAGCCATAATCCTATTTCTCCTGCATTGCTTCATTTTTTTCTATAGCACACAAAGTCATTTACCACACTTTACCTGAGATGTAAGAAGGCAGACTCTTGTCTGTTTTGTTGCTGTACCCAGACAGTGTCTGGCAAGTGGAAGATCAGAAACAAATACTTATTTAATAAATGACTGAATTAATCTCCTCTTCTTTTGGATTTCTAGCCTTGAAAGATTAGACAATAACTTTATACATTTGAAAAAAAGAAGGCTTCCCTTTTCTGTAAGTCAAATTTATTAACAAAGTTTGTTTTACTAACAAGTTTCAGATTTGTGCTCTTATTGGTACTGAGTCACAGGTAAGACTTACAAAAAGCTGATACAAACTAAACTGTATTTTCCCCTAAAACAAATGTGCCGTGTATGTTTTAATGATGGCAATGCTGGGAGAGCCCAGAGAGACAAAAGACAAGAGCTCTCCTGTACTGCTGGTGCGGGTGTGCACTGCCATAACCACTAAGGGAATTACTCAACAAGATGTAGCAACGAAGACTGAGTGATTGCTTCCTTTATTTATACTTTTCATTAAAGTTTTTTTTTTAATGAGCATATTTTCTTTAAAGTCAGGAAAAAAGGTGTGTTAAATAAAGAATTATGCAAACAAAATATAATTTCAAGAAGAAGGTTCTTTATATTAATTTTGATGCCCACAGAAACAGTAAAGTCTTCTGTTATGTATCCAGATGAAATATCCCAAGACGGCAACTACAGTTAAAAGAAAAAATTATTTTTGACTTAGGAACTAAAACTTTTTATAGCAGAGTTTCCAGAGTGGAAGGGAAAACAAAACCCCATGGTGTTAGTATTCCACATAAGAACATACTTTTATTCTAAAGAAAGATTTAAAATAGGAACATTTCTCTGCAGCATAAAACATGGGATTGACAGGATAAAGAGCAGGTAAAGAACTCCACTCAAACTTAGTGATTACAACATAAGGAAGAAAAGTCACTGAACAATTAATTCACTGCCTACTGAGTGATTACACATACTTCTGAGTATACAGATAGAGCTTATACTTTTGGTGGAACACTTCACCTAAAATAAAGGCAGAATAAGCCTAGATCCGAAGGTTACTTTCCAACCACAATAACTTGTGACGTGAACCATATCCTAGGACATAAACAAATCTGAAAGAAAATACACAGGCACCTGATAGTCTACAGTTATATTTATTACTAAGATTTCCATTTTAAGGTCTTATCAATTACTTTTAAAAATACTCAGCACATAAATTCTTAAAGATAGTTGATATATTCAAGAAAGGAAGTCCTACTCAAACACTTCAGCTGGCGGAGTGTATTATTAGAGAAGAGTAACGGTTTTCATTTGTAACACTTTAACATTCCAAGTGCTCAAAGCTCTGAACAGGATCCACCTTTAAAGTGGGAAAAAAAAAAAAAAAAAAACCCCTAGAACATAAAAATTAAAAATACACCCTGGGACTTCCCTGGTGGCTCAGTGGTTAAGAATCCGCCTGCCTGTGCAGGGAACATGGGTTCGATACCTGGCCTGGGAAGATCCCATATGCTGTGGAGCAACTAAGCCCGTGTGCCACAACTACTGAGCCCGTGCTGTAGAGCCCGTGAGCCACAACTACTGACCCTGAGTGCCACAACTACTGAAGCCTGTCCTCCACAACAAGAAAAGCCACCGCGATGAGAAGTCCGTGCACCGCAATGAAGAGCAGCCCCCGCTCGCCGCAACTAGAGAAAGCCCGTGCACAGCAACGAAGACCCAACGCAGCCAATAAATAAGTAAATAAATTTTAAAAATACACCCAACCTCACAATAATGACTAAAGTATAGTGGATTAAAGACTCCAGAAAAAATATATAAATGAAAACTGGGACTTCCCTGGTGGTGCAGTGGTTAAGAATCCACCTGTCAAAGCAGGGGACACGGGTTCCAGCCCTGGTCCAGAAGATCCCACATGTGGTGCTGCAACTAAGCCCATGCGCAAACTACTGAGGCTGTGCTCTAGAGCCCATGAGCCACAACTACTGAAGCCCGCATGCCTAAAACCCGTGCTCCACAACAAGAGAAGCCACCACAGTGAGAAGCCCATGCACCACAATGAAGAGTAGCCCCTGCTTATCACAACTAGAGAAAGCCCGTGTCCAGCAACGAAGACCCAACACAGCCAAAATAAAAAAGAAAAGAAAACCATTGGTCATTGAAACATATGGTCCCTGAACAAAATTTATCTGTAATAATTCTAATCTAAGGTAAAGGCTTACTTTTTTTTTTTTTTTTTTTTTTTTTGGGTACGGGGGCCCTCCA
>NW_020171981.1:5048105-5083533 GCF_003031525.2 Neophocaena asiaeorientalis asiaeorientalis
CGAACGCGTGTCGCCTGCATCGGCAGGCGGACTCTCAACCACTGCGCCACCAGGGAAGCCCAAAGGCTTACATTTTTAAAATGTCTAATTTGTCTAAGAATGCTCCAAGAAACTCTTTCATAAGTATCAGCTACATTTGGTTCATGATGAATTTGTAAGACAAGAATTGAATGAACTAGGTTGGCGATCAACCAACTAAATACTAGTCCTATATTTAATGAGTGGGAAGTATTCTAGGAGTTAAAAAGTAATGAAAGAAAACATATAACGGAGAAAGGGAAAACGTGAGTAGTTACTGATGTTTATGAAAATCAGCTATTGGATATGAGACAATAAAAATATAAAATGTTAAATGCAAAGGTTGCCAAATTTATCAGAGTCCATAAAGAATCCACAGGAAAAGAACATTTCAGAGCCTCTGGCCTTAGTAAAAGAAAACTGACATTTCAAGTTAGAGAAGGTTTTCCTCATCCCTTCCTCTCCTTCAAATGATGATTGTGAATACCGAAGTGGTAAACCAAATGGGAGAATTCAAATAAGATATTTAGGACAAAAATCAAACCACCCAAGCAATAACAAGGAAGAAGGAGGAGGAGGAAAACACCACATGAGGTGGTTGTTTACTGAAGTTCTGTCTGTAATGGCAAAAAAAAAAAAAAAAAAGGAAACAATTTAAATATCCATCAAAGGGGTTTGGGAAAACTGTGAAATATTCATACAGAGAAATTTTAAAATTAAACAGCTGAAATGAGGGACCTAGACCTACATGCATTTAGATGGACAGATCTTGAAAAACAAGAATAAATGAAAAAATGACTGCAATAGAATTTATTTATACATTCACACACACACTCTGCACAGGATGCACACTACATTTATGGTCATAGATTGTCTCTGGGGAGTGAGGTGGGAAAAAGAACTGAGAAAGTGAATGAAGAGGACTTCAGCTGAAGGTCTCACAGTCTCTCAACTTTTTCTTCGGCTTTTTCTTTTTTTTTTAAATATTTATTTATTTATTTATTTGGCTGCGTGGGGTCTTAGTTGCAGCATGCGGGGTCTTCGTTGTGGTGCGGGATCTTTTGTTGTGGCTCTAGTTGCGGCGCACAGGCTCCAGAGCGTGCGCACAGGCTCCAGAGCATACGCACGGCTTAGTTGCCCCTGGGCATGTGGGACCTTAGTTCCCTGATCAGAGATCGAACCCCTGGTCCCCTGCACTGGAAAGCAGACTCTCAACCACTGGACCACCAGGGAAGTCCCCAAAAACAATGAATTTAGAGGGAAAAGCAGATTAGAAAAGCTTTAAAAAGTTGACATCAGAGTAGTCTGAATCAAACCAAAAAAGCCAATGAATTCAGTCCAGATCTTCCCAATAATAAAAAATTTAGCTCTTGGTGAAATATTTTCCCCAGTTGATGGGAACACAGCACCGGGGTTACTTAAGCAGAGGGAGTAGAGAGACTGACATTATATACTTCAGTAAGAAAGTACATTTTAAATAAGGATAACACTCATCCTAACCCAGTATATCCTCAGAGACTGTCAATCCTCACAAGGAACCATATTTCCACAGAGCACCTTCTCCTTCCTGTCCATCATCTACCTCTAACCTGAACACCTGTCCTCCCACTTTCCCTAATTTTACTCACTCTCCTCTAAGACCAACCTCTCCTTCAACCACCTCAAAGTATAGTACCTAAACTCAAAGACAGATTTTTAAAAAGAAAACTTGAGACTTTTGGAAATGATTTAAATGCTTTTCCCCCATTTCAAATCTGTTTTTCCTCCCTCTTGCTTCACTTTTTCCATTTCCCAACCTGTTTTTTTTCCTTCTTTTCTCTGGCTGACCAACAGTTGCTTTCAACTGCTAGCAAGCCTCTGGCATGTTTATACTTTTCCCTTCTTAAGGAAAAGATACTCCAAGTAAATCAAACAAAATGCCTCTCCATAGCCCAAGAGCAAATAAAGGGAAAATAAAAGTAAAAAATACTAACCATATTTTGCTGCCTTTCATTTTCATTACGGATAGGAATAAAGTTCTAACTACCAACTAAGAGAGCAAAACCAAACTTACATTTTACCATCCTCATAACATTTAAATTTATCTAGGGTCCTCTGCTTCACAAGTCACTTTGGTTCAGAATTATAAGGCCACTGAGAGTACAGCTGAGTACTACAGCCTAATGGAAACCATAATCTCAAGATTCACAGTAGAGATACAACTGGAGCACTCCCACCCCCATCTTCCTTGCCTTTTATTCTTTTATTTTTTGGCCACGCTAATTTTCTCTGTATCATTCAAATTTTAGCACACGTGCTGCCAAAGCGAGAGCTTCCTTATCTTCTTTAAAGGGACTTCTAAGGTCCTTTTGTGGTAAATGCTTTAAGCTATATAACCATTCCCTCACAAGCAGTATTCAACGCTTCACCATCTTCCAAGTACTTTGACATCCATGATCTTATTTGGGATTTATTAACAGCTCTGTGAGGCGTGCAGGGCAAGTATTTTACAAATAAGGAAACAGAACCTCAGAGGTTACAATCTACCATGGTTACATGGCTATTAAGGGGGCTGAGTTAAGACTGAAGTCTTTCAACTTCTAATCCAATACTTTAATTCCTGTGGCTAGGTGATTCTTAGATGAGGTATTATTCAACACGGAGGAACTGGAAAAATACCCGATAGAAGATACATATATATATGTGTGTGTGTGTGTATATATATACCCTACCTTTCGATTCTGATTTCGTTTTCAAGTGGCAACTCTGTTGAAAACTATGCTCTTTTGTTCTAACAAATTCTGAGCACAATTATTAATGACACCTGGGCAAACTGTTGATAGGCTCATGCCTACTTTCAAGACTAGACCCTGGGAACAAATCATATGTCCTCACATTTTTTTAAGGACTTTCCGTATTGTAGCACCTAATCATCATTAATTTTTAAAAATAAAATGTCTACTTTTGTAACATGCCAGAGTATTTTCTAGTCTGAGTTTACAAAAAACCAGTGTCTTTTCCCCAGGAGATCTCTCTCTCCTTTGCCACAAGCTTACAGAATTAAAAAGCACAATTTCTATCATTCCTTAATTATATTCATCTGAAAAGTCTAACATGACTAAAATACTAAATGGCACCATCTTCTACCCAGTTGCTCAAGCCAAAACCCCTATCTTCTCATATCCCAACTATCAGCAAGTCCTGTCAGCTGTCCGGCTTCCTAATACAGTCCACATTTATCCATCTCAAATTTTACCCATTTCTGTGCAGTTTTCTCTCATCTGAACCAGTGGTAACTGGTGTCTAACTGATCTTCCAGCTTCCTCTGTAGCACAATCTATTTGCCACACAGCAGCCACAATGAACTTTAAAAAGGTAAATCAGATCATGTCCCTCTTCCATTTAACCACACTTAGAACAAAATTCAGTCTCTTTACCTGACCCTATAGGGTCCTATAAAAACTGGTCCATTATGCCAAATTTATCACCTATCCCTCACTCCAAACACACTGACTGGCCGCCTTTCTATAAATAAGCCAAGCCTGTTTCCACCTCAGGGTCTTAGTGCTATCTTCCCTCAGCCTGGAAGACCCTTCTCCTAGTTATTCACATTACTTGCTTCTTGTTATTTATGTTTAGCTCAACACTCATCTCTTTTAAAAAAGGCCTTCTGGGGACTTCCCTGGTGGTCTAGTGGATAAGACTCCATGCTCCCAATGCAGAGGGCCCAGGTTCGATCCCTGGTCGGGGAACTAGATCCCTCATGCATGCCGCAACTAAGAAGTCCTCATGCCGCAGTGAAGATCACTCGTGCCGCAACTAAGACCCGGCACAGCCAAAGTAAATAAATAAATGTTTTGTTTTGTTTTAATTAGAAATTAAGAAAGGCCTTCTGTGACCACAGCCAAAAGTAGCAGCCCCATCCCTACTCTTCCATGGATTTGTTTTGTGTGAATTAATCCTCTACACTGTCTACAGTTTATAGAGCCTGATCATCTTCTGAGTGCACTTATAATACTGACATTCTGGTCCTGCAAGTCTGAAAACCAGAACCTAGACAGTGGGGGCTCTGCTGAGATAATGCCCAGTTCAAGGTCAGAAGCAGCCCCCGGTCTTTTTTTGTTTGGGTCCAACAGACACTTGATTAAACTTTCTTTCTTCTTTTGGGTGTAAAAATTTTTAACAAAGCCATCCTTGATCTTTGAAACTTTTCTTATTGTATCCACTTAGGCTTCTCTTTTTAAAAAGTATAATATCAAGCCTGTAGACTCTGTCTTGCCTTAAAGAAATCACTAGTTTTGCTGACCACTAAGCCTTATTCTGTAGTACACAGTTTATTTTCTATCAGTTAAGGGAAACAACTGATCATAATGGGACTGGGAGCTGAGATCTGTTTTCTGAGATGGGAAACTGGCTTACAAGTAGAAAAATAAAAGGTAGACGTAAAAGCATTTTTGGAGATGGAGATATAAATAATAACAAAAATTGCAACAAATGCCTTTTGGGTGATAGTAAAAAACCAAGAAAACTTGCTAATGCTACTTAATTCTTCAGGAGTAAAAGACTGAAGTGATCTGAGTAAAGTGAAGGGAGTTCTCTGCTATGAGCCTGAATACGCTTTGAGGGCAAGGGACTTGTACCCAGATAATCCTGTATTGTGCCCGGCACACAGAAGGTGCTTCATAAACATCTGGTGAATAAAGGAATTAGCAAAATATTCTAGAAATACAAAAGGATTTAATGGACACCCAGTAAAATGTTTTACAGATTGTTTTCCAGTCTTACCTAATGCGACTGTTCAAATTAAGTCAACTGTCAGGATACCCAATTCTACTGCTCAGTCTACATTCGCAAGAGAATTAAAGTGGCTATAGAAACTGGATTCCTCCCCAAGGATGTGAGGTTACAAAGATAAATTTGCAACTCCATTTGTTCTTGGCCCTCTGTAACCTCTTCTTCCTTTCAATTCAACCAAACCTTAACTGATTAAAGCTGCACATATTTGACTCTGATCCTCAAGATGTAAAAAGACTCTCTTACTCTATTTCCTGAAAACCCTTTCCTTCAAAGCAACGAGTCATCTAATTAGCTGAATCAAATTACTATCAAATAGCAGTCCCTTTTGGGGAGAGCTTATGGATTATTTAAATTTTGGAAGACTAAGTTTCTCCCACCTATACAACTAGTAGAGTCACAGCAAAAAATAGATTTTTATCCTAAGTCCAACAACTACTCTGAGCATTAATAAATGTGTTTCCATTGCTTAAGCCCTAAAGTCAATCAACCATAAAAAATATTCATTGAATACAGTTTGGATGTCCAGTCCCATGTTAAATCACCAGCCTCACTACTACCAATTTCTTTGCTTGGTTTGAATTAAAAGAAAATGTTTCTGGTCTTGAAGAGCCAGGAAAAGACTCAACTTATAGTTAAAAGAAGAACTCATATTTTCAAGAACTGAGGGTTCCTCCTCAATATATAAATTTTCCTCCTTTAAACAATTTCCCTACCATCCTTTTCAGTATACTTGGTCTTTAAATAGGAAGCCATTTAGAAGACACAAAAATTATTTCTCCATCTATTCATCCCTGGAAACTAGATGGAACAAAAGCTCAGTAAAATCAGTTTTAAAAATCTAGATAGGGCTTCCCTGGTGGCGCAGCGGTTGAGAGTCCGCCTGCCGATGCAGGGGACACGGGTTCGTGCTCCGGTCCGGGAAGATCCCACATGCCGCGGAGCGGCTGGGCCCGTGAGCCACGGCCGCTGAGCCTGCGCGTCCGGAGCCTGTGCTCCGCAACGGGAGAGGCCACAACAGTGAGAGGCCCGCGTACCGCAAAAAAAAAAAAAAAAAAAAAAAAATCTAGATAGCTAGTATTCAAATAAAAAAGGGAAGCTTTGGACTCTAGACACAAATTCATTTCAAATATTAAAAACTTATAGAACTCATAAATAAACTCACTTTTAAGCAAAAGTTACAAAATGTAGGTAAGAGTTAACACTACCACTTTACCTTTATTGCCAGAGGTAGTTACATGAAGATCTGTCTCACAAAGGTCAACATTTAAAAAAAAAAAAAAAAAAAAGGTCAACATTTTATTGGGTCTTTCAAAATCAATTCTTCACAATGAGAAACGGACATCAGTTAAATAAACTGTTAGAACAGAACAAGTCAATATATTCATAAGCTCTTGCTGTCCTTGGGACCTGAATTCTAGTGTAGGCTTTGTAGATACTTTGCTAAATCTAAGTTTTCTTATATTTAAATTGAGGGCAACTGTCCAAGGCTCTCTAAGCTCCCTTCTAGAACTAAAGTTCTATGACCCTTTGGAAAAACTGTTAAAATGACATCTGCCTCTCTACACATATGCTTTTTAAAAAATAAAAGCAATATGTACTCAGTATAAATAATTCAAAAGTTATAGGAAGCTATAATTGAAAAGTAAAAGTTACCTTCCAGACACCCAAGTCCCTCTTTCCTAAGCCTAAAGACAACCACTGTTTTCTTTTGTAGCCTCAGAAACAAGCAAAAAAACACACAAAACCAAAAAAAGGCATGTACCAGCACAGACACACACACACACACACACACATACACTCATACTCCTTGGAGGCACACACATACCTTGATCTTTCTAAAGGCTGCAAGGAATTCCACTGTACCCTGATGTGTGGTTTCTGGGTTTTTGCTACTGCAAACAATGTAGCAAATAGGTGTATCTGAACATAAATGCAGCAAGCCCAAGTCTAAGCACTGTTTATTTTGATAGATAATGCCAAAGTGCTCAACAAAATGTTGTACCAACATATACTCCCCATCCACATGACTGAATGCTCAATTCTCCCACACCTTTGAGTACAAGGAAGCACAAAGAGTAGGTGAGAGTGAGCAACTTGTACTGCAGATTCTATTAATTCCAAGGAGCTCAAGTTCTATCCTAGATCAGGATGTGGATTTAATAGCATGCATGGCTAAATTCCTCCGCATACAATCTGGCCACCTTCACCCAGAGATGGATATCGGTACACTGAAAAATCAATTTAGTTCCTTACCTTCTTCACTGCCGGAGGATCCCTATTAATTCAGCTGTTTATTCCCAAGTTAAATGGAACAGTACATGATCTCAGAGTTGATAAGTGTTAACAGAGCACACAGAAGTAACTCCTGGGTATTTTTAAAGTGTTTTTTAATTAAATAACTGGTATAATGTCTAGCATGGAGTAGATACTCAATAAGTAACTGTTAATTAAATTAATGAATGTCATCCACGTTGAAAATATCATCTTAGTTTACTAGGAAGTATTTGCAAAGGACCATATAAACATCAGGCAACTCCAGGAGGAGCACATGAGTTTCTAAAAACAAAGTAAACATATATAAAAGTTCTCATTTTACTTTTCTATAATTCATTATTTTAAGTATTTCTTACATCTTCAGTTGTAGTATGCCATCACATGGAGGGGAGGGAGCAACAACTTTGGTCTTACACTGAAATGTGGAAAAATAAATTTTTTTAAAATTTTTTTTTAGCGGTACGCGGGCCTCTCACTGTTGTGGCCTCTCCCGTTGCGGAGACAGGCACCGGACGTGCAGGCTCAGCGGCCATGGCTCACGGGCCCAGCCGCTCTGTGACATGTGGAATCCTCCCGGACCGGGGCACGAACCCGTGTCCCCTGCATCGGCAGGCGGACTCTCAACCACTGTGCCACCAGGGAAGCCCGGAAAAATAAATTTTTAAAAAATTTTAGAACCAGGGAAATGAGGTATATCTAATGCAGTATGTTTTCAGCAGAAGCTCCCTCTAATTTTATAAGAAAAGTGGTTAAACATAATTTAGGAACACCCACTATGAGATTATTCCCAACACACAATCTTTCCTTTCCTCATCTAAGTAAACCAACCACACACAACACTAAATCTCTTAAGAAAACTGCCCCCAGTTTCTTCTATTATCAGGAGATCACTAAAAAAAAAGCCTCAGTTTTAAGAATCAACACGAAGCACTCAAATCAAAGCCGACCTTACATACACTTAACACATAAAACTCACCAAACACAGCAAGTCCTATGCTAAGGGCCAGAAGCATCTTTCAAAATGAGGGAAGTCTTCTCAACCCTTGCTCTGACTACAGCACAAATTATCAATGGGGCCCAACTCCAGACACTGGGCTCAGAGCAGATAATCCAACAAGGCATCAACTAGGAAAGGGAGGGGCAGTTGAAGTAAATGGGACACGAAGTCAAATATAAGGGTTACCTGGCAAGGGTCCTGCCCGTGACCTTATCAGAAAATCACATGGGAGGTCCCCAAATTCCACCACTAACAACAACCAAAAAAATACCCTTACCTGTAGGCCCTTTAGGATTGGTTGCAGCTGAAAAAAATTAAAGTCTTCTAGGTGCTAGCAAATTCTACCTAATGGAGTTCAACATCCCATCTACCAGAATGAACTCCAGAAGATAAAAATTTCAGGTTAACAGTTTTCAAATAAAAATTATAAACTACAGAAAAAACAAATATTACAATCACATAATAAAGGAGGCAGGCCTCAGACTGAGATGAAACAATTACGCCCTTCAATACAATCTACAGTTTCCAAGACACACAAGAATCTGTTTCTTGGACTTGAGATTGGTATTAAGTGGCAATGGATTAGGACAGAAAAATGACTACCTGAAACTAAACCAAAAATCAAATCCAAAGACACTCAATTTAACACTGAGTTTCCACACACTATCAGGAACAAACTAAAGCCACTATTAGTAGGGTTGCTGTGTTAAATGGCAAACTACTATGACATAAGTAACTGGTCATAATTGGCTGGTAGACAGTCTGATAACCAAAGTGCACATTTATTGGTTACTGCCCATACTTGCCAGAAAAGTTCATCCAGTCAGATCATGTAATACAAATTACTTCCAAAAGTAAGCCGTAGTTTACTTCTGTCCCCCACTGTATGAGTTTTTAATGAGCACGTGCTCCATACAAGGCACAGCAGTCAAGGCACAGTCCAGCGGAGGAAGGGAGGTGTCTTAGTTTTCCACTGCTGCATAACAAATTATCAAAAATTGAAATTACACGTTCAGTGTCTTTAAGACTGCCACATAATTTATAACTAACCCAATCACTCCTATAAATATCTCATGTCTATCAACTTTGACTTTCCCAACTGTTGTTAATTTAGCTAATTCAAAATATTTTTGTTATTCTTGGCATTAAGATACTGTTATCCTCATTCTTTATTCTAGAATGAAATTATAACCTTCATTTCAATCCCTACCATACTTGAAGGAGATGAAAACATTCAAAAAGAAATTGTTTACAATTATTTTAAAAAATACTGTAGATATCTATGGTGAAAAATCATTCATAATTTATTGGTGGAAAAAAAGACTGGGTCAGTATAATCTGTAGACTCTTCAGATCCTTTTTTGCCTCTCTGTCTTCAAGTAGTAGATAACCAAAGTAGGGGGAGGATGGATAAATTTAAATCCACCCATTTTCTTATTTGTCAGGTTGGTCAAAGAAGTGGTGGGAAAGTTTAGAAAAATTTGTTAATATGAGACTCTGGCATTATAAAAAGTTCTAAACAGATCCCGTTAAAAGGATACAAAAGTATCCACAGAACTCTGGATGCATTTATTTATGTATTTAGCATTTTTATATACAGTATAATTTACCTTTTTGTGTACAAAATTTTTGACAGAATTCACATGTAACAACCACCAAAATCAGAATACAGAACAAAATATATGCTTTCAGGCAAGTTATTAACACTCAAAAAAACTCCCTGTACCTTAGACTTCTCACCTGTAAAACACAGGTAAGAATACCTCCATCATAAAGTTACTGTGAAGATTAAATGAGTTAAATACAAGTAAAATGCTTAGAGCAGAGCCAAACACATGATAAGTGCTCGGGAAACATCAGCTATTGTTCTTTCTTTCCTTTCTTTCTTTCTTTCTTTCTGGCTGCGTTGGGTCTTCATTGCTGCACACGGGCCTTCTGAGTTGCGGTGAGCAGGGGCCACTCTTTGTTGCAGTGTGCAGGCTTCTCACTGCGGTGGCTTCTCTTGTTGCAGAGCACGGGCTCTAGGAGCGTGGGCTTCAGTAGTTGTGGCACTTGGGCTCAGTAGTTGTGGCTCACAGGCTCTAGAGTGCAGGCTAAGTAGTTGTGGTGCACAGGCTTAGCTGCTCCGCAGCATGTGGGATCTTCCGAGACCAGGGCTCGAACCTGTGTCCCCTGCATTGGCAGGCAGATTCTCAACCACAGCGCCTAGTTTTTTTAATAATACTCTGACACTAGGAGGGGAAGGGACTGAGCAGACACATTTTCTAGGTCATGGAAAAGACTGCCCCTCAATGTACCTTAATAAAACCCTCACCATGTACCTTAATAAAACGTCATTCTGGTTTATCTGTCAGCCCAATGTGAGTTTGGCTAGCCACTTTTCTCTGAGACCAGTCAACTCTGGTGCACCGAAGAAACAAGTTTACTTGAAAAACTGAGGAATGGATCCTAAATCCTAAAGGCCCAAAAAAGTTAACAGCATCCTGAGAAGGCTTGTCCGAAGAGCTAGTCAGTCAGCTTATGACCTTGGTTCCCTCTAAAAGGCAACACTGGTCAAATATGCTTCAGTGAAAAGAATGTGATGCTAGGAGGGAGATACCTGAAGTATACCACAAATTAGCTTTAACACGATTATGTACTTTAAAGAGAAAGTCTGAGGTTTAAAAAGTACTAGTCAGTTCTCAATTATCCACACTAAAGGAGGAGAAAAGTGGTGTAAATAATTCAAAACAGACAGTAAAAAAAGAAATCCTTAACATTCTACTTCAGAATGTAATTTTTCCTATAGATTTATATCCAAAATTGCACCTGGATATGATCAACCTCACAGCATCCATTTGAGGCTCAATCTTAGGCCACAAAATTCTTTCAAACATTAGAAAGTCTCTAAATGTTATAAAGAAGTAAAAGGTGAGAACAAATGAGTTTACAAAAGGGAATCAGTCTAGACCTGGTAAGCCATGAGAGGTCATCCAACTGAGGATTCTTGCTCCCACAGACATGGGGGCGCATTATTGTGCCTAAGGAGCTGGAAGTGGGTATCAGCCTAACTGCAGGCCAATTTACTTCATAAAATCAAGGTATTCTTGAAAGTCTATGTAATAATCTCAAGTGCCAGAAGACTTTAGCAACCACCCTGTCTAAACCCTTCGATTTTACAGAAGAAACTGAGATCCACAAAAGTTGCACCATGCTGTCAAACTATATAATAAAATGAATATTTAAGTATTGGGAAGTTCTTTTTTTTTGAGATATAACTGACATATAACATTGTGTTAGTTTTAGGTGTATGACATAATGATTTGATATACATATATATTGTGAAATGATTACCACAATACGTTTAGCTAATATCCATCATTACACAGTTACCAAAAAAAAATGTGTGTGTGTGTGTGTATGTGATAAGAACTTTTAAGATCTACGGGAAGTTCATTATTTAAATAATTCACTTATATAAATAAATAACCTATATTTCTTGCAAAAAATTGACTATTCAGTTTGCTTAAATTGGGCCACATATCTGCTTTATCTTAAAGTTCCCTACTGTACAACTTCAGATGTACCAAAAATAAAATCAGTCCTCTGGAATATAACTTAACTCCAATAGAAGCCTCTCCACTACACCACAACATGAACCCTCCTTTCCAATTAGTCTAGCTGCATACTCTAGCCTATTTGTCAGTTGATACACACCTTCCTCAAATTTGTTCATACCATTCTGAAGGCCAGGAACATTCTCCTACCTCATATCTGAATACTACTCTTCTGGATCCAGGTCAGGTTCCACCTTGCCTTGAAGCATTTCCTAATCACCTCAGTTCACTCTGAATTCCCATCATATTTACTGTCACTTCTTAGTAGTTAACAAATGTCACTTAGGATCCCTTATCTGATAATATAAGATGCCCAGAATTGTAACTGTTCTTTGTATGTGTTTTTCCCTACCCCCAAATTCTCTTTTTTGTAGGTGTAGTGAGAACATGGAATAGGTATTTAAAAATCAAAACAGAACAACTTAGATGAGAAGAGGAAAACAGCTGGTAAAAGGATAAAATCGATTTTTTTCCTTTATTAAAATGTCCTTTGGGGACTTCCCTGGTGGTGCAGTGGTTAAGAATCTACCTGCCAATTCAGGGGACACAGGTTTGAGCCCTGGTCCAGGAAGATCCCACATGCCTTGGAGAACTAAGCCTATGTGCCACAGCTACTGAGCCTGTACTCCAGAGCCCATGAGCCACAACTACTGAAGCCCCTGAACCTAGAGCCCGTGCTCCACAACAAGAGAAGCCACTGCAATGAGAAGCCCGCGCACCACAACGAAGAGTAGCCCCCACTCGCTGCAACTAGAGAAAGCCCACGTGCAGCAGCGAAGACCCAACGCAGCCAAAAAATATATAGTTAATTAATTTTTTAAAATGTCCTTTAATGCTGTTTAAATATCTTTTCAACTATAAAGATATTAAAAGAATAATTAGGAAAATATGGAACATTGCATAATCTTCAACACAGCAATTCTGTCCACTTTAGGAATCCATCCTAAGGAATCAATCTGATCAGTGTATAAAGATTCATCACAGCATAATTTATAAGCAAAAACTGGAGAAAAAGGAAGTTCATTAGGAGGGAATGGACCAAATAAAATATGATGCATCCATACAACATATTTCTATGTAGTTACTTTAAAAGAGTATTAGTAATGACATGAAAATTTTAAAGTTGTTTCTATTTTCTTCTATTTCTCCATGATTTAATAATCAGAAAAAAGCAAATCTTTTCACTCTGAAAAAAATATAGTGTAGATCTGAAATAACATACAACTATTTACCACTTAAGAAGTGACACACTAGCTCATGAAGAGTAATCCTTAACCATGTATCAAAGTCAACATGTAATCAACTTCCCTGCTGTTTTCATGTTGTTTCTTCATGCCAGAAGTTTCTGAAATAATTACCAATAATTTTCATTGAAGGAAGTTTTCACCTATTCAGAGGACAGACATCTCCATAAGTGGTGACAGGACGGCAATGAGTCAAGTCATCATCAAGTCAATTATATTCCAAAGGTCAGTGACGACGACCACCACCAACACCCCATCATCAGACCAACAAGGCAGAGGGGAAGTCCACTGAGTTAGCATCTCTAATCAACAGATGTGAATACTGGAGTACATGAAGACCAAGATGGTACTCTGTGTCTTTTTGTTGACAGGATTTCAACTCCAATGGCTCCCACAGCCATTCCACTTCAGATGCTCACTGACGTTCTCATACCTTAGCAAGGATCTCTTGGAATTTTTTCTACTTCCCGGATGCTAACTTCCGAATTTTTCTCTCTGAATTTCTATTCCATCTACCAAGAGGAAGGGGACACTCAAGACGAGAAAACAAGTACAAAAGCCCTGAAGGAGGACCTAGCTGGGCATACTGGAAGAACAGAAAGAAAGCCAGTGCAGCTTGAACATGCTGCGCAAAGGAAAACTGCAGAAGAAACTGGAAGGGATGCTATCACAGAGGGCCCAGCAAGCAGGTCATGATAAAGACTGTGGATGTTGTGTTTTCAAAAATGTTTCCACTCCCATGGTGAACCAATCTTATGTAAATAAAACTTAGATTTATGTTTCAAAGCTCACCTGCTCTTCCAAAACCCAGTGCAATAGATTAAACTGCCTGCCTGCTAAGCAGCCTCTCTTAAATGTCAATATATGCAAAGCCAAACACCACCTTTTTTCCCAAACCAGTTCCTCCTGACTATCTTATATCTGTTAACAGACCGACCATTACCCAGGCTTGACTGACATCTTAAAGCTATCTTTCACTCCTTGTCTACTGTCCATCCCCACTACATACAGGCTCCACAGGTCCCCAAACCTCCAACCTACTCTTTCTTTTCTAGTCCCAATACCCCCATCCTAGTTCACACTAGCACAAATTCTTATTCAAATTACTGGGATAGGCTAAACTTTCCAGACCTTCAGTTCCTTCCCCATCAAATATATCCTATACGATGTCATTTAGATACTTTTAAGACCATCAACAAGCAGGTTATATACAAATTTATTACCTCAAGTTCTGACTTTACTTCAAGCTCCACTCACATTTCTGCCTACTTAATGTATTTATACTCAGCCTCATTCACATGTCAAATGTTAACATGTCTAAAACTGAACTCCTGACTTCTGATCTTCCCTCCAAATCCCACACCTACTCTTCCCATTCCTATTTCCCACTCCCATCTCAGTAAGTGGCACCTCTACCCAGCCAATTACTTGAGCCCGAAATCTGGGAGTCATCCTTGACACTTTCTTCTCCCTAAACCCCCACATTCACTCTAAAATTAAACAGATTTTCTTTGACATACTTCTCAAATAATCTACTTCTCTCCATTACCTCTGCCACTGAGTTCCACCTGCAAAGATACTTATTTAGGTTGTATGAGGTGCAGCCCAGGCTTCAGGAGCTTTAAAAGCTCCCTGGGTGATTCTGGCATGCAGCTAAGGGCTCACCCTCTGCTCTACAGGTCCTGGACTCCTACGAACCACTCCAAGCTTATTTCTACTCCTTTCTCCCTTGTTCACCTAACTCTACCCATCCTGACCTCCTTGCTGGTGCCTTGAACATGCCAGGCACATACATTCCTCCTGGCTTTTGCCCTTGCTACTCCCTCTGCCTGGAGTTTCTGGTTTACTCCTTCACCTTCTACTTCTACAGATATTTACTCAAATATTACTATTGTAGTGATTTAGTGAGATATTCCCTGGCCATTCTATCGAAGATTGCAATACCCACCTCCACCTCAACGCTCAGCATCTCTTTCTCTGGCTTTATTTTTCTCCTTGGGACTTACCACATTCTAACATAACATATATTTTATTTATCTTGTTTACTGCCTGAATATGCACTTCATGAGAGCAGGGATTTTTGTCTGTTTTGTTCCTTAACTATATCCCCAGCAGCTAGAACATCATCTGGCACAAGGTAGGTACTCTATTAAAGATTTAACTCCTCAGCAAGGCCTGCCCAGATTCCTCGATTAAATTTAATTTCCCCATTATCCCCCATAGTAATTTATTCCTTTCCTTCGTAACATTTACAGTAATTTGTAATTATATTTTGTTTATTTGTTGAAGTTCCTTTCCTAGAATGTAAATTCCATGAGAATAGGGATTTTCTGTTTGGTTCACCACTATATACAGCATTCCTCATGCTTAAGTGGCACAGAGCAATTTAAAAAATTTTAGATGAATGAATTAATAAATGATTGAGGTCAAATACATTTTCTGAAAGCACACTCTGATCATGTTATTGTTTCAATCAAAAACTTTCAAAGTCTCTCCATCACTCACCACATTAAACCCTAACTGCCTGGCCTTGGTAGAAGACCTCCCACGTTCTGGGCCAATTTACTTTCCTGTCTTGCTCCCATTTTCCCATGTGTCTTTTGCTTCAGCTACACTACACTGCTCATTATTTCCAGTACGCACCCTACACTAACACTGCATTTCCCCACCTCCACATTTTTACTCATGACATTCCTTCTGCCTGAATTCCCTTCTTATTCCTGCCTATCAAAATTCCAGCCTTTAAAATACCTACCCTTCAAAACCCAGCTCAAATGTAACCTTCACAAAGATAGTCCTCCCACCCTAACTTTCCCAATTGAATGGTCTCTTCCTCTTCTTTTATTGTTTTTGGCCACGCCATGGGGCTTGTGAGATCTTAATTCCCCGACCAGGGATCGAACCGGTGCCCTCTGCAGTGGAAGTGAGGAGTCTTAACCACTGGAGTGCCAGGGAAGTCCCTCTTCCTCTTCTAAACACCAAAACACATAATACTGGTTTAATTCCCCACTCATTTCGGAACATACCCTCCCCGACCTTTTACAAACTCTTTTGCTTATAATTACTCAATAGATATTTGTGGAAATGAAGTCAGTTAACACCACTAGTCCCCCTTCTCTGTCATAAAACATATTTAAATTTGGGGGGAGGGGGTGTTCTCTTTCACAAGACTCTTTAATGACCAAAAAGACTTAAAGCTGAAATAGCAGATTCCTAGCCTTAACCTTCCCTTCCATGCTTTTCTGAAAAGGCAAGATCTTCCCAAATGTAATTTTTGGAGCTCAGATTTTTTTAATGTACTCAACTGCTTGAAAAAAATGTTAAGCTGCACGTGCTACTATGATGACATAAATTCCATATGCTATATTAAAATGGGTTACCCTAAGATTATGACATATTTGAAAGACTATCTGGCTAAAAATCTGAATACCTTAAATTCTGCTGTTTGAAAACGATAATTACTAGGAAAATATTTCTGTTCAACAAGAAATCTGAAACTTTTTATGATCTTTTAAGTATCCCATTCATTTCTACATCATGTTAAATGATGTTAAGTAACACTACCAGCAATCCAGTAAAACTACCATGAAACACTTGTTGTACCTCAAATAATAGACTTTTGTTTCCCTACCCACTGGGGTTCCCGAAGTGTAGTTCAGAGATCCCTGAAAAGCCCCTTTCATTGAGTCTGTTAAGTTGAAACTATTTTCATAATACTAAGAAACTACTGCCTTTTTCATTGTGTTGGCATTTGCACTGGTGATACAAAATCAATAATGGGTATAACTGTGGATGCCTTAGCTTAAATCAAGGTAACGGCATCAAACTGTACTAGAGTTATGTGTGTCTTTTACCATCACGGACTAGTGATCTTTTTAAAAAGTCAATTTCACTTAAAAATGTTCTTGATGAAGCAATAAAAATTATTAATTTTATTAAATCTGAGCCCTTGTACAGGTCTTTTAAATATTCTGCGTGATGAAATGGGAAGTATGCAAAAAGCACTTCTACGGGCTAGTACATTGGTCGTCCCCAGGAAAAGCAATTGTGACTCTGATTAGTGAGCTAAACTAACTGCTTTCTTCATGGAACACTACTTTTACTTGGAACAAAGGGCAAACTGTCGTTATTCAGACATGAATATTTAGCAGGCATTTTCTTGAAAATGAAGTGATTCTGTCCCTTCAAGGAAAACAATTGATGGTATTTGTTGCCAGTGATAAAGTCCAAGCTTTCAATCAAAAATTAAAATTTTGGAAATACCGTAGCTGCTTAATAGACGCCCAATACTTACAAATTTTTCTGATAAGAAGGACAGTGATATTAGCTAATGTGGGTTTTTTGGTATTATATTATGAAATGTGTCATTTGGAAGATCTGCTTAACTCAATGAACCAACATTTCCTAAACAACCAATGCATGATATTATAAAATCATGTATCATGATATTATAAAATTCATGTAAATGAATTTTAATGTAACAGTAACATCGATATGATTTCAGATTCCACACTGCAGCCTAACTTGTGAAGAAACTACCAATTATCAAGTTTTGGTATAGTATCAGAGAATAATATGCACAATTGTCTGAAAATACTCCTCCCTTTTCCAACTACAAGTCCTTTAAGGCCATATTTTCTTCATGTATTTCAATCAAAACAATTTATCACATCAGATTGAATACAGAAGCAGATATGAGATTCTAGCTGTTTTCTATTAAGCTGGATATTTAAGAGATTTGCAAAAATCTAAAAATGTCACTCTTCTAATTTTTTTAAGTTATTTTTCATAAAAATATATTATTTGTGTTAATATGATAGCTTTTTAAGTAATTAATTTTTTTTAATGTTTTTTGTTCTAATTTGGTAACTATCACTAGATATAAACCACATAAAGAAAATCTCAATAATTTTTAAGAGTGTAAAGAGGGACTTACCTGGTGGTCTAGTGGTAAGGAATCCGCCTTCCAATGCAGGGGACACAGGTTCGATCCCTGGTCAGGGAACTAAGATTCCACATGCTGCGGGGCAACTAAGCCCGCACACCTCAACTAGGGAAAGCCTGCTCGCCACAACTAGAGAGAAGCCTGCGTGCCGCAACAAAAGATGCCACAGTGAAGATCCCGTGTGCTGCAAATAACACCTGACGCAGCCAAACATAAAATATAATAAATAAATAAAACAAATATATATTAAAAAAAAAAGTGTAAAGAGTTCTGAGACCAAAAAGTTTTGAGAACCACTGCTTAAGAGAATTTGCCTCTGATTCCAACCCCAAATTGTTTTTTGTATCCTCAACCTGGAGCAGATATCTGGCCCAGTGGAAATCAAGCCTTAGACTGACCAAATCAGATATTGCTCAGGAATCTGAATTAAGCTTCATGGATACTGAAGTCTGTTTATGGTGGAACACTAGACTCCATTAACTCTAACTACTGAAGTATTGCACTTGGAACTGTCTTGGTGCCAGCCCTTTCTGAAGCCTTGCTGTTCACCTTTTCCTTGGATTCGACGACAGCTATTTCCTTCTGATAAATCTTTTATATGAGCTATTTTAAATAGGCTTCTTTTCCTTATGATCAAGAAAGCCTTAACACCACAGAACCTCAATGCCGTTACCAGAAGTGTTTCACCTGGTGTCCTTGTATGAGACAACAAATTATAACAAGATTCTCCTCCACCTGAAGACCATATTCCCATATAAAAAAAAAAATTATCACTCCAACAAAACTAAAAATTGAATGGAAATTATCGGCTCATTCAGAATAAGAGACAAACTTAGTGACCAGCTGCAGATAAGGGAGGCTTGATTTTTTTCTCTCTTTTGGAGAAGGCCATTATATATCATGTCAATACAATTTAGACAGCAAATGGCTTCACTGCAATACACCACTCTGACAGGGTTTTTCAGAGAGGTTGATGAACAGAAAGAGAACAAGGTAATGAGACCTGCCCTACCAGATATGAACAACTATTATAAAGCAATGATAATTAAGGCAGTGTAGTACCAGCACAAGATATGTAAACAGACCAATGGTACAGAATATAGAGAACACAGACACAAATCCTCATATATTTGGAAACATGTAGGTGGTATTTAAAGTTGTAGGGGGCAAATATGACTATTCAATAAATGATGGTGGCATATCAGGTTATCCTATGGAAAGAAAATTAAATCCCTACTTTGGGTTATCCTTATGAAAATAATTAGATCCCTACTTAACACCAAGCATCAAAATAAATTCCAGGTGGATTAGAAACCTAAATGTGAAAAGCATAACTTTAAAACTTGTAGAAGAAAATACAGGATGTAACTATTACCTCACAAGAAACACACACTATAAAGGAAAAAAAAAATCCTACTTTAAAGTTTAAATTTAGTTTCAATAAAAGATAAAGTTAGGGCTTCCCTGGTGGCACAGTGGTTGAGTGTCCGCCTGCCGATGCAGGGGACACGGGTTCGAACAAATTAAAATATACCCATTATGGATGGCTATTATTTTTTTAAAAAGCAGAAAATAACAAGTGTTGCCAAGGATGCAGAGAAACTGGAACCCTTGTGCACTACTGGTAAGAATGTAAGATGGTGCAGCCACTACATTAAACTGTATGGAGCTTCCTTAAAAAAAGTAAAAATAGAACTAACATATAATTCAGCAATTCCACTTCTGGGTATATACCCAAAAGAATTGAAATCAGGGTCTCAAAGAGATATTTGCCCGCCTATGTTCAGAGCAGCATTATTCACAACAGCAAAAAGTGGAAGCAACCCAAGTGTCCATTGGTGGATGAATGGATAAACAAAATGTAATTACATACATACAAAGAAGTATTATTCAGCCCTGGAAAGGAAGGAAATTCTGACACATGCTAAAGTATGGATGAACCTCATAGACATCATGCTAAGTGAAATAAGCCGGATACAAAAGGACAAATACTGCATGATTCCGCTCATATGAAGTATCTAAAAGTAGTCAAAATCATAGAAACAGAAAGTAGTACCTGTTTCTAAATACCAAGAAAAGGATTATGTAAATCTCAAATTAAGGAGATGAATGATTACATATACATCTTTTTTTCTTACAAACAAATAGTCAGATTGATAGTAGGAATTAGAGGTCTTCAGAGAACTACTGCAAGCCCTCCTTTGATGTAGCTGGTGCCACAGCCTGAAGATTTATGCCAACAGCTTCTTAGAAAGCAACAGTCAAGAATAAAGGTCTCTGGGGCTTCCCTGGTGGCGCAGTGGTTGAGAGTCCGCCTGCCAATGCAGGGGACACAGGTTTGTGCCCTGGTCCGGGAAGATCCCACATGCCGCAGAGCGGCTGGGCCCATGAGCCATGGCCGCTGAGCCTGCACATCCGGAGCCTGTGCTCTGCAACGGGAGAGGCCACAACAGTGAGAGGCCCAAGGACCGCAAAAAAAAAAAAAAGAATAAAGGTCTCTGGGACTTCCCTGGTGGTCCAGTGGTTAATTCTCTGTGCTTCCACTGCAGGGGGTGTGGGTTTGATCCCTGGTCAGGGAACCAAGATTCGGCATGCCGCACAGCGTGGCCAAAAAATATAAAAACTTTTTAAAAAGAGTTGTTGGGACTTCTCTGGTGGTGCAGTGGTTAAGAATCCGCCTGCCAACGCGGGGAACACAGGTTCGAGCCCTGGTCTTGGAAGATCCCACATGCCACAGAGCAGCTAAGCCCGTGCGCCACAACTACTAAGCCTGCACTCTAGAGCCCACGAGCCACAAGTGCTGAGCCCACGTGCCACAACTACTGAAGCCTGCACACCTATAGCCCGTGCTCTGCAGCAAGAGAAGACACTGCAATGAGAAGCCTGTGTGCTGCAACGAAGAGTAGCCCCCGCTTGCCGCAACTAGAGAAAGCCCGCACGCAGCAACGAAGACCCAATGCAGCCAAAAATAAATAAATAAATAAATAAAATTAAAATTTTTTTAAGTGTTAAAAAAAAAAAAGAATAAAGGTCTTCACGGTCAAGCAACAGTTACTGTCTGAATGTAAAATTCCCATTCTGCGGTCTGCATCCAGCTCTCCCAAAGCAGCATGACCAACTCTGCCACACAGAGCAACTAAACAACTCCTGCCAATTCTATTAAAACATGACCACAGTTGTAAGCATGAAGGCCCAAGTGTTCCCTAAAGAGGCTAAACTTCAGAATCTTTTTTCCTATAATGGGAGCTTGTCAAAAACAAAAGTGAAAGAAGCTACTGGATCTTAGGAGCAAATGTATCAGCATAGCCTTTCAGAGTGATTCACCATGACTGAAAACAAACACAAGAAACAGGTGTGCTTCCCTGAATACACAACCAGAATTTAATATGGAGGCAGTACTGTTATGAAACTAGGTTAAGAATAACCTTATAAAATCTGAAAGTAAATATGACAAGATGGTAAAAAGAAAAATGAATTTCAGATAAATATCAGAATACTGTTATTGTCAGGCTCTGAGTAACTTGAAATCAGTAAGTTACTCAAAATACCACTAAACGGTAAGAATCTTATAAATCATTTTCTGCTAAGGCAGGAATTAGTTTAGCCCCTAAAACAGTTTTAGAATGTAGTTCCACTGTATCTTTCATTTATATTACCCTTCATTAGTGTGATGGATTTTCAGAAAACACTGTGGATGCATCAACATTTCTGAGTCCATAGTACATGATAAAAATCCACAGGATCCAGCACTGTTCCACAACCTGTGTTAAGACAGCTAGAGATCAGAGTTCACAGCCTATCTGAAAATTTTCTCTAATTAAGAAAAATTTGTCTCTTTTTTATGATGAAATCTAGTGATAATGAAAAAAACATGCTATTACAGCATAATCTTACATAACAGTCCAACTGTGTTGGAGAAATGTGTGTAATTGAGGAAAAGGGAGGAAAGACAAACACATACTTGTACATATATACATATACACACAAAGATTTATAACAATCAAAACCCCATATCCCCAAGATACTACATACAAATTATCAGTTTCTAAATTTCATCCTGTGTACCTTTCAACCTCCGAAAAAAAGCAAGGTTGCTCATGAGAGAAGAAACTCCCCAGTCTCTTCTATAGCTAAACTTATATTAACGATGTCCAGGTGGAAAGCAATGCCCTCTTCAGAGATACTACCTGTCTTTCACACAGACTATTCAAGATAAGAAATCTGTGAGGCCTCAGATTCAGAATCCAGCAATGCCAGTGGCACAGAAGTGAGTCAAACACTAGGTGCATTGTGTTAAAAGAAAGTCACCTTTAGGTTTTAGAATTTGGTGCCAGAAACTCCCTAGGGAGATGAACAACATAATTTATTGAAAGGGAAGAAAACGTAATTAATGTATATATAAATGTACAGAGGTGAACTGAGGGGACATTTGAGACAAGAAAAATACAAAATGATCCAGGGACTTCTTTTACTAGAAGCATTCATACACCAAGCTTAAGGGTTCCCACAGGTCAAATATGGGACATTTTGAGTATCAAAAAACGGCTATAATTATTGGTAAAACATAGACTAAATTAAAATCCACGCGTTTATAATGATACTAAAACCAAGAGAGCAAGAAAAAGAAACAATTCATTTGCTATCATTAAAGGTATACCAACTCCTTACTCAGAAAATTGCTAAAGGGAAAATTAAGAATTTACCTGAACTTTTGGGAAGAAATTATGATTTATTCCTAACTGATGATGGAAATCTTTACAGAAGATGGAAGGCAAAGGAATGGCAGAATTCGAAAATTACCATTTCGTAATAACCAAAGAAATAACTGATTCAGGCAAGGATCATCATCAGGTGAAAGGTTGCTGGAGAAGTAAAACACTATCACGCCAAAGTGTCACCACTCTACAGATTACTTGCTAATTACAAAGGGGAAAAGAGTCTTTACAGTGGAGAGAGCTGGTATTTATGATCTTGAACAAACAAGTTCATCACCATTAACAGTCAGACATTATGACATGATGTTTCTCTTACTGTGATGTGATACGAGGTACATAGCATCACCTATGAAGTATTATTACCAAAAATGTTTAACCTGAATCTAACCAAGACTTCACTGCCAGTTTGTAGGAAATACAGAGATAAAGGAACAAATTAAATGAAACTGTGAGGAAACACTCATAAAATTCCAGAAGTGATGTTATATAAGACAGATGGCCTGGCCTCTTCAAAAAGGCAATACTGCATGGCTCCTAAATAAAGGGTTCTAGATTGAGAAAGAGACTTAAGAGGGGACTTCCCTGGCGGTCCAGTGGTTAAGACTTCACCTTACAATGCAGGGGGTGCGGGTTCGATCCCTGGTCGGGGAGCTAAGATCCCACATGTCTCGTGACCAAAAAAACAAAACAAAACAAAAAACCAGAAGGGGGCTTCCCTAGTGGCGCAGTGGTTAAGAATCCGCCTGCCAATGCAGGGGACACAGGTTCGAGCCCTGGTCCAGGAAGATCCCACATGCCACAGAGCAACTCAGCCCGTGTGCCACAACTACTGAGCCTGCACTCTAGAGCCCGTGCCCTGCAACAAGGGAAGCCACAACAGTGAGAAGCCCACACACCGCAACAAAGAGTGCCCCCTGCTTGCCTCAACTAGAGAAAGCCCATGAGCAGCAACAAAGACCCAACACAGCCAAAAATAAAAACAAATTAATAAATAAATTTATAAAAAAAAAACAGAAGCAATATTGTGACAAATTCAATAAAGACTTTTAAAAAAAAAGAGAGACTATGGCTTCCCTGGTGGCACAATGGTTGAGAGTCCGCCTGCCGATGCAGGGGACACGGGTTCGTGCCCCGGTCTGGGAAGATCCCACATGCCGCGGAGCGGCTGGGCCTGTGAGCCATGGCTGCTGAGCCTGCGCGTCCGGAGCCTGTGCTCCGCAACAGGAGAGGTCACAACAGTGAGAGGCCCACATACCGCAAAAAAAAAAAAAAAGAGAGACTAAAGAGACATGTTTGGAGAAAAAAATACCAATAGCTAACAAGTGCTGCACTGGAGACAATTGGGAAAATCTGAACATGAACTGGATATTAGATGGTATTAGGAAAAGTATTGTTAATTGCCTCAGCTGTGACAATGTAAGAACAATTAACTAAAACAATGTCTTTATTTTAAAAAGATGCATCTAAAGTAAAGCATTAAAGTATTAAGGTGTCATGATATCTACAATATAAAGATTTATATATTATATATAAAGACACATACATAGATAAAGCAAATATAGAAAACATGAAAAATTGTTGAATCTAGGGGATAACTGGTATAAAGGTGATAACGGTAGTGTTCTTTCAATTTTTCTGTATGTTTAAAATTTTTCACTTAAGCAGTTGTTGGGGGGGGAGCTCAAAATGTACTTCCTCCCGGAAGGCCTTCCAAATGACCTCGCCTCTAAATCTTAATCACTTCTTTACAAAGTCCTCTCAGCATGTAGCACAGTATATTTCTGTTCCTGTTCTGTTTTCTAATTGTTCTCTTATAATTTGATATATTCAGATTTGGTTTTCCAATAAAACTGTAAGCTCCTTCCAGCACAGACATCTTTTAATTCTTTTCTATTTTCTCACAGCTCATAAGGAAGCACAAATTCTGCAATTAGCAGACTTTTTTTTTTTTTTTTTTTTTTTTTGCGGTATGCGGGCCTTTCACTGTTGTGGCCTCTCCCGTTGCGGAGCACAGGCTCCGGACGCGCAGGCTCAGCGGCCATGGCTCACGGGCCCAGCCGCTCCCCGGCATGTAGGATTCTCCCGGACCGGGGCACGAACCCGCGTCCCCCGCATCGGCAGGCGGACTCTCAACCACTGCGCCACCAGGGAAGCCCCTAGCAGACTTTTTTAAAGTACCAGTAGCGAACCGGTTTTCAAGGCAGAAACAGAGACACAGATGTAGAGAATAAACGTCTGGACACCAAGTGGGGGGATGGTGGGACGAACTGGGAGATCAGGATTGACATATATACGCTAATATGTATAAAATAGATAACTAATGAGAACCTGCTGTATAGCACAGGGAACTCCACTTCGCTGTACAGTAGAAACTAACACAACATTGTAAAACAACTATCCCATTAAAAAAAAAGTAAATAAAATAAAAATTAAAAAAATAAAAGTACCAGTAGCAGTATTCTGTGCAGGCACTCAGAAAAGCACCTTAACTAACTGGGTTAGCTTTTCAACTCCTCAACAGAATGGCAGTTCGCTCATATAAACAATTTTGAGTCACTGCTATCAAAAAGAGATCATCAAACATCACTTATGGGCTTACAGAATTTCACATAGAGAAACTAGCAGCAAGAGTTAAAGGGAGAAATTAGAATATAGGTTCTACATGTCTTCCTAGCGTTGTTAATGGATTTCCCGTGTTACCCAGGCATACAACTTTATTCTCATGACATTATTCTTCAGTCCAACAATGTCTATCACCACCACCCCCATCTGCAAAACAGTGACAGTATTTATCCACAACTCCTGGGTGTAATGAATCTTAACAAGCTACATAATGAACTTTAAAAACTTAGACAAAAGAGTGCACACTTTTTTTTTTTTCTTTTTTTGGCAGCGCCGCGCGGCATGTAGGATCTTAGCTCCCTGACCAGGGATCAAACCCATACCCCCTGCAGTGGAAGCGTGGATTCTCAGCCACTGGGCCACCAGCGAAGTCCCCTGCACAAAGATTTTTAAAATTTGATAATACAGTGTTGGTGAGAAAAGAGGCAGACTCATACACTGCTGGCAGGAATATAAATACAACCTCCATGGAAAGCAATTTAGCGATATCTAACAACATTAAAAACGCATATATCCTTCCACTAGGAATTTATCCAACAGACACCCATGTACATAAAAAGTACATACAAGGAGTTAACTGTAGCACTGAAAACAACCTAAGTATCCAATAAGAGCTGGCTGAATGACGGTACATCTACACAGTGGAATATCTGCCATCTTTCAAAACGGGAGAGGTACTCTATGTACTATATGAAATGACAGCCAAGATATACTAAGTAAAGAAAAGCAAAGTGCAGAACAGTGGGTATAGTATCTTATTTGTATAAACAACAAATAAAAACAAAATACCAACGAATACATAGTTGTATATGCTTATAAAAGCATTACCTCTCGAAAGGTAAACAAAATACAGGTAACAACAGTTTCCTTTGAGGGAGGTAACTAGAACGATGAAAGGAGGACAGGAGAAGAAAGATTCTTCCCTCTCTCTGTGTAGCGTTTGAGTTTTATTTCATATGTATGTACATGTGTTACCCATTTAAAGAGTTATGTTTTTAAACATGGCTCTGCACCAGTTCGAATTATTTAATTAATATTATCTTAACCTAAAAGCATTTCATGTCTTCATACCATGAAAATTTTACAGGAGACTTCAGTAAATTCAATCAGATAAAAACAAAGCATCCTACAGGACAGAAGCCTACTGAGAAGAGAAATGGACATTTATTACCTCCATAGCTTTACTACAAGATTTTACCAGACTACCTGATGGAAGTCTGGACATAGGCAACATTAAACATCTCCAAGCACCAAACTAACCACTGTGAAGAGCTCTAAAAGGAGAAGTCCCAAAGTACCAAATGGACACCAGCCACCCCCAGCCTAAGTGTGAAGCTGTCACAATAACTTACACTCCTCAGTCTTCACACAAGGAAAAAAACGATGAGTCTCCAGCTCTTTCACAGGACACAAGAAAATATATGGCCCCCCAAATTCCTGTGCTTCCTCTGTGTCCTCTCTTGGCTCCAGCTATAACCATGGCAACAGAAAACAGCACAAAAGACAGCTGAACCATGAGAAGGCCAGAGTTAAATGGGGAAGTGAAAAATATATATATATACTTTAAGGCCCAAGAACATAAGGTCCTAGAGTTAAGAATGGCAGCAAAAAAAAAAAAAAAGCCTTGAGAGGCGAATACCAAAGAAAGAACACAAAGGAAAGAGAAGAGAAAATAAGGCTCACTAATATGTCCCATTCCTAAGTTATCCAGATAGGAGACAAGGTTGGCAACGACAACTGAAAAACACAGAAAATGTGCACACACACCCCCAACAATTTAGTTATTCATTTCAATGCTATTCAGCACATCTTTTGCTTGTAACAGTTTATTAACTCCTCACTCTGTTCTGATGGCAGAGGTAAGAAGCAGCAAGTATCCAAAGCAGTGGCAACACAGGAAGGAGTAAATTAAGGGACCACGTGTAATCTGCCAACTGAAAACCCTGGTTCTAGATCACTGAAATATTACTGTACCTTAAAGTTAATTTTTAAAAATTTGCTCTTTGTTATTTGCAAATGTAAAAGAAACACCACTCTTGTTACTTAAAATTAAAACGTCCACTGGGTAATTTATTGTCCACCAGTAGTTTCAGATTGCTTTTGTTTTCATGTGCTGTTCAGAGCATCAATAATGTACAGCTAAAACGAAAGCACTAAGGAAGATCTTTTACCAAAAAAGAGGCAAATAGGTCACACAAAGTAGGAGGGCTGGAGATGAGAGAACCCTGACGTCTTGATTTACAATTACTACTCTAAGCCCTATACCCTGCGCTCTTTATCTAGTTCTGTGAGAATAATAAATAACTTTACTAAACGAAAACTCCCCTTACTTTCTTTTTTATGACCCTAGTCCTCCTTAGAAAGGCTACCAAAATCCCCTGCCAGAATAATTGAATGGGTTGGGGCACCTACTCCTAAATTTAGGGGAAGTTTGCATTAAAGATACAACATGACGATGGGAGTATCCGAGGAAAGAAAAATAATGCTAGAACTAGAAGCTGCAGTGACAGTTTCAAAAGAAGGGTCAGCGTGGGGCATGTTGGCTCTGGGAGGCGTTTGTAGCCTGGGAGTCTCTAGGACAACACAAGATGCGAACTGTGCTTTGCCATAAACTCCCTTAAATAATTTAAATTCTCCCTTTTGGATAAAAGCAACAGGCTCACTATCTGGCACCAAGGCTAGCCCACTGCCCGGGAAGAAGGCAGGCGCGTGGTCAAGGGTCTCTTTATCCCGCAGGTCCCTGCAACACAGCGATGCGCATGCGCCCCGAGGGCAGCGAACAAGCACCCCTGGCTCGTTCACACTCGCGCATGCGCAGTCACCCATCTCGCCGCAGGCGACAGCTCACTATTTGGCAAGGGGGATGGGGCTGGGAAAATTATGGGGGGGGGAACCGAAACACACCAGCCGGGGCGTCATGGCGTCAGCACGTCGACGCAGCGAGCGCGTACCCGCCGGGCCCCACCCCTCACGGCCTCCGCCCCCTCTACTCCCCTCCCCTCCCCTCTCTGGGTTCTCATGCCCCTCCTCCCTCTGCTTCAAGACTCCGCCTACCTTCCCTAGTGCGCATGCGTCCCGGTTCTCACCAGGCCCCGAGGATTTGAGGGGAAGGAGGGGCCTGAGAAGAAAGAGGCGGGAACTCGGAGGGGGTCGCGTGTAGGACGCGGCAGGCTTCGCGGAGGTGCGAGGACGAAATAGAGGCATACCAAGAGTGGGAGTGGGGTGGCCGTAACAATAAAGGCATTTAACAACAGCAACTTATACTTGCAAGCAGGGTGTGGATTACTAACAACTTTACCTCATTTTTTTCTAACCAACTGTCAGTAAAATATTTTTTAGACTTTATGATGCTGTTAGAGACTCTTTTAAGTAACATAAAACTGAGCATTTGGAAACAGAAAGGAGAAGGACCGTTCTTTTGAGGGAAGGCAGGCATATAGGTGGCTTAACTGAAAGGAAGCTGATTAAGTGACAATTTATTGTCTTGGACACCTGGGTCCCCAGCTGGTCTCACATCCTAGCTCCCCAAGGGCTATGGCTGATTCCTGAGTTGAGTAAAAGAAAAAAGTCTCAGGGGTTTCCCTGGTGGTCCAGTGGTTAAGACTCCACGCTTCCACTGCAAGGGGCATGGGTTCAATCCCCGGTCGGAGAACTAAGATCCCGCATGCAGTGCAGTGCCGGCAAAAAAAACCAGGAAGTCTCAGAGCATCTTGGCCCTGGGAGAAAAAAGTCATCTCCACGTTATTATGTTAGAGTCATAACGTCAGTGATGGGATATTTGTTATTGTTACAATTCTTTCCTTTAGCTTCAACTTTAAAAAAATTATTCTTACTGAATCAAGCCAAAAAATCTGGAACAGGCGTTGTCTCTTTTCCATACTGAGATTATACCATTACGTAGACACGCACACAAATGCACGAGAGGGCATCGTATCCAAAGGAGCAACCAGATGAATCTATGGGTCGTGGGGTGACAAAGTGTGGGCCCTGCCTTGGGGATAGCTACCGGAAGCTCTGCTTCTGTGGGACTGTCTCCTGCCACGTGCATCCTGGCTCTGGGTGGCTGGTGAGTCTGTTCAGCAGGGAAAGCTGGGAGCCCATGAGCAAAGCCACAGGGGAGGCTGTGACAGTGCCAGGCTGCCTTCCGCTTTCAAATACGCAAGCACACCCTACAATTCCACAGCTTAAAATGTCCTAGGAATGACAGACGAAACACTCTAAACTCCTTAAGCTTGCTCAACCCATATTTCAGCCAAAATGATCAAGAAATGGAGATCCTAAATTCAACAGTGATGTGGTTACGGTGCCTGCCCCACTGAAAACAAGAAGCACTTTCGTCACCTATTAGGCTGGTGCCTGAAACTTTCCAATTAGATTTCACTCATCAGCAGCAGCAAACATTGCATTCTGTTAGCTGAAGCCAGCGAGGGTTTTGGTCCTTGGGAAGAATGAGTGCCCCCCAGGCAACCCAGTAACCAGTTACAAGTAACTGATTCCTGGTGTCACTGAAACTGTTCAGTTCCTGTTCTTTTGACTTCAGATCTCACAGGATGGCAGGGAAGAAAGAAAAGGGGTACTGCTTGGAGGGAGGAGCGTGGAGGTGGGAAGGGGTGCAGAAGGAGGAAACTGGAAGCACGGACAACATGCTTTAGCTACCTTACAACTGGGGCTAATCATTACAGTTTAGTCAGATTCTGCCTGGGACCTGGGAAGTGACTCCTCAGAGCTGGTGAATCCGTGCCAGCAGCTTGTCCAGGCTGGCCCTGAATCTCCAGAGAGCTAAAAGGACATAAGAGTCCTATCTCCATCTGTAGCCTGGTGTGATGAGGCTCCCATTCTACTGTGGGGACCATACCGCCCACCTGAGATGTGATCCCACCAGCCTCTGTACAAAGGACTTTGATTTGGTGTGGATCTGATTAAACGACTGTAGATGTCCTTGGAAGCACCGTGTGGAAGAATTTTAAACAGCTTCTCCTTTTTAATATGCACTTCCTCTTCAGTTTTAATTATTTTGTTCCTACATTTTCCCTTTCAATTTACTAAAATCTAGAAATGTAATTAGAGCAGAAGCTGGGCTCAGAGAAAGCTGCCAGGATTTCTACAGCATGATTAAATACACTAGGCATCCCTTTAGTGTGGGGCTGAAAAATAGGATTCTCATTATTATCTTTCCTTATCCAGGAAAGAATCAGTACCACGTACAGATACGGATTTATTGAAAACGCAGCACTAATTAAAAACTCACCCAGCCTCTTGATGAGGTTTGGGGGGGGAGGAAGTGCAGTTATTTCATTATTTCCTCCATTTACTGTTTCATTGTTGTAACCACAACAAGCAAGGAACCCCCTCTTCTCTCCCCTCACGAGGGACTTAATGAGGCTTTTATCTGTGCAACAACAATCAACCTTACAATGGCACCAATTCAATTCACCGCTCTTTGTGATGGTAGGAAACACACAGAACTTGTTTTCTTAATCCAAAACACAAATGACAAAGTGTTCTTTGGCCATCACGAGCCAGGTCTGGGCAAGGAATCTGTCCCAAAGACCCCTAGACGTCTGGTATTTATTCTGCCAATGAGGATCTTCAGCTCCATTTTACAGTCCAGTAAGCAAAGGTATGGTTTCCCTTGAAGGTGTAGGGGAGGTAGAGGCAGGCAGGAATGAATAGAAGATGAGTGCCTGGATAGGAGGTGGAAATTCAGGAAGGAAGACAGGCATGGTCCTGTCTAAAGTGACAGGTGACACCCCCTGGGATACAGACGTAAGACCACACTCAAGGAAGCATACCAGCAAGAGCACACTGATGAGGTTGTGCTAGGGCTGTGACGGGGTTAGTAGAAAATTGGCAGCGATGAAACATTTATTGATTGATTAAATTTCATAGTGAAGCAGGTGTGGCTTAATGAATGAGCTCCAGCCGCCTCAGAGACTCAAGTTCAAACCCAGCACTATCGCTTTCTGTATATAAACTAGGACGAGCTTCTCTGAGCCTGTTTTTCCATATGAACAATGGAGAAAATAATGCTCACCATATCATAACGTTGTGAGGATTAACTGAAATAATATATGAACATAGCCCAGTCCCTCTACACAGAATAGAATAGACCCCACTTATTTACGGATGTATTACTGAATGTGGATTTGGGGGTAAGTGTTCACATGCCTGCTGGTCTTCAAGCCTCACTCTAATTGGTGTGCCATCCTCGCTCCTTTCTTTTGTGCCGTTCTTTAGAATTCTTCAGGAAGCATGGAATCAAAGAAAGCAGCACGGGCTTCTCGGCCAGAACACTGACACTTGCTAGCCAGGGTCCCTGAACAAGCTCCTTGACCTCAGGGTCTGTTTCCTCACAGATCAGTCAGGTTTCTGGTTGTAAGAACTGCCCCAACGCTGGCTATATCAGCCCCAACTGAAATTTACTGAAGAAATATCTCTGGCTTCCAGAATTGTCAGGAGCTGAAGAATCAGTCTTGGAAATTCGGCAGAAACCAAGGGCTAGTGGAGGAAGAACAGCAACCTTCTTTAGTAGGACCTTCTGGCCAGGAGGTCCAACTGCTGGGCACTGCCACAAAGTGCCACCAGCAGACACATGGCTCCGGCTGCTGCCATTGCAAAAGGATGTTTAACCTTCCTTCTGTCTGTGTGCCTCAGGCTGCAAACCCAAAGCCCAGGCAGCAGCACCCTGTTGACTAATCCTAGACCACATCCTGGGCCCTGACCACCATGGGGGAGGGGGGAGGGGCGGTGAGGAGGGAGACGAAGAAAGGTCTCGCTTGCCACGGTGTCCACGGTGTAACGTTCAGCACTCCTTCTCACTGACGCTGTCCGCAGCAGGGTACTCATCCCAAACAGGAAGGGCGTCAGATGCTGGACCACCAACCCTCCCACCTCATCCTTGAAACAGGGCATTCATCATAGGGTAATAAGCAGCGTCAAATGACATGTTTGTTCAAAAGTGCTTGGCATATAAAAGACATTCTGTTACTTTACTTCCCTCTTTTATAAAAGGCTTGGAATGGTGTGCTTATCTGACGATTTGATCAATGTGCTTATAGATATTGAAGTTCTGAGTTTTTCAGATGGTTGGGAAAGATCATGTCTGAAGAGTGGAGTATCAAGGAGACGAGAAGCAGTGGGAAAGAGAAGAGGGGAAATGGCAAGTCTGAGTCCACCTTGTCTTTGATTTTTGTCCTGGACTGGCCACACAGCTCCATCTCCATCTTGTTCATCTTTAAAATGGTTCTAAGAATTACCTGAAGTCATTGTTTCAAAATAAGTTTTAGAGGGTCAATATTTGCTTTCAAGAGAGAATATATTACCCAAAAATGGATTATATTCACTGTTATGAATTATGTTCTGTGGTTTCTTGGCCCTATTCTGAATGGGCTTGATCCACTACCTGTTGGTATTCGCCCTAAAATAACATTTACCTAAATGTAGATAAGTTGTTTAGGAAAAACATTTTTTTTTTCTCTGCCTCCACTCAAATAGAAATTACTTCGGATTTTACAATTTTAGATTATCCTTGCCATGGCTCTACTTTATCAAGGTGAATTGATTTCAACTGAAAGTTTATTCTACATTAGAATCCTATTTTTAAAAGGGAATTTAATCTAAAATTCTATTATGGAAGGCCTGTGCCCAAATGAACAGTCAGGTAGCACTTACTGAATGCTCCCCAGGTACAGAGCTCTACGGAGGTAACTACAGGAGAAATCAAAAGAAATAGAAATAGTGTCCCTATTCACAAAGTTTTCAGTTTAGAATTTAAAAATTTCAAAACCGGAAGGGACCATACTGATTCTCCAGCCCAGGGGTTTTTGAACAATGTTTGCCTCTCAAGCTCTGGGCTTCTGAAGATTTGCCACAGGGGTTCCAAGGAAGGGGGAGCAGCAAAGGGAGCTGGGGTAGTCCAAGCCAAGCCAGTCTGGTTCTCTATCCACTCATTCAGGCCAGAAATTGGGCACCATCTCCCCTAATACCTTACCTCTAATCCATCAGGAATTCCCATAAATTCTAGTTTCAAAGTATCCCTTGAATCCATCCACTTCTCTGCATCTCCCCAGTCCCATTCAAGTTCTCCTTGGCCTGAACCACAGCAAGAGGGTCCTAACTGGTCTTCCTAATTCTTTGCTGTCCCTCAATCTATTCTTCACTCAGCAACCAGGGCAATCTAATTAAAACTTAAGTCAGATCACGCTTCACCCCTGCTTAAAAACTTTGAATAGCTTCCCATTGTACCAAGAATAAAACCTAAACTTTGTACCACTGCTTTTAAGAGTCTCATATTCAACTATGTCCCCCGTTGCTCTTTTCTTCCCCATCTTCATTTCATCTTCTTCTGGCCATCTATCAATTCCTAGAGCCCATCAAGCTCTTTCCTCCGTGAGCATTTGTGGTTACTATTCCCCCTACCTTGAACAATTTTCCCCTAAACTCTTCACATTGGCTGGTTCTGCCTCTTCTTTCAGGTCTCAGTTTAATTTTTACAGCCCCAGAGAACCTTCTCTGACCACTTGCCTTATCTAGAATAAGGACCTTCTTGGTATCTTGGTACTCTGTTTACTTCCTTTAAAACACTAACAATAATTTGTAATTGTCTTGTGTATTTACTTGTTTATTATCAATCTCTCCTAATCAATTGTTGGCTCCAGCCTGTTTGTTTCTTTTGCTCTCCATAATGTCCCAGCATTCAGCACGGTGCTGACACGTGGACAGAAGGTGCTTAGTACATACTGAATGAATGAATGTACCACAGAAAACCCTAGACTTGTCTGGAATGTCAAAGAAGGTTGGAAGCATGAAAGGAAGGTTAGTAGGCAAAGAGCGTGGAGAAGGGGAACGAGGAAGGAAAGCAGGCCAGGCAGATAAAGATCCTAAGGCCAGAGAGAACATGGAGTTTTTGAGAAACTCAAGGAAAATTAGTGTGGCTGGAGTACACAGAGTAAGTGGGAGGGCTGTGGGGAGTGGGTCAGGAGGGTTAGGAATAGCCAGCCAGCGTGTCTCCCCTATGAACCAAACCGCAGGACTGAGAACAGGGGAGGAGCGAATTCCCCAAAGGAAATTCAGGGTCCTCTTGGCAGAAGGAGGAGATGAACGCAGGGGGCCAACAGCAGACGACCATTACTTCTGGTTTTTCCTTCTACCTCTCTGGCTACTCCTTCTCGGTCTCCTTGACAGGCTCTTCCTTTGGCCATCCTTTGAATATCAGCTTTCCGTGGATTGTGTGCAGTTCCTCTCCTTTTCACACTGTCCTCTCTTGCCTCGAGATGGCTCCTTTATTCTCACCGCTCCACTGCCATCCATCTGCTAAAGAATATTCCAAATCGATCTTGAGCCAGGTCTTTCTCTTGAGCTCCGCTTACATATCCAACTATCAACCTGATATCTTCAGTTGGATGGTCCATAGGCACCTAAGATTCAGCAGATGTAAAACCTGATTCTCCTCCGGTGCTCTCTTGCCTCACCAAGTAGCTCAAGCCTGGGAACAGGAAAGTGTCCTTGACTCCTCAATCCCACTTCTAATTCAACACCAAGTTCCGACAATTCCAGCCTTTAGTTATCTCCCAGTTCTGCCTACTTCCTTCTGTCTTCACCGACGCCTCCCCAGTCCTTTCTGGGATTGCAGCAGCCTCCTCCCTGGGCTCCCAACCTCTGGTCTTCACCCTTCCAGTTCATGACTGCTCGGCAGCCTGAGTGAGATTTCTAAAAAGTCAGTCTGATCGAGTCACTTCTTTGCATTCCACCCTTCACTGCCCTCAATATAAAAACCATACTCCTTAATAGAGGTGAAAGGCTCTTTATCAGTGACCTATGCCTTAGACTCCAGGAGGTCTCTTATGCTTCCCACCGCACCTAGCAGTAAGGTTTCCTGTCACACAGAGAACTACTTTCAATTCCCTGAGTAAACCAAGTTCTCTCTTTTTGCACATGCTCTTATCTCTTCCCAGAACAGTCTTCTCCACAGATTTCCCTGCCCCTACCCTCACCTTCCCCTGGTTAATTCTCTGCTGATTCTCCAGCTTCAATTTATCCGTCTGTTCCTCCAGGAAGCTGTGCATGTCCCCTAGCCCTGAGCTAGGTCTTCCCATATTTCTCCTCTCACTGCAACCCCTGTATCGCGGTTGCCTGATTCCCTCTCTGTCCCTCACTAGACGGCAAGCTCTTTTGGGGTAGGGATTTCCCTTTTTTTTTTTTTTTTTTTTCTCTCTTTTTTTTTTTTTTAGCAAAGGGGAGCA